>NC_133063.1:8116818-8437500 GCF_048771995.1 Taeniopygia guttata | reverse complement strand
TTCTGGACTATTTTCCAATATGTTCATGCCTCTCTTACACTGGAGAGCCCAGAGCTGGAGTTAGAACTGTAGATATGCCTCAACAGTGCTGAGCTGAATGGAAGGATTGCATCACTTGATCTGCTTGCAGCACCATTCCTAATTCAGCCAAAGATGCTGTTGACCTACTTTGCCACCAGAGCACATTGCTCACTCATGATAGGGGATTAGAGCTCTGTTTGCCTCTTCTTCCAACTTCATGCCAGTGCAAACTCCAGTGACTTGAATGAAACTACAGCAGCCCTAGTAATCCTGGAGTAAGTTTACTTCAGTTACATTTAGCTTTATGATGCAGACGGTCCCTACACTTAAAACTTTAGCTAGACTGTTGGAACAGGAGTATTTGAGATGGGAATGTATCCTGATTTCACTTGTGGATTGCTACTTTGGTGCCCAAGGAGCCATAAACCAGGACAGTTCAATTGGTGCTTGTGCATGCTTACAAACATCACAGAGCTGGCCTTCAGCCTTCCTCACCACCACACCAGAGGAGCAGACTCACTTCACAACTCTTTCTCAGCCGCCTGGATTGTGGCAGGGTATTGTAGCAAAGTGATGAGTGCTTAATATTTTCATTAAGGGCATCTGTTAGATCATGCTTCTTTCATAGGAGAAAGCTTCAGCAACTTTTACTACTAATTAGCTCCTGGGAGGATATCCCTATTTCATTGTAAGTTATTTTTCCATTCAGCTAAATCAATCCACCTAATCTAAATCAGTTTAAATTCACTGTTTGAACACTGGGCGCTTACACTGAACAGATAAATCCTTCATTAATGGCATAAATTGTCCTGTCTAAGAAGGAAATAGTGGTCTCTCATTGTGAGTTTATTGAGAGTTGCCTTACATTTATGTGCTGAGGTAGAGTATGAGGCTTCTGAAGCAGTGATTGCTCTCAGAGTCACCAGGATGAGTGTTAGTGCAGGAGAAGATCCCTTCTTTTGACGGCTTCCCACCGCAGCAGTAGTTGCACCTGCTTTTCTCTCTTCAAACAAGTGTAAATCAGAGCTGTACCAGATGTTTTTGTTGAATAGGATGCAAGAGCTGCACCGAGTCAGCACTCCCAGTACACCACACCAAAATTTCCCTGAAAGTTTTCGCTGGATGCTCAGCAATATAACACATGTAGCCATTTAGGAGGAAGAAGAATAGGTCATTAGGGATTTGGCTTGGCTTCTGTTCCTTTTGTTGAACATGCTTTTCCACTTTCTTCCACAAAAAACTGCAAAGAATTTCTGCAAGATTTCCCCCTTATGGCACACCTATGAATAATGAAGTAATGAAACAAGCACTTTAATTCACTTCTCATCTAAGGCTACCTTCAGTGCTTCTATCTGAAGCTGCTATCAAGAATTAGACCTACCCACTCATAGCATTACCTGCAGACCCTCCTCAGCAAGCAGGTGAGCAGCCAGATTCAGCAAGCAGTAAGGAGTCCTTGAATGCTCAGTAGTGCAAAAGAACATCAGTCTTGAATTTATGGATGGGAAGTAAGGCTTTTTTCACTGTCTCACAAAACATCCTCGTAGGTAAACTCAGGAAATGTGGATTCAAGGAACAGACAGAGAGCTGGATCAAGAACTGGCTGAAATGGCAGAGCTCAGAGGGTTGTGACCAGCAGAGTGGAACCCAGCTGGAGGTTGGTAGTGGTGGCATTCCCCAGGGACCAATACTGGGTCCAGCCTTACTCAGCTCGTTTATCAACAACTCGGATGAAAGGATAGAAAAGGACCCTGAGCCAGTTTGCAGATGATACAAAACTGGGAGCAGTGCCTGGCACACTGAAGGCTTTGCTGTCCCCTCAGAGGGACCTTCAGGGGCTGCAGAGTTGGGCAGAGAGAAACCTCATGGGGTTCAGCAAGTTTAGAGTCCTCCATACAAGGCACGTGCCCAGACGATGGTGCCAGACTTTGTTCCGTGGTGCCCAGTGACAGAACAAGGAGCAATGGCCATAACCAAAACACAAGAAATTACACCTCAACATGAGGCAGAACTTCTTTACATTGAGGGTGGGTGTCATAGCACTGGAGGGACTGCCCAGGGAGGTCATGAGCTCTCCGGAGACATTCAAAACCCACCTGGACAAGCTATTGTGTACCTGCTCAGGGTGACCCTGCCTTGGCAGGGGAGCTGGATTGGATGAGCTTCTGAGATCTCTTCCAGTCCTAAGGATCCTGTGATCCTGTGATTGTGTGAAGGTCCTGCCATTCTCTATCTTGCACAACATACTGAGAGTCAGCCATTCCTCTGAAGCTCCAGCCAAAATAAACTGAAGAAAGGACATCCCTTTGGCTTCCATAACTACACAAAAAAGCCAAACCCCATCCAAGGCCATACAGGCAATCTACAACAAAGCCAGGAATAAAAAGCCAGGCATTTTCAGTTCAATTGTAGTTCTTCAGCCACTGGAGTTTTACTGATTTAATTTATGTGAGAACATTCAGAAGAGCACAGCACTGTCTGCCTCTGCATTCCAGCTGTAGTGGGTGGCCCGTGGCGGTGCAGCAGTCTGCCTCGTAATAGCACAGACAGGACCTAATCTGTACTCCTTGTAGTCTCATGAACAGGAATAAAGGGACATTAAATTAATTCAAGGTTTTGTTGTGTGGGTTTTCCTACATCAAACGCATTTATCCAACTGTGTATGATCAGGAACTTGCACAGTTTAAATTACTATATTGCAAGAATTCAGACAGTATTCCCTTTGAGACAGCAAGGAAAAAACCTCCTGCAGACTGGTCTGATACCCATGAAAAAGCAGCTTCTGCATGACTGCTCAGTGGCTTCAAGTATCCTACCTGACCTATTGCTCAGTCTATCTGATTTTGCCAACACCTAAATGGACACTGATCTATTCTGTTGGCTCTTAAAATTATATCCTTCAGACCTGGCTTTTGCAAAGGCTTTGTCATCCAGCAAGAAAGCAAAAGGAGAGCAAGTACTACATCACAGATGAAATAATCTAGTTAGAAAAAAGGGCCCTGAAAAAAGCTAACAAATAATAATATTTCACACCTCCTACTGCCACATCAGGGACACTTCTCACATACTGTTAGTACTAAATAACAATAAATCAAGATGTATATAAATCAATTGTCTGCAAACCTGTACTAACTATAGAAAGTGCCTTATATTTGCAAGCCTGAATATCTTCCAGATAAATTCCATTTTCTATTATGGAGTTACATGTTCTCATTTTGGTAAGCTTTTTCTTTAAGAGACTTAATTTACTGCCTTTAATAAATTTTGTATCACCCAAAATCTTCTGCTTCCTAATAAGATTATTTATCTTGAGATAATTTTAATTCAGTAAAAAATTCTTTTAATTGGTGGCGGAAAATTTGTTACATTTCAACAATTATGACATTCTGCAAAATGTAGTTCTGCTATCTTACTGCCAAGATATTCAACCTGGCCCTTAACCCTGGCCATGGGAAAATGTTGATGTTGCCAATTGTCACTGCAGAATGTGTTTTGGAGACAGCTGGATTTTTTGGTGCATAATGATTTGCCAAGGTTAAAGTCAGAGCAATCATCTATTAATTTTTCTTTTTTTCTGCTAACAAAAAAACCTCAAACAAATAGCCCCAAAATAAACTCAGAACAACAAAATCCCTTTGCATTTCCTGAATAAAAGATACTTTCTCCACTCCCTTATAATGAAATTGTTGTCAAAGTGATTCTTAAAAGACTGACAGGTCCTGAGAGACTAGAAAATGTAATGAACTTTTTGTGTTTTTAAATCCAACTGAATTTCTAATGACATCTTAAAATCTAGCATATATAGCCACATTATCCTGGTCTGCTGATGTCCTCCTTCTGCATCTGAAAATAATTCTGCACTCAACCAATTTCAAAAACACTAGACAGCAGACAAAACATGGAAAAAATTTTAAATATCAAGAAATTTTAGAAATATCAGAAGATAGAAGACACAGATCCTAGCAGTATTTCACCAAAGAGGAAAATAAAATAAGAGCTTGATCCTTGTTAGGATCAATCGAGATATGAGAATACAATCCATGCCCCACCAGCCACCACAGTGTACCCACCTCTCTTAATTTCCTTTTTTAATTCAAATTCTATGACAGCAAATAAGGCTGGATGAAAAAAAGAATGGAAAGATCACCTTTTTCAAGTGGGCCTGCCAAAATCACCCTTTCACCAGTGGCCTTCCTCCTCTGAAGCAAGGAGTGAGGCTGAGATGACACTCAGTAAGATTTAGAATTTTTTTAAAAGCCAACTGTGGTGAACCCCATTAAACACTTGTTATTCACTTTAACACATGTCCTTATTTTTCTCTTTAAAAAAGAAGTCATATTAGGTGACTTCACATATGTGTTGTAAATACGGTCTGACAGGCCATCTAAAGAGGATGAGTCTACCTAAATCAACCCTACAACCATCCCAACATAAAGTAGCAGGGATCCAGGGATTCAGAGACACACCTGTGCAGGAGAGGCCATTTCATGTGGGTATCCTGGACCAAAGCTTTGTGACTTGTTTGACAAATGAGGTCTCAACGGAACGGGGTGAAAAACAAAAGTACTTTCAGCAGTGCAAACACTTTGTCCATTGTAGTGAATACACAATGTGTCCATTTCTTCAAGGATTTGTGGATAAATCTTATCCTCCAGGCTTCTAAGAATGGGGCAACCCTAATCCTCATTAAATGCTATCTGGGACCTCAAAGATGAAAATTTTGCAGCAGAAAGAGAGTGTATGTGAGGCAGAATGTTGGGAGGTTCACAAGAACAATGCTGTATGAAATGAATGCAGTAGCAATTATCCATTTTAACATGAGGACAACAGCCTGATATACTATTTATGGACAAAATGGCCAGGACAATGTAACTTTCTCCTAATTCTCCCTCTCAAGCTTGTCCTGATCTTTCATATACCAGTGGCTGTGAACTTAAGACAGCCAGCAAAACCCTCAGTGTGCAGTCATATATACATAGGAGACAATGCCAAAGTAGTTAAGCATTAGTAAAAAGCAAGTACCTGAAAAAAACTTTTAAACACAAACTAAACCAAAACAAGCAAACAAAAATTAAAATCAAACCAAAACAACAAACAAAGAAACTAACAAACAAAAAAATCAGAGTCACTGTGTGGCTACGGCTGGGAAGTCCCTCTGCAAAGCCTCTAACCCAAACCTCTTCTTCCAGGCAGAGAGCAGGTTTCTTGGGACTGCATGCAGCTGGACTCCCTCTGGATAGTTTGCAGATTGCTGATGATGCCCGCTGTCCTTCAGCTACGATATTCACAGAGATTCAGAAAAGCATTAACCCCAGTATCCATCCTGGGATGTTGCTATGGTTATGAGCTTTTAGCTGGACTTTGTGCCGCCAGCCACAGCATGGTTTGGGTTGGAAGAGACACTTAAAGGTCTTCTAGTTCAAGCCCACTGCAATGGGGAAGGACACCTTCCAATAAATCATGTTGCCCAGAGTCCTGTCCAATGTGATGTTGAATGTAGATGCCCCCAGGGATGGGGCATCTACAAATTCTGTGGGCAACATGTGCCACTGTTTTATCCACCCCAGCATAAAAAATCTCTTCTTTATCCCTAGTCTGAATCTATCGTTGTTCTGTTTAGAACCATTAACCTAGGTGCATTAACCCATGAACCATAGCCCCGACTAAAAAGTCTGGTCCCATCATTCTTATAAGCCCATTTAAGTGCTGAACACCATAATAAGGTTATGCTGGAGCCTTCACTTTTCCTGAACAATCAAAACACTACCAGCCTGCTGGGAGAGCTGCTCCATCCCTCTGATCATCAGCTGTCACTCCTCTGAACATACTCCAATAGTTCCATGTCCTCCCTGTGCTGGGACCCCAGAGCTGATGCAGGGTTCCAGGTGGGTTCTCACCAGAGCAGAGCAGAGCAGAGGGGCAGAATCCCCTCCCTCCCCTGCTGCCCACGCTGCTTTGGATGCAGCCCAGGACACCTTTGGCTTTCTGGGCTGGGAGTGCCCATGGCTGGGTCATGTCCAGCTTTCTATCCAGCAGTAATTACAAGTACTTTCCCCTTACAGTGCTTGAACCTTGGAGTCAGTGACAACAAACTTCAAGGAAAGTTTTTTTTTTTTGTTTATTTGGTTTGGTTGTTTGGGAGTTTTGTTTGTGTTGTGGTTTTCATTTTGATTTTCTACCTGTAGGCAGATACAAGACAATGGCTTTTTATTGCCTGTGCAAGTACCTGGCACAGATGTGCTTATGTAGTGACTGCAAACAGCTTCACCTACTATACCAGCTACAAATTTTCCCTCCAAAATTTCAGCACATTCCTTGTTTTGTTCTACCTACCCTGGCTGATGGTGCTCCCTTCCACAGCGTATTTACATGTCCACTTCCCCCATGTTTCTGAGGAAGAGATGGAAACCTGCCACTTTCCTGATTAAAGTGCAGGAGGCTCTAAAACCATGGAGATCACTCTTTCCTCGCGGACCACATTAGCCCAAGCAACACTGTTTAATTTTGGCTGGCAGTGACTACCTGTGGGGGTGGCATGCTGCTGGGACAAGCCTCTAGACCCTCACATGCAGGTCAGCTAAGGGGATGTGGCAGGTTGCAGTGGCTTAGGAATCCTTTAAGTGTAAGAAAATGACAAAGAGGTAGGTGCTACACAGTGAGTAGTGGAAAGGGAGCTGGATTTGATTTTTGCAAACCATCCTCAGGACTTTTGGAGAGCTGGCTCTGATGCTCTTTGGCTACAGGTTTAAGGATACACAGCAGGCAATAAATCCAGACAGAAAGCAGGTTTAGTGTCACTGTCTCACTGAAGGAGGTGGTTTCTTCTAGCTTTCAGTTATCACGGGGAAAGAACAGTTTAAAGGAACTAAACACCCGCACACAAGAAGGTTCCTTATTAAAAAGTCCAGCATGGTGCAAGGGCTAAGAAAGTGCAGGATGAATTTTTGAGTATTTCAGGCTATTTCAACAGAAATTTTATTCCTTCTGAACCTAATTAAATTTTATTACCTCCTGACATTGCTGTGCTGACCTGGCTTGAGTTGTGAAAAGTCCCTTGCCACTCCATAAGCATGCAAACTGCCATGAACCAATTATCTTGGCTCATGAGAGCTTTCAGATGATCTGACTGAAAGTTTCACCACACCTGTGCATCCAGAAAGAACACACAGTCATGAGGAGAGCTTGGCCAAAGCTTCCTCTGAGGCTACGTCCTTCCCTGTGGTGGGACAGGCCCTTCTGCCCAAAGGTTAAGCTCAGCTGAAGCTCCTTCTCTGGGTTTAAAACAGCTTCTCCTTTGGATGGTGGTGCTTTTACTGCAGTCAAATGGCACATGGTTGACACAACAGCCTAAAGTTTAGTTAAGGTACTTTAGACCTAGACTGACAGTGACTAATCAAAGAGATAAAAAGTGACTAATCAAATTTCTTCATGGAAGGGTATGTCAAGAATTGGAACAGACTGCCCAGGGAAGTAGTTGAGCCACCATCCATATAGGTATTTAAAAGATGTCTACTTGCTTAAGGACATGGTTTAGTGGTGGACTGAGCAGTGTTAGATTTACAGTTGAACTTCATGATCTTACAGGTCTTTTCCAAACAAAATGATTCTATGATTATACGACCTTGCAATAGTCTGTAAACTTCTGAGATTGACTGGTCGAAAAACAAGCAATAGAGCAATGAAGAGACTGCTCTTCATCAGAAAGCATCTCTTGTTCCAAAACAAATTGTGATGATGAAGTAAAGGCAAAGTGTGCTTCAAAGTGGAAAGATAAAAGTGTTCAGTCAATATTTTACTGGAAAAGCATATCAAAACTTATAGAAAGAAAAAGAAAGTGGAATAGTCTTTCAGGTGCCAATTTTTGTACCACACCAGTAATACCTAATACCAGCTGAGAAAATTCTTTTTTTAGGATAAACTTCTTGCAAGGTAGTCCACCTCAATGAATCCTGCACTTAAAAGATAATGGCTATTTAAGTCACAGAAACAGCTCTTAAAAAGAAGAAAATTCTATTATCATCTACTTCAAAAAAATTGCAGCTGAAAAAGAAGGGAAAAAAAGGAAGAACTTCTGCAATGTTTGAAGTCTGGATTCATAACATGAGGCAGTTCCTAAAATGCAAGTTTATACCTTGAGGATCAGAAACACAAAAAAAAACAAACCCCAAACCATCAGTGATAAATCCTGTTTAGCCATGAAAAGATAATTTTTAAAATCTTTAACCATATGTCAATCTGTGTATAAAATAGGAAAATAAGAGCTAGTGTGTCCAAAAGAAATGTCTAAGAATTAGCACATATAAAAATTGCTAGTCTTGGTAAGATGGCCAAGTAACTAATGAAGCTTATGTTGAATTAACCCAAAATTTCTGGCATATAACAGAATAATGTTAAATGCAGGGCCCAAATCCAGTCATTTCAGAAATGCAGATGGATGCTGAAATGACAAGACACATTTCATGGAGATACCATTAAGATTCTGAGTTGTGAAAATTCATGCTGATGCACTGAATGTTAAATAATCTAGTTAAAAGTACTCTTGTTCAACTTGCACAGTTTGGAGATACAATTCCTACTAGAATTTTCTGAGGAAAACAGAAGACAAACAGAAAACTATTTGAAGGAGTCATGGGGTATTGTATTAACCCAAACTCTAAAGACTACTTATTAGATCCGCAATCAGCAGAGCAACAGGTGTTTCCAAAAGCACATGATTATCCTGCAGTTGGTTTCTAATAGCTTAACTTTTCTGAAAGTAAGGCTTAGACTAATAAGGGGATACTTTATGGGCATAGTTCATAAAGGTTTTTTGAAGTGAAATTTCACACTGTGCACCAATCAGTACACAGAGCAATTTTTTTTTTTTTTTCTTTTTCATTGCTTTTGTTCGGGTTCAAAATTCCAGGAGTTTTCTGGAACTAAAGATTAAAACTAACCTTTGTGCTTCCTCCTCCTACTACTACTGTGGCTAAAGTAGCTGGGTATTTCTAAAAAGCTGCTGTGTTCAGCCTCTCTCCATTGCTTCAGCTCTCAAATGCCACTTGTTGGTCAGATTACTTCGCCCTCAAGGAATAGAAAAATCATTGTCTTTTTCCAACACTAGTTGGAAAAAAAAAATGTTTTTCAGATCTTTTTAACACAGGGGAAATTTTAGCACAGGGGAAATTGTAGTTCTATGCATATAATATGTAGATGTCATTCAGGAACATTCAAAACTTCTGCTCTTGTAGGCCAAATCCCCCTGAACTAATGGGAACCTTTCCACCAAAAACAGTGGAAGTGGGATGAGCTTGTAGACCATTGAACTATAAACATGGGATATGCTAAGGGTATTATAGAATTGAATTCTGAAAAAATAATTCAAAAATTTCTCATCACTTCTTTTCTGAGCTATATTTTATATCAAGCCCTTTTTTGATAAATATAAATTGTAAAGGTCCATTAGTAGTTTGCATTTGCAGTAGCAACATTTGGTGTGGAAAAACAGTTCTTTTATGACAATATCAATCTGCATAAGAACATGAGCTTTCAAATCTGGTAAAATATGTAGAGCTTCAAGGAAATATGTCTTCAGAGGAGTGTTCTATGTTCTTTTTCCATCAGAAACATATTGAAACAAAAATCCATTGAAGGAAAATGAGAGACAACCTATTAGAACACTGTTCCAGAGCCATTTGATTCAGCCTCTACATGGTAGCCAGAAGTAAAAATTGCTTGCATTTTGCTTATGTTCACTCCCTCCTCTACATGGTATAAGACATTTCATTCCATCACAGAGGAAAAAAACTCTTCTTGACTGCAACAACTATATTTTATAACAGTTTCTCATTCTCAACAGTATAATTTTTTCTCATAGAGAACATTAAAAAGAAATGAAGAAAAATCCATCAATTCATCTACAGGCATGAAAAATGTAAACATATCCTCAAGACAAATAAAAGTGGGACAATACATCAGGCCTTAATTATTTATTTATGAATAATTCCAATTATTTATTTTAGTCTATAGATAAAAACAAGAGCTAGAATATTTGTCTTCTCTAGGAGAACACAAAACAATATTGCAGAGAGATGACAGAAGAACAATGCATAAATCAGTCATGTAAAACATCATGTACAAATATTCATTGCTATTAAGGTGACATTGAAATACCTGCCCTGTCTCAGTCTAAATAATATATCAAAAACAGCACCAAACAATTATACAAAAGTCTGATTGGAACTCTGTCAAGAAAGACCAAATTTTTTTCCATACCATGGAGGTGATTATTTATGACAAGTTCAAAACAAATAGGCAAAGTCAACCTTAAAATCTTTTTTACTTCCTTTTGTCCAGATTTAAATGGCATCACAAGGAGGAAAGGAGGGAGAATGAGCTCTTATTCATTGCCAGTGACTCATGGCACTTCTGGACTGATCAGTTAAGGACATCAAGAAACCCAGAAAAGTATTTCAAATCTTCCATTTAACAAACTCAGCATGCCTCATTTGTCAAGGCATCATGCTAATGCAACACCACCCATTAAGAGCACACCTTGAGCATCTTCATTGTCCAACCATTTCCAAAAATATGTGCGCTCTTCTCAAATGGAATAATTTAGCTTGGTTGTGTTTAACAACTCTGTATATTTTATTAAGCCCCTTAAAATTTCCCTCTTCAACAGTTTAGATAACAGTAATGACCTTCTTCTGAGGTTAATTTCAGGTGTTATAGACAGAGCCTATTTCAGACAGATAGACTGTGTAACACAGTCTTATGGCCAGTAAGGTGTGTAAAACAGAGATTTTTAAAATTTGAAAAATTTGATTACAGTGTTCTGCATTGATAATATGGATTAAGACAACTAACTGGCATCTGAACTTCACTTGTTTTCTGAAGGTACTTACATGCTTTACAAATTTCTCTGTAAGGTTTGAAAAAGTACTTACTAGAACAGCAGAATCCTATTTATCCTTTCTTTTCTCAGAAAAAGGAATTTTATATCATCTTATCCATACTGACACTAGCAGTAGTATAATAAATAGAATAGAATAGAATAGAATAGAATAGAATAGAATAGAATAGAATAGAATAGAATAGAATCTTTAAATCCTTTCTGTGAGCTCTGAGAAGGTAGGACTGTAAAATACCCCTACACTGCCATATTTTGCTGCCTATGCTGGAGTTAGGTAATGCAAGGACTACAAAAGCAGAGAAAGGTTTGTCAGAACCCTCTGTAAGACATCAGAGAGGTGAGTTCTGGTGTGCAGGTAAAACCTGACTGCTGCCCTCAGTATTCCTGAAAAGAACTGTTTCCCTTTTCAGTATTTTTCATAGACTGTTCTTCCAAGTACTAGACTTGAGTATCTCACATTAATTCCAAACACAGATCCATTTACAGATCTCTTCTCTCCAGTGAACCCTTTAATGTGAATTTCATCTTCCTGTCTACATGTTCTTGATCAGCTTCAAGGAACATATTTAATTATTTCTTAAACTTCTCCATTAAACTGCTCATTTTTTTTATTAATACCATAAGATTTCTTAATATAGTAAAATTTTGTATTTTATCTGCTTATCCCTCCAGGAAAAGCTCCACTTTGCACTGGACAATGCAGTTATGGAGGTTCCACTCAGTGAGTTACTATTTACCTAACCTACTAAATTATTTCATTTTTATTATCCTATTTTCTGTCCCAGGTGGTTCTCATGCTCTTCCAGGAGATCTTGTGAGACATATGACCACTGCTCTCCAAAGCACCCATGTCTTCTGAGGTATCATTTCATATGCTCCTGTCACCCCACTGAGCTCAAACTGTGATTTCTTTAACTACTGTGTTTCAACAAACTTTCCACCTTCTTTGTGACACTAAACCTTTGGAAGAACCTTACTCAAAGTTGATCCTCCTCATCATTTTCCACAATGAGGACACCAGTGTTGTGCACAAGGCAGATGATCTTGTGTACTTTGACTTTCTACTGCCTTTGACACAATTTCTCACAGAGCTCTGACCAGCAAACGGGTGGGACACGGACTGGATAAGTGGACTATGCAGTGGGTAGGAACTGCTGGTGCCCTGGTAGCCAGCAACATCCCTCAGGGATCAAAACTGACACAAAGACCTTTCCATGTCTTTATCCATGACCAAGATGTAAGATGGTACCTTCTGTCATCAGATTTGTGAATGACACCAAACCAAATTTTCACCATTTTGTGAAATGACCTACAGGAACCTTGTGAAGTCCAACAGGGGAAAATTCAGTCCTGCTTCTTGATGGAATACAGGCCAGGGCTGACTGTCAGAGAAGCAATTGTGCAGAAAAAGGTCTTAGTGTCCTTGTGAGCAGCAAGACAAACATGAGCCAGCAGTGTGACCTCAGGGCCAGCTGCATTCAGACCTGTTTTGGTACTGTTGTAACTCTCAGGGCCAGCAGAGTTCTTTGGCACTTGCCATACTGCGTTTAGTGTTGCGTCTATTTCTGGTCACTACAAAAAAGTACATTGACAGACTGGAATGAATCCACTGGAGGCCACAAAGATGGCTAGGATTTGGAGCACATAAAGTACAAGAACAGGCTGTAGAAATAGGAAATTCACCTTAAAATGGAGAAGGAAAATGAGACACATTTCTGTTCACTACAACTGCCTGATCAGAGGTTATACAGGGGATAAAACCAGACCCTTCTCAACCACCTACAGCAAAAGACAAGAAGCAATGCACACAAGTAAGAAGACAGGAAATTCTGATTAAGTAGCAGGAAATAATTTTTTCCATGAAAGTAGTTAAATACTGACACAAATTGCCCAGGGATATTGTCAGATTTTCATCCTTAGAGGAGGTCAAGATTTAATTGGGCATGTCCCTGAGCAATCTGATCCAATTAAACCTGCTGGATTTAGGCAGTTTTTGGACAAAACAGCCCATCTCTCTAAATACATCTTAAATTCAGTTTACAGCTTGTACAATAGTTCCTCTAACAGGATACAAACAAAGCAAAACAAATCCCTCACGCCAGTTAGGACCTCATATTATAAGTGTTCTTTCAGACTGTTAGGGGAACTCACAGAACTCCAAAGCACCAAAAACACACTTCTTGACAAAAATTTAACAAGGTTTACAATCCACATGCATTCCAAAATGGCAAAATAAAATATGTCCTAGAGATCATGGCTCTTGTGTACAAAGTAGATGCATACAAACCCCAGAGCACTGTACCAGTCCAACCACTCAGATTGGGACTCATCTGTCTGCACCTGCTGTTATGCATTCCTGGGAAACTTCTTCCAGATGAAGGAATAGGCTTTGTTGGAAAAGATGTGAATTTTAGCATAACAGAACCTTTTCTAAAAATCACACTATCTGTAAATAATATCTTCATCCAAGAATCATCTGAATGGGTTATTTAAGATTTATATGATTCTATCTGCTTGTGTGACCTTCTTAATAAACAGGGAGATCCTCCTCTTCCACTCATAAATTATCTATCAGATGTTTTAACTATTCAGTAACTCCAATATATGAATGATAAAATAATAATGCTTTAAATAATGATAACCAAGCATGAATAATAAAAACTTTTTCTGAATACTTTGGAAAGCAATCCCTGCCCTAAGCACAAATTTTTTCATTTTGTGATTTTCAATAGCCAAACTTATGAACAAAACACTATTTTATTTAGGTGTCAGGGAATAGAGAGGTAGAAGCTGTGATGAAGGTGAGAGACTGAATTTATCCATTACATCTGCTTTTGCCAGATTTGCTCTAATCTATTGTGGAACTGTATAAGATCAATAAAGAATAAACTTTAAAAAAATACAGAATAATTACACCTGAAACAGTTTCTATTAGTAAAAAGCTACAATCTATATCAATAGAAATTACACTGTTAAAGTCACTGCTAAATTCTTGTATTTGGGGTCTAATTTAACCTACAGTTACAGCTATCACTTCACAAAGTAAGAGTGATGTGTCCTGAGATGGGCTCAAATCTTTCAGTTCTCTTTTATTTCCACTTCATGATTCAAGGATAAATGATAATAATTCGTTTCATGTTATGACTTCCATTCATGTAAGAAATAATTTGAAGCTAATTGGTTTTTGTCTTTGTGATTTTATTCCAGAAATTTAGGGATGAAATTCAGGTACACCTATTTCAGTATACATAATAACATTTCAAAAATCTCTTTGAAATACCTGATAGCTTTCTTCTTTCTCTTTGGAAAGCTCAGATTCAAAATTTCCCCACAAATTGTTCTTAAAACATGTTCATGCTTCAAAAGAACAGATCAGACAAAAAAGTTAAAAGAAAATTTACAATGTATTTGTTATTTTCCCTCTTCTTAGACACTCTTGATAGACTTCTTATTTCTGCCCTTTTTTCTTACGTTCTCAAATTGAATAATTTATTAACAGATTTGTCATCATTGTAAAACAACCATATGCAGCCTGAAAAAAAAAAAAAAAGTTATAACTTTAGTTGAGAAAAATTACCTGCTGAAAACCTTTCTGATTTTCGTATTTATGGGAAACAATGTCCAAATAATTTCTTAAGTTTTTTCAAAACCTTTATAAGGAAGATGAATCTGGGAGAAAATAATGCTGTTAGGGGTAATTCAATATGAACTGTCAATATGAGAATGATGATGCTATGCGTGAAAATTATTCTTGCAATACAGGGAAGAATTTATTAATGGATAGAAAATGGAAAATTTGCAGTAGGCTCAAGCAGCATTAGCTATTTTTGCAGTATTTTGTGAGGAGTGAGTAGGAAAAGTGCTTAGCTTTCTCTGGAAACAGTTTAAGACCTTTTGTAGTGCAATGGCCTTAATCTGATCTCTGGTGATATAGTGACCCTCTGAGCAAAAATCTTTGAGTGCCTCTTGGCAGATAGTCCTTGCTGTTCATCAATAGAAAATCCTTGCTAAATCCTGTTTCACAGACACAATCTTCTTTTGCTGTTCTCCTCCGAGGGTTTGGGGTTGGGCTGTTTTGGTTTGGTTTTGTCTTTCCACTGTTAAGATTTTTAACTCTGTTTTCCAGCAGAGATATTTCAGCAGATTGATTTTTTTTTTTTTTCAGCATGACATTTCACTGTTACCTGTGCCACATGCTTCATGCTGTTCAGCACATCCATAAACATCATAATTTTGATGTTTTGATGTTTTTGTCCTTCCAGGGTGCCCATGTCAAAGCAAGGATGCACTCCTCTGCACCAAGTGTGCTCTGGGATGGGAAACTGAATGATGCTTCATTGCCCCACTGCTGGGAAACAGCAGAGGAAGCAGTGCTCCTTGCAGGCATGGCAGGAGTAACAGATAGGAGCACACATGTTAGCAAATAAACATTGGAAGAGATGCTGATAAGTGCCTGGAGATGAGCAGTGCTCTGGTCTTGCTCCCAGCCTCTCTGTGCCAGGGAAGAAGTCAAAGTGTGACACCAGATTGGATTAGAAAGAAAGAAAGGCTTCTATGCATACCAGGCAAATCCATGGAATGAAATTCAGCTTCTAACTAACTTGAGGAATACCTCGCACTCTGGAAGATCCTGCATTGACAGCTGGGAACTAGGCTAGGAAAGTTCACTCTGCAATTGGCTTTCTCCTAGGTACTCAGAAGTGGCCAACTGATGGTTTGGAAGCACTTCCAGAATTTTTCAGTGTTCTGCTCCTCCAAATCTGTTTTAGGTTTCCCATTTCCATCCTAAGATGAGCAGCGTGGGACAGAGAACAGAAGTTGGATAAACTGGGGCAAGGAATACAAAACCTTGTTCCTTCTCAACACACAGTCCCAGAACACCAGCACATTATTGCATTAAGTGTTTTAGTTTTCACAGAACTGCAGTTTTAGTTTTGAATGAACTGCAAAAAACTGCAAAAAAAGCACTCTTTTACCTGGGTCCTTCCCAAAACAATCAATATTTACCTTGCACCACATCATCACAACCGCTTGCCTGAGGGGCCCACAAGGGCCTGAAGCAATAAAGAACACAAAAGCAAAAGACTTTCCTCTCAGGCAGTCAATGAGGCTCCAAAAAGAAAAATACGACCTCACTTCACTGTATCTGGAAATGCTAAAGGAGCCAGAACAGAACATTTTCTCAGGAAGTCAGAAGGGAGAAACAATGCAACTACTCATTTGTACATTCAGTGCAAACATTATTTCTAACTGAAGAATAAACATACCCAAGAGTGGTGACCACAAGCATAGGAAGGCAGCAAGCATGGTGTGACATTTTTCCAGTAGCTTCCTGAGCCAGAGATGGCCAGCTCCTGTAGAGCCTGCAGCAGAACTTTCTCCCATGACTTTATCCACCTGTTTTATACGACCATATAGAACTTGGGCGGGAGGTGCTTGGAGAGATGGTCCTGAGCCACTATTAGTGTTATTGCCTGCCCTCTGGCCCATGGATGAGAAGTGAATTTCCTCTTCTCTTTTCTGCACGCCATTTATCATTTCACAGACCTTTGTGCATTTTCCAGGTTTTCAACACTGAAGGAGCCAAGTTAGTAGATGCAATTCCTTGCTCCACCTATCCCACCACCTTCTGTACCTTTAAACCTTTGACTGTACCCCTGGTAAGATAACTAGTAATAATCCATGGTGCAAGATTTTACATTAATAATTACTGTATTCTGAGCCTGGCACAGAGTAATTCTGAACAAAAGTATAAATTCAGAGAGCAGTGTCAGGAGAGCAGCCCTGGAAAAAGAGACCTGTGGGTGCTGAGTGACAGCAGGCTCAATGTGAGCCAGCAGTGGGCCCTGGCAGGCAGGAGGGCAAACCACATCCTGAGGTGCAGTATCAGCAGCTGGTCAAAAGAGGTGTTTATCCTGCTGTATTCAGCATGGGTGCAGCCTCACTTCCAATGCTGTGTGAAGATCTGGGCCCCAGGGTTTAAGATGCGTGTAAAGATTTTTGAATGCATCCAGAGGAGGGCAATTGAAGTAGTGAAAAGGATGGAAGGCATGTCCTGTGAGGACTGCGTAAGGATTGCCTAATTTGGAGAGCAGGAAGCTGAAGGGGGACCTCATTGCTCCCTACAGATTCCTGAAGATGGAAAAGGAGATGGAAGTGCTGATGTCTTCTTTTTGATATCCAGCAATGCGTCATGTGGAAATGGTTCAAATTTGCATCATGGGAGGTTCAGACACTACCTTAGGAAACCATTTTTTAGCAAGAGAATGGTCAACATACTAACAGGCTTCCTGGAGAGCTTAGTGTTCCATGCCTGTCAGTGTTTAAGAGGTATTTGAAAAATGCTTTTAATAATATGCTTTAACTTCCAATCAGCCTGGTTTGGTGGTCAGGCAGGGGGACTAGTTAAGCACTGTAGGTCCTTCCTCTGAGTTATTCTATATTACTGATTAGGACATGCATGTCCATGGTAGGGACATGCATTCCACTGCATGGAATTGTGCAGTGAAATAATGGTGTATTTAGTTCAGTCTTCTTACCTAGTGCTATGTTCTGTGCCCTTGTTTGCTTATTACCACTGTGTATTGAGCTGACATTTACATAGCCCCTCTGTAACACCAGGATCTCACACCTCGTTAAAAACAGTCAGTCCAGAGTCCTTTATCTATAAAGCTGCAAGATTGCTCTTCCCATGTGTTTTTCTTTACATCTGCCTACACAGAATTTCAGCTGCCTGTTTATGCTCCATTCAGTCTCATGAGATCCTTCTTTGATACAGTCCCAACCTTTAAAACTCTGAATAAGGTTGCAGTATCAGCAAACTTTTCTCCTCACTAATCACTTCCTTTGTCCAAGAAGTTACAAATAAGTTCAACAACACAGACCCTGTCTAAGTCCACTGGTGACTTGATTCTTAACTGAAATCCCCAAATTTACCATTTATTCTTCTCCTCCACTCTCTAGTTTAGTTGCTTACAGATCCATAGAACACTTTGGGAAAAAATATCACTTCCTCTATAAAATTTACAGCTACCCTACCGACTTACATATTTGGTTTTGCTGCTTCCTACAAATTATATGAAAGCAAGGAAAGGCCCAGATCTAGTCACTAGGTAGGATGGTGGTTGGGTTAGTAGTAACTCAGGTTAAAAGCATGGCAAATTTCACAACTACAGCTCTGGCAGTTGAAATCAATGTCACTTGATGTTGTCCTCCAGAAAACATTCACTATTACTAAAGGATTCTTAATGCCTGAGCTGGCAGAACTGCTGCAGTCATTTAAATGAACAACATGCATTTTTCTGTATAAAAATAACCTAGCCTTTTTTTTTTTTTTTTTTTTCAAAATTAAATGCCAGAGTTGCATACAAATACCTAAATAAAAATCATTGGATTTCATCTCATGTGTCTCCCACTATAAAACAGAAAACTCATCTACATAAAATTGCAGAGGTCTGCTCAAGAAAGCAGAGTAATCATGTAAGTACATTTTAAAGTAGAGTTTGACAAATGGTTCAGCCACTAAGATTGGCTGCCCATGACATTTAGTAACACTTCCATCACTAATATCTTCTGTGCGTATATTCACACAGAGTTGCAGTTGTCTGGCATGAACTTACACTCCTGCCTAAGACCGAGATTTCTAGAAAAGACAAACTCAGGAGACAAAACAGAAAAAAACAGGCACAGAAAAAAAATTGTGTGCCTGAAAATTTGCATGGTACCCAGCTATGTACTTTGCTTTGCCCATTATACTGGCTAATTTAGTAAAACTTAGTATTCACACACAAAATCTTGCCTAGAGCCCTCAGACCATCACAGCTACAATAATACTAGGAAGACATAAATTGGCCACCAGTGTTTCTAGTCTAGTGATGTGGAATATCACAAGGCAGTCTCCTACTTTCCTCAGAAGTAGGATGTGACAAGTCTGTAGCAAGCTCAAACAGCAATTGTACTGTTAGAAACTGACTGAAGCTATTTGAAACTCTTTGTTAAACCAACCAAGATCAGCTTGATTACTGTATTGGCAAATGCATCACCCATGAGCAAAGAAAAACACCCCACTAGGAGATTTGTGCCACTAGCTGTGCTGAACTCTGGTCAGATTCACTTTAACTAACAAGGCATTTTGGAGCATTAGTTTACTATCCAGTCAGTATATATCTGTACCAATTCCCCAGATTACTGGCACTAAGCATCTAGCACAACAACCAGTTCTATAAAGAAAACTTTCAAAATGGAAGGAGGTGATCTTTTCTTCTTACAGAACACCACAATACAGCCTCCATCAGCAGCACCACTCTGCACTTGACCTCTTCCTGCCCACCTCCCTGGACAGCCCTCCTCAGCACACTGTCATTCTAGTCTTCTGACACCAGTGGCCTGGCTTTGCACAACTGGGATTGAGCTCACAGCTGATAAAACTTAATGAAAAATAGATTTGCCAAAGATCGGCATCTCTCTTGAATTCCATGCACCACCTGAAAAATCCTGTTAATAAACCTATTTCACAGTGTCCTGGTCCTTCCCCCGAGCATTTTGTACCCAATCTTCTCATACCAGTAGAGACAAACAGGCACTTTACGCTGTAATTGTTTTAATTAGCAAGGGAGTACTCAGTCAGACACCAGAGGGATGCCACCACACAGCAGCAGCTCTTCTTTCCTACACTCTGTGCTCTGGCATGCCTGTAGCATACCAAGGATTTTCATATCAACACATTCCACAGGCATTAATGTGGTGTGGCATTAATCAGCATCTCACACACACAATGACTACAGGATGGAGTCCTGGCTTCTCATCTCCAGTCTGTGTTCCCCTGCACAGAGCAGTATTTCAGTCACATTGCCCAGACTCAGAACAGTTATTCCCAAGCCCTCTAATCAGCATAAAACATGATCTTCATCTCTGCATCCCTTAACTCCATTGCAAATCTAGAGGTGGCATATTTTTTCCCCACATCTGAAAAAAAAAAAAAAAAATGAGGTCTACAGGCTCAAAAACTACTATGCAGCACAAGTGAAAGTGACTGATAGGACACACACTAAAATGAACAGCACAAGGGCCTCACCTAGGAGAAATCTAATTGATTTTACAATGACTTAGTAATTCAAAGACTGACACAGATTTATTCTCCTCCTGTCACTTATGTCCCATGGGTCTTTGGACATATAACCTTTCTAGCTGTCATGCTGGTGAAATGGATGATATTTACAAGCTCAAGTACTCAGCTTGCTCTAGCATAAAAAGACAAGTTTCTGGTGGTGTTCCATAATGATAGCAGCATTCAGAAACTGTGAAACTGAAGAGGGTGATATTACAATTTATTGGATCTGGCTGAGATGGAGTTAATTTCCTCATAGTGGCTCTCACAGAACTGTGCTTTTTTGGTATTTAGGAAGGTATTGGTAACACACCAATGCTTTGCCTGCTGCTGAGCAGCAGTACAACACCCCCTCCAAAGGCCAGTGGGCTTGGGTGACCCAAACTGACCAAAGGCATATTCAATCCCATATGACATCTGCTCAAACAACCAAAGCTAAGAGGAAGGATGGCCAGGGGCATTTATTATTTTTTGTCTTCTGGAGCCACCAAAATGTGTACTGAAGTCTTACCTTTGATGAAGTGGCTGGACATCATCTGTTGATGGGACAGAGAGAATAAGTCTTCTATTTTCCCTTGCTTCCACATGCAGACTTTGGTTTTGCTTCATTAAATTATGTTTCTACTGACCCGTAAGATTTTCTGTTTTACTTTTTTCTCCCATACCTTGCTGAGAACAGGAGTGATAAAGAGGCTTGGGTCCAGCCTAGGTCAGCCTACCATATACAGAAATTACTGCAGTCCACTAAGAAGGGGATCCTAGATAGGGACAAATCAATATTTCTTATCCTCTTCTTCCAGTAAAACAACTGGAGAAAGCATAACCACTCCCCTAATTACAGGGAATTAGACTTGACAGGGTAATGAGGACAAGGAAAGCTAATATAAATCCAGTTGTAAGTCTGTATAAAAGCTATCAAAGAACAGAAAACACTGGACAGCCAGATACCTAAGTGGTCCTTGTTACCTGGGAAGTTTGCACACACTTCTCTTGAAAAGTGCCAAAAATTGGTCCCTGTTTTGTAGGTCTTGAAGAAAAGAGAGAAAGCAGAAAAGTGGCTGGAGTGGGCCACTGGTCTTTCTGTGCCTGTTTCCCTACACCCACCAGGATCAATGCACTCTTCACGCAAATTTAGCCAAAGCCTTCCCCACAGGAACCATACTCCTCATGGAGCTTATGAGAACTCTCTCACAAACCTCCCCTGAGCTGCTGCAAATAACTGCCTGTACTCCCAACTATGGAAATGCTCTTCATACATTTAAGACTGATCTTAAGACTGCTGCTGGTTTTATCCTCACATCCCTTCTTTTCACACACAGAAAGGCACACCCATGTTTCGCTCATCCCTGCCAGTTTCTTTATGACAAGGTCAGAGAAATTTTTCCCAGTTTTTGCCAATACATGTACCTGCCCATAACAATGAGTGATGGCTGTTTTGCTGGGACTGTGGGAAGTTTCCAGAATGAACATCATCCTGATTTAAAAATGAAGTTCATCACTTTAAAAAAAAAAATAAAATGGAATATAATTGGAAAGTTCTAGGCAAGGAAAATAGATTGGGTCCATGATATGTCTTTACAAGGGTTTCACAAATAAGCAGGTGAGATTATCTATTCTCCTGCACCCATTGCCTTTGCTTAGAGGGTCAGGCATTATCACAGCATGAAATTCCACCAAAAACCCCACTGTCCAAAAGCACATATAGCTTTTAAATGCTCAGACTTCTCTGTTTAAAATGTGTTTTCCCCTAAACTTTCATGATGTTGTTTCCCAAAGGGGACAAAAACCATCATGACTGACCCTCCAGAGTAGCACAAATACACAGCCAAGTGTTACTGGCTTGGGATTGTATTGCAAAGGCTATAAACAGTGCTCTCCTACTCAAATTGAAGTCAGCAGGTTGGCACCCCACTGAATTCCCAAAAGCTCATGTCCCCATTCACTTCCTGCAAGAGCAAGTCAAGTGGAGCTGCTGAGTAACAAACCTGCCCTACTCACCCACTTCATGGCCTCAATAGAGTAGGTGAAGAAAAACAGACTGACAAGTGTGGACATAAAAATACACACCAGAGAAGCAATGCCATAAACCAACGTGGCAGCAAAAAAGCATCACAAATAGGCAAACCAGAACAGCTGCCATCCTGATTTCTTTCAATGGCTCTGAAAGCTGTGCTTTGTAAACCCCTGTGAAACCAAATCCCGCAGTTCCCACTCAGCTTTTGTGGAAGCAAGCTTCCCATTGACGTCAAAGAACTCATTACCTCATAAAGGACTGCGGGGCTACTTGCAGAGACATCCCTCATTATTCACTGTGACTGCACATTTTGTGTAGAAGCAATGCATCTTCATTCTCCCCTCATGCTCTCCTCTGGAAATTAAGAGCAGTCTGCTGTGATGCAAGAGCATCTGTAAAATCAGTCCAGAGGTCGGACTGTTGTGCGCTGCTATGCTACATCATACAGACACTTACAAAAACACACTGTTTATCCTGGGATGTAGGGAGAACACATTTGATTTCCAGTTACCGCGGCAATTCTTCTTCTATATGCAATAAGGATTCCTGCAGATTGAGTAAACTGTCCTAAACTGGGCAGCAGGCTCTGCTTGCATTTCCAGTCCAGTCAGCATGGGATGACTAGAGTGGCTCCAGGTTGCAGATTTTTGTCCTTTTCCCTCTGCCAGTTGATGAGGCAGGCTCAATATGTTGCCTACATGCTCTAGAGCTGCCAAAGTTCGCAGGAAACATTAAGAAAGAAGCACCCACAGGGTATCTGCAGGAGGTATGCCTTCCATGCAGTATCCTTCTGCTGGTGTGAGAGAAGCTGCCAAAGAAGGGAGGCAGAAAGAAAGGGGGGGAATAACCTTGGATCAGATGAGAACATGATGCTCAGTGCAAAAGAATAACTGCATGCCAGATTCAGTGAATCATTTGTCAGTAGAGTCATCTTGTCAACTACAAGAAGCCACATGGGAAAGGTATCTCATGTATTTGATCAAGTGTTTGATCAAATTAATGCAGTCTATATGAAAACAGTCTTCTGTATCCAGTTGGACATGCCAGCAGGGCTAACACAATATTCAAGAATAAACTGGAATGCATGGCAAATGTGAAGATGGGGCTAGGTATAAGCAAAACCAGACAAGTTTTTCCATAGTATTTGGTCAGCTGTTTATACATTATTCTATCTCTTAGCAAACAAATGGATTTAAAATAGCCAGTAAGTTATTACTGCATAAAAGCAAGAATGTCAAAATCTAGCTTGAAATTGCCCTCATTAGAGATAAGAAATACATTTTACCTCATCATCAGGTAGTATTTCAGCATTCTTGCCACAGACCTTTCAGCAGTAATTACTAAAATAAATAAGTGAGGACTGACTGGACTTTCCATTTAGATTTACCATTTATAACTTGCTCTTACTGTCAACTTTCTCTGTCTGGCTAGAATTCATACTCAGTGGATCCTGAGCTGGCAGGTGTTATACTTGGTTTGGCAATTCAGGTCAGTTTGCCCTCTGCACCATTATAAACAGCACCCTGATGGGCCATTGGGTCCAGTGTGGAAACCCAAGATCCTGGCTCACCATCATGCCTCTACATGCACATGCATTTCTGGGGAAAGTATAGTCCAGCTGAAAATGTTCTGCATATTACTTCCTTCCTGTGCTTAATATTGTTTGATTTATCTGCTCTATACCATGTTGACATGCAAATCCATATAGAGTGGCAAGGTGTAGCTACTGCATTCAGACAATTGCACTAAGGTACGCATCACCACATTCTCTGTTAATTACTATCCAGACATAAAAAATAAAGGCAAATCTTCTCTTTCCCTATTTTAAAAGAGTCTTCTGTAACTTCAGCAATTGTCTCTTCTAGAAAAGCAGAGATTGAATTTGGAGCTCTGCTGGGATCAGTGTGAGGAAAGCATCCCTTCACACAACAGTATATTTCAGCCCTTTCCTTCAAGCTCTCTGAAAGGTGGGTCCACTGGCTCTGGTTGCCAGCTACATTCGTGGTTATGTTGCTGATCTCATATATCTCATGCCCATTGACAACCTTTCCTTCTGCTTCAAGAGAATTAAAACTTGGCAAGTTAAAAGTTTCACCGGTGTATTTCAATGATTTTCCTTGCTGGTCCTAAAATTTCATTATCTTTGAAAAACCTTGCCAATGAAGAAAAATAATTGGTCTAACTCTTTTATCTTTGCAGCAGCCTTTTTCAAGTAAGAGTAAACACAGTTGTCTTGTCATTTCTCTGACTAAGCCATCTGACTGTCAAGTCCTTGTCTTATTTCACAAACTCCTCTGATTTTCACAGCACTCTTCTGTGTTCCTCTCTGCAGTGAACAGGGATATGAGAACTACACTGAGGGCTGTCCTGCAGCAGGTTTCCTTGTTTCACTTTTTGCTCTCCCTTTAGTGCACCCTCATTTTCCTTTCACTTTCTGCCCAGTAACATCATGGTTTTGCTCCTATTTCTCTTCTGGAGATGCACCCACTGGCACAGATCCTTACTGCTGCCTACATTTCCCATTTCCTTGGCCTCATCTGAAGGATACTATTTGCCTTCCTCTATTTGCTATTTGCTATTTTATATATATATATATATATATATATATATGTGTGTGTGTGTGTGTGTGTGTGTGTGTGTGTGTGTGTTTATATTTATATAAATATATAATATATAATACAGATAATATAGTATATATAATATATAATGTAACATATACTATAATATACAATATATAATATTTATATATTTATATAAAAATATTTATATATATATTCCTCTATTTGCTATTTGCCTTCCTCTCCTTCAATACTCCATGTGGTTTTGCATACAGAGCAAGGAATCATCAAATGTAGGGCAGAAAAGGAACTGGAGGTGGACTTCCATATTTTTTTAATAGTCACCAAACAGAAAAACAAACAAACAAACAATCAAACAAACAAAAAAAGAACACTATCTGCAGCTGAGAGTTCAGGATAGCCATCAAATTGCTCTTCCATTACTGACCCTGCTGCACTATGTCAAAACTCACTATTCTCTCTGACCAGCACCAGCTTCTGAGTTTCATGGGCTTTATGAGACTAGAAAAGCAGAATATGTAACAGCTTATTCTGAATATAACTGTGTGGACAAGCACAGGGTTCAGGTACCTTATCTTTCCACATACAGAAATTCAGTCTTCCAGCACCTTTTGCCCACTATTAAATACTAAATTAGGTGTCTTTCACTCTCAGCGACAACATTTCTTACCTAAACTGCCTGCTTTTCCCTTCTTCATCTCCCCTTAAAGTTTTTTCCTCTTTTTGTTATATCCCTTATTTCAGGGTTATATATTTCAGTTCCTAATCCTTTGTGTATGCCTCCCTGAAGACAAAATCTGGGATTGAAAAGGTACACCACTCATGCAGATGCCTTTCCCTGGCCACTGCTCAGCATTTTAGCCATGAGCTGATGTGCTGGACTCTTCCCAAACTGTGACACAAGTGATATGGTCCAGGTAAAAATATACTGGCAGTATTCCTGAATATTTGTAGTGGCCTCCAAATGGGCAGAATACTGCCTGCAAGTTAAGTGCATTCACCAGTCAGAGGGTGTAACAGTGACTGGCATGGTGGTGCCCATTGGAATGAGTAAAATTAAAAAATGTGAGTTGCACAGTGAAGTATATCCTTTTACTGAAAAGGAAATAAAACTAATTTTTTTTAATTTTTTTTTTTTTTTTGCATATTCTAATCCATGGAGTTCTTTGCCCATCCCAAATTTTAAGAAGAGACAGTTCTGGAGATGAGATGTCACCACTCTGTACATCATCAGTACTGCAGCAGGAAGTCTCTTGCAACATAGAGCAAGTGCTAGGTTTTTACTTTTGTGTGACTGTGAGATTTCATCTTAAAGAAATAGTGACATATCTGTAGAGCCTGTCTATGCTAAATGCTTACAAATGGGCAGAGTATGAGCCAAACAACAGAGAAAAGATGCTATCCCTTTTATAACCTCCATCTCCATTGCTGGAGCTCACTGGAGAGGAACAAGCACATAGAACATGAGCTATTTAATAAACCACCACGGAGATCTCCCCACCAGGGAACAGAGCAAGGAAAGATACACACACAAAACAGATACTAGCCCTGTTCTTTGCTCACGGCAAATATCTGATGCTGTGATAATGGACACACTAACAGGACAGAAATGGACATCCTGCTGTGCAAAACAACACAAGTCTCAAGAACTGCGCCCAAGCAAAACCATCAGCAAACCAAAAACCTTCCTATAACCTTTTTGAGAGATTAAAAAGGAAAATACACACATAAGCAGCCTCTATTTGCCCTGTGGAGCTCATAGGCTTCCCTGCAGGAAACTACATGTGTTCTTCACTCGCATACAGATGCTGCATCTGTGGCTGTCTCTGAGCTGCTGGCCTGCTTTAGTGGAATGGCAACAAGGCACCAACTAATGGAAGAACACTACCCAAGCTCATTGATAATTTTGCTGGCTCAGTTGTTGTGCCACCCTTCATCGGTGCTGCAGACCACTGGTAGTTACTGGTTTTGTGTGCTGCTAATGCCATGACTTATTTCCTTTGTTCCCCTTCCTCTTCCCCCAGACTTACCCAGATGGACACACACCACTCCTGCATGCTTTGCAGCACTGATCCAAGTGGAATGGTGTTACGGTGAGCTCATGGGCACCCTGTGCTCCCCTTCCCCCGGGACCCTGTGAAGGGGGGGAAAACTACAGAATGGAAGTATTTTCCAGGTGCAGAATACCAACAGAGGAAGCTCTTGGCTCCCCCGCAGCCTGGATGGAGCTGGGACAACAGAGATTTCATTCTAGCAGCTCTGTCTGTTGCGATCCACAAGCACTTCACTATTAGGATACCTAGATCTGGACGTCCTGACACCAGAGCTCTGCTCAGCCCACCTGGAGATGTGGGAGCAATGATCACTCCAAGCTCCCTCCTCTTCTAGCTGATGAAGCTTTGGGGACTTTCCAATAGCATAAAGGTGCATATCCAATAAATTCTGCAGCAGATTCCATGCATGAAGGGTCAGATTAGCTTCCCTGTTGACCATGAACCTCTCTAAAGCATTGTTAGCATTGCCCCTAGTCCCACCTTGAGCCCCTTTAGTTCTGCTTTCACCTAGTGTCATTCATGAACATGGTCTGGCTCTCTCAAATCCTTTTCCCTTTTGCCTATGCATGCAGCATGCAAGCACATTCATACTTCATGCACTAGCACCAATGCCACCAAAGCAAATTAAAACAATAAATATGGTATGATGAAAAGGCTAATTTCAATATCTCTATTAGAGTGCATGATGTTAATCTTGTGTATGACATTAATCTTGAGTCTTCCTTTTTGAAACGTTTTTGCTCTCCACTACCTCAAGTGCACAATGTCCCTAACACAGCCACAGGAGAAATTACTTGACTTTTGCAGGCTGCATTTCTAATGAGAAAATTGTTCCGGTTTATTGCAACTTGATGTATATAAATATTCACTGCAGGACAAAACTCTTGAAAAAAAGTCTTATTTTCAAAGCGTCCTGGGACAAAGCAGTGAACAACAAACAAATTAATTCACAAAAAAATTTCACACTGGGAAAATATTTTTTTACATCAATTTCACTGTAACAAAATACTACTAATAATACTAATACTACTACTAATAATTATAATAATAAATTTTAAAACATAAACCCAAACCATGCAGGCATTCCTGTTTTAACTCCAAGGGAGATAAGGCACAGAAAAAATACAAACATAGGCAAAGCTCCTTCCAACATAGAAGGATGGTTCCTGTAATCAGAATTTTGGAAGAGGAAGGTGAAGGAAAAGGGAAGCAGAAAAGGAAGGGAAAGGGAAAGGGAAAGGGAAAGGGAAAGGGAAAGGGAAAGGGAAAGGGAAAGGGAAAGGGAAAGGGAAAGGGAAAGGGAAAGGGAAAGGGAAAGGGAAAGGGAAAGGGAAAGGGAAAGGGACTTATTTAATGTATCCAGCAGACCTATTGAAATAAGTTTGTCCAGAGGCCTGGCAGATGGGTTCAGGGAGACAGAATCAGGTTTAGAAGTTTTCACTAAAAAAGACACAGAGGTGGCTCTGAGCAACTGATCAAATAGACCCAGGAACCAAAGCACAGTGAAATTGACCGTGGAATGAAGTGGAGAATGAAGAAAAGGCAAAGAGATGTAGTTTAAGCTCTATACAGTGGCAAAGACTGAATACACTCACATCATGAAGGTTTTAACAGCTGAAATTTACAAGGATCCACCCTAGTGTATTTTAATATACTCCAAATCTGAACTTTAGTTCATGCATTAGATATTTTTAGTATTTTCTGTAACTTTTAGAAAGTGAGAATTACACCATGCACAAATCAGTGGCTTGGCCCCTGAGATCTGGATGCACAAGAAATAAGGCTGTGTTCACAGAGCATTCTGCACAACTGCAGTGCCTAAAAGCTTCACAGGGATTTTGAAACACTCTCTTACTGGAAGTAGCAAAGTGCTGGATTTGGCAAACGGAGTGTGCATGAAGTTTAGCAAGTCTAAAAATGTATGGCAATGCACTTGAACAGAAATAGCTCAAACTTTTACGTAAGCTGATGTTCCGCAAGTGAACTTTTGTGTGCCATCAAGGGAAAGCCCTCTGAGTCACCACACGTAAGCCAACGCTGTCAGATGCCCTGGAGCAGGTGAAGCAGCTACAGTGTGCACATGCTGCAAAGCATTCCATCAAGATGATCTTAGGCAACTGCGTATTTTCTTCTTAGTATAACAAACAGGAATCTGGGGTCAGTGCTCACAGACAGTCGTCCATACAGCTTTTCCTTTCATGGACCAAATGGAACTTTTCAAGGAGAACCTGGAGTAGCAATTAGGGGCTGTTTGTCCCAGCCTAGCTGTTCAACTCCTCACATGGAGAAACAACAGACTGAAAATTGCAGTAAGCTGCAGCCTCAGCCATCACTCTGCTTCAAATTTTGTTGCCTTCAGGTTGTCTTAAAAACCAAGGCTGGGAGTGGGGAGGGAAGGGATTGCATTTTTTTTCCCCCATCTTTTGCGAAAGCTCATAGAAGATGGGGAAAGGGGTGAGGCTGTGAAAATGCAGTATACCTTGTGGGATTCTTGAGCAGTCTAACAACCGCTCAGGTATAGATTTCTTGCTGCCTTTCAGTGCCCTGTCCCCCAGGGTTGACTTGTACAGCAGATGAAGTGAATGGGTAGGGGGATTCATATTTTTAAAATTCACATTTAAGTGTTGCACCAGAGGCAAAATTTTGTGCCCTCCCTCACCATTTCCAGAGGGTGCTGTGATAAGCACCTTTTGAAGGCTCCTAGGTGATGGGCCATCCCAGAGACCTGAGGACACCTGTGGTCAGGAGAATTTGTCTTTCATCTGCATCAGGCCCAGAGCAGTAGAGAGACTTTTAATTCATTGAAATATCAAATAGAACCAAAAAGTACAGCAAAGTACAGCAGTGTGTCAGCCTCTCAGAAAAGCAGGCTAAAGAGGCACCTCAGCAGGAACAGCTCTACCTGAATGACCTATAGCAGACACTTGCCAGTCTGTTATCAGACAACTTTAATAACATCATTTCTATACATTGTCAAGCCACGTGCTCCCCAGGAAAGTATCCAGACAGACTGAAAGTTTTACCTAAAACCAGTGACCACTGATCTTGCCCATAGATGTGATAACAGGTTACTCATTTCTTCAACATGGTAGTTTTTGCAACTTACAGTACAAAGCCCAGTGCCTCTTCCAGCCATGTCTCCAGAGGCAGATTTCAACAGACTGGTATCAACACATCTTCTGGCAGTCAGCCTGCCTTCCGGACTCCATGCCACGCCAAGGACAAGGTCAGCATGGAAACTGACCCCTCTTCCCACCATTGCATGGACCCTTTCAGGCCAGGCAAAGGCTGGCCAAATGCTGTGATACAATTATTTCACTCCCCAAATTTTCCATGAGGTGTTTATCAGCAGGTCTAAGCTAAATACCTTTAAAATCTATGAAAACAAAGCAATCTCCTAGCTGCCCTCTACAAATATCCACACCCACACAGAGGCTAATTCTGTTTGTAGTTCAGTGTTTTTGATTAAAAGTTGCAGGAGGTAACACTGCTACTAACATTGCCAAGTGACAGGATTTTCTGGCTTTCTGTGTTGGCAATACACTTGTGGACATTGAGGTTTCATGCAGCCCTGACTTTAGAAAGGATACAGCTTCAAGAAGAATAGGCCAGAACCAAGGTTATTCTAAAACCCCACACCACAAAATCAATATTTAACACATTGGATTTCCTAGTGAGTCTTCAGAGACAAGTGTCTGACATTTGAGTTGTCCTGGCTCAATATTAATTGCACATATCTTCTCATCTGCATTTACTGCCATGTTTCCACAATTAAATTACAAAAACCTAAATGAAATCTCTGAGTTTCATAGCTAAATCCGCATGCTAAGTTAATTAACACTGTAATGGAAACCACAAAGAAAACCCCTGGCCTGTCTGATCCAAAGTCCATTAAAATAAGTGACAGCTTGATTATAACCTGAGGCAAATTAATAGCCACACAGCTTTAAAAAATGGGGTAGGGATGAACTGTTTCATAGATGTCAAGAAACAGTTTTGCATGGATGCCAACAGAGAGACCCCCTTCTGCCAATGCCAGCATTTCTGGCATCTACTGTGTGTGCACTCCTTGTTTTCCATCAACAGGACACAGGGCAGACCTTGCAACACATGCTAGCAGTCTCATTGCTTCCAGCTGCTCTTCAGGAGGCAAAATGCTAACAAATGTGTCAGCCAGCATCTAAGGTACCAAGAGCCATCATCACTTGATGGGCTGAGCTACAAAGGGAGATGCCAATTTTACTTCATGGGAGGTGCAGGATGCTGGGCAGCAGAGAGTGCCATAAGATGCCACAGTATGCTCCTCACACACAAACTGCTTCTTGCTCTTATTGACAGACTGCATTTGTCTTTCAATCAATCAGCTGTTCTTTACAACTTCCTAATGCATGACACCTCAGAGCACTTTCCAGCAAGAGCATCAACAGTAGCAAAATTAACATTAAAAGGAAAAAATTGGGAGAGGCAGACTTCAAAAAGAATAAAAGCCAAAATTTTGGCTCAGGGGTTAAATTAGAAAGGTGAAGGCTTATTCACCATGTGTAGCACTTGGGACTTTGTCAAACATAGCACACACTCATCCAACCAGCTTTGGCAAGGTAAGGAGTTGTAAAATAGGCACTGAGATGCTGTCATGACCAACAGTTCCCAGCAGCATCATATGAAAAGCACCAATGATGCACTATGAGGATCTTGCAATCAGAGTCCTACAAGCTGCAAGTTAATTATGCAGACAACTGAACAACAAATTATTGCATTCAAAGGCATAGTACTGAAAGGGAAAAGTGAACACCTGGAATATGGATGAGTTTGTATAACCTGAACCTGCAAATGTGGATTTCTTAGTCATAAGCCAGCTTCAAAATACGGCAGAAGTGTTGCAAAGCTTAATATGGTTAATTGAAGTTAATTATATCTAATTATGTATGTAACATATTGCAGAGAGTTATCTCAAAACAAGTATGTTTAATAACTACAAACAGCACACATAATAGGGAACACTACGATGAAGTTTTAAAGAAAAAATATAATAAATATGCTCAAAAGCAAAAGCAGAATGGTAAGTGTTGAAGAGCAGCAACTGCTCACATCGTCCTTCTGAGAGTATCTGTCAGGGGATGCCCTGGGCTCCCTTCTCTCTCCACACTCACTTGGTGAAAGAAACCCACCACCTTCCTCCTCCCAGCCATACCCCATGGAGAGCAGAAAAACCTGACCACCCAGCTAACAAAAGCTGACCACCCACAGGCACAAAGCCTCTGGCATCTGCAGTCCCCATAGGCCAACACAAAATGTCACTGCCGGATCTTGTGGAGAAAGAGGCCAAAAAACTGTTCTGTCTCTGTCAGCAGGCTGCTCCTGCTCTAGGTTACCAAAGGAGATGCAACTGGTGGTCAGGTCCAAATGTCTCACAAAAACACTGCCCAATATCCCGCATCAGAAAAGCAATGTATTTGAGCACAGCCCCCTGAACTGGGACTGCCAAGGAAGCAGCTCAGAGTTGTTGGGATGAGCTTCAGGGAAGGGAAAAGGTAACAATCAAACCCATCACCAAATGAATTGTTTTACAGAATGGTAATGGTGGGATACAGCACAGGCTCCTGATTTAGCAAGATTCTGATGAGGTGAAAGGGGAATCAGACCACATCCTCACTAAAGAGTAGGAGTAGTTGAGTCCTTGCAGGACTTGCTGCTTTACAAATGTGTGTTACTTATGAGATGTTCAAGTTTCATCCCACCTTGCTGGGCCTTGAGAGCTTGCTCAAGACAAATTAGCTCAACATGCCCCCAGGAAGATGGTAAGGGCCAGAGAATACTTAAGACCCCCTAACAGAGACATATGGTAATGTAATACCAACATCTCCTATATTTTAGTGTTCACTCGCTGTGACTGCTATAGGAAATGGGTTTCATGCACCTAAAACCATTCTTTCTCCTCCAAAGCAAAACATGATGGATTCATATAAATCAGTTTTCCCTAGCTGTCAGCTCCTAGGCTTCAGCTGGGTTTTTCTAGCCAAGGAAAAAGAATTGCCTGTGCAGCACTTCAGTTTTGAAACCTGCAATTTTGTCCAAGGTTTTTTGCCATCAGAGAAGACCACTGCCTATAATGATGGAAAGGATAACTCACAACACAGACCTACAATGAAGACAGGAGGATCAGATCTGGGGAAAGAACTGTAATTCTCTGACATAGCAACTGAAGAAAAAATTTCCTTGACAACTGAGTGAGGAATTTAAAGAGTCCATAGGCAAGAATGAAGGGAGCCAATAACAGAAATTAAGTTCTAAGTGCAGTGGTAGGTTCTTTCATGCTTTTAAAAATGAAGGCAGGAAACAAAAGTCTGAAATCATGGCAGTGATGGGAAGCCCTTAAAAATTTGTAGGCATCGAGATCAGATGAGAAGAATAGGCATGCCAAGCATCCTGTGCAGCATTCTTGAGTATGAAAAAGAATCCCTGACAAATGCACCTCCAAGTCAAATAGGAACATGCAGCCATGACAGAGGAAAAGAAAGACAAGGAGAAGATGGCTGAAGACATACAGGACAGCATAGAGCTTTAGCTCTGGTCAATGTACAGAGCAAAAAACATACAGCAAAAACAAATTTCTCCTAGAGGAATGAGGCACTCCCATTAGAGGTGAGGTACTGCTTGCACCCAGATAATGAAAAGAAGAATTAAGCAGAAGGACCTGTGATGGTAAAGAAGAACGGAGCAGAACGCCTAACATGAGAAAAAAGGGCAAAGAGAGGCTCTATGAGGGAACAAATATAGAATAGACAGAAAATTATAACAGAGAGAACTGGAAACCAGCCTCCAAACAAGAGAGGGGAAGATTTACATAACAAAGTACTCTTGGAAAAAAAAAAAATCTGTCATCTGAGGAAAAAAATAAGGTTCTTTGAGTAGCGAGAGGCACAATGAAGTTTTCAACAGAGAGAGAGTTTGAAATATCAGAAAGAAGAAGATTTAATTACCTTAAGGTAATCACAGAAATTCGGGGGAAAAGAGTCAAATAGGAGGAAAGGTCATCAGTGCCCCCAGCTGGCAGCCCCGCAGCTGGGTGGAGGACAAAGAATGAGGTACACTGAGTACAAATATAGCCTTCTGTGGGTAAGACCTGGGTAAAAAGCAATCAAAATTCTAGGATAATTGGGAAAGGACATTCTACTAGAGATGAGGAAGCTGTAATACCATCATTCAAGGCCTTGGTAAGACCATGAAAGATACAGTGTACAGTCCTGGTTACATGCTTAGGGATGAAGTCAAACTGCAAAGTATAAAGAGTTTTTAATACAAAGGGGGAAAAAAAGAAAAATAAAAAAGAATAAGAAAAAAAGATCTGGCCTGTTTAGCAGAATGAAATCTCAGAGGGAGTATGTTTGCTGTCTATAAATACATCCAGAGAGTAAACATCAGAGAAGGAGAAGAGCCATTTAAGTTAAAGGACAATGTTGGCACAGAAAAATGTGTGCAAACTGACCATAAAATATACTTAGCACCGAGACAGGCAGTTTCTAATCACCAGAGATGTTAGTCTCAGCACAATCTTCCAAGAGGCAGACAAAGAATTATAGAGAAAAGTGGGCGTTGTTCATGGGTGCCATGACAGGGATATGATGTGTGCAAGACCAGCAGCCTTACAAGCTGTCTTATGATGCCCCTTGTGTCCCAGCATTTGCTAACAATTTCCACCCTTTTTAACCTTAAAATATTCCCAGTGGTGCTGCAGACTCAGTATGGCGAGTTTAGGTCCCCTGACAAAATTTCCCCTTACCAGCCCTTTAAAAGCAGTCCACCAATGTCCCAGGGAACCAAGAATAGTCCAGTGCTACCCTGTGTCCATGGAGAGTGAGCTCTTCCCCCAGCAGCTGCTGCTATGGGCAGAAATGAGAGTGTGTCTGCTCCTTCAGCAGTACCAGCTTCACTGCCCACTGCTCACCGACCCACACCTCCGAGTGCTCTCCACTGCCATGGAAAAAGATGCACTTTGATGGGCATCACTTGCATTACAAGCTAGGGAAAGACCAGGCAAGCAGCTGAGATAGGGCCTGAGACGTCTGGGAGGAACAAGCTGTGACAGGCAGCCAGGACAGCAGTTTTGTTACCAAGACACAGCAGAAGCCACAGCCCAACCACAAATGCAAAAATCTGTAGGCATCATTCAGGCAACAGCCACAGTGAGCCCTCGGGCAGCAGGGAGGCACTTCCTAGCCTACAGATCAGTGTAGGCTGATGGCAGACTCACCATGCTCTTTGCATTCAGGGACCAGCCAGATTATTCCTTGTCTCAACATCCAGCCAAAGGAAGAAATCATGATGCGAGTGAGCTACATCTTCCTAGCATGAGTTTTGCCTACAAGGCAGCCACAGGTAGGAGAATGATTTACATATTATTCTGATTGAAATAGATCTTAACATACACTTTCCCAGGATCACAACTCTTGCTGGAGTGGAGACCTTCTCTCCCCCTCCACTCCTGCCTTGAAATCTCCTTCTGTAGAAAATTCAAGGTTATTTAGGCCAAAAAAGAAGCACCCCCAGTAGGCAACAAAGTTTAGCAAAGTACTCAAGAGAAGGTAACTTCTAGCCCCTCCTTCATGAGCAATTTATGCCTCTGATATTAAACAGTCATGGAATGAAATGCAATTTAGGTGCACAGAAATTCAAAGTACAGCATCTTCTGAGGAGTCTCCTCTAAGACAAAGTAGCATCAGCAGGGTTCTCAAGATCCCTGTGTGAAGTCTAAATTTTGGACCTGGGCAGGTGAGACTGACAACACATCCTTGAGTAAGTGAGCAGTATCTGATCCATCTCTTCCTCCCCTCAGAGGCAAACAGGTTTGTTGTCCCAAGAGGTGGGAGGGTACACTGTCAAATCACAGGACACAGAGCTGAATAACCCTTTCCTCCCAAATTAGGAAGCTAGCTCCCCTTCCCTAAACCTGAAATAAACCCTGCTTTGCTGATTTTGTCTTGGATAGAGTTAATTTTTGTCATAGTGTCAAATATGGGCTGCGTTTGATTTGTCCTGAACACAGGGTTGATAACACAGAGATGTGTTTGTTATTGCTGAGCAGGACTTACACCAAAGCCTTTTCTGCTTTTTGTACTGCCAAGCTAGAGAGGAAGGTGGGGTTGCCTGGGAGGCTGGGAGGAGACACAGCCAGGACAGGTCACCCAAACTGACCAAAGGGATATTTCAGACCATTTCACATCATGCCCAATATTTAAAGTGGAGGGAAGAAGGAGGAAGAGTGGGACATATTTGGAGTGATGGTGTTTGTCTGCCCAAATCACTGTCAAGTGTGATGGGGCCCTGCTGTCCTGGAGATGCCTGAAGACCTGCCTTTCCATGGGAATTGGTGAATTAATTCCTTATTTTTCTTTCCTTGTGTTTGCAGCTATTCCTTTCCCCATTAAATGATCTTTATATCAGCCTACAAGTTTTCTACTTTTTGCCCTTCCAGTTCTCTCCACAATCCCAGTGGTGGTGGAGTGAGACACTGACTGCGTGGTGCTTGCTTGCTGGCTGGGGTTAAGCCATGAAATCCTACAGATCTTTCAAACTTTGAACAGCACTGATCTCAAAGACATGGGAATATATGAAATATGCAGACTGAACTGAAAGACGAAACAGAAACACTCTTCAAAATAATCTGAGAGCCCAAAGTGAAGGACTTTGAGACACCTTTTGGCTGGCAAAGTGTTCAACAATCTTTTATGATCAACTTAACAGCTGCCTAGAACCTACATACTAAAATACCAACCAGGTCCCACCACTAGAACAGTAGTTAGGAAACTATTAGTTTTCCAAAAATTTTCCATAATTTAACAATTTTGTGACATAAGTAAAGAAGTCCTTGTTTAAGTAATGGATCAAATAGTATCAAATAGCCCCAGGCAACCCAGTCCAATCCCAGAGATGTGCCTGCTTTGAGCAGGTCTCATTAGACAATTCTACTGGTCCCTTCCCACCTAAATTACACCATGATCTTAGAGTGCAAACCACCATGTTGTTCTTATAACCCTAATTTCTCAAACATTTCTTCCCTTATTCCAAAACTCCTAGCACTAACAGCTCCCAGGAAAGACTAACATGTTCAGCTTCTAGCATAGGCTTTGCTTTCTCTATTTTAAATCATATTATCTTCCCAACCTCTCTGAAATGTCACCCACTGAAGCAGCATTTGCAGATGTTTTTTTAATTAGTGCCCAACAAGCAGTTAGGTCCAGACTTTTAGCCTTATATAGGTCCTTTTCCAGCATGTGTTCACCATAAATTCCCTGCAGAGATGAGTCTTTCCCATAAAATACTGTGAAAATTAGAGAACAGCAGACCTCTAGAACACAGAAATATTCTTGTGGACCTTGTAAATGGGAAAGAAGAAGAACCAGAAAGAAATACAACGTGTTTCACCTTCAGAGTTTTAAATTTCTAATTTCTAATGTATTCTTAGTAACTGCATGTACAGCAATTTTTGCAAGGAGATTCTACAGTCCATAATGTCTGCTATGGAAACAGGAAAAAAAAATAAAAGGAAAAAGTAGTAGGAAACAGAATAAGTTATGGTAGGTTACACAGCCATCATGACTGAATAGTTAAAGCTATGACAACCGTTTATCAAACTGGCACGGAAATAACAACACATACATCTTATCATAAACACAGTGTGGGAGAAGAGGCAGACAATGAAATAATGCAATGCACTTTGGTGGCATAAGCTGAAGATCTCCATCTATTTTACAAGCATGTTTTAGCTTCAAGCCTAGAGTGCAAATAATTAATATCTCTGTTGTCCTTTGTGCCACTGAGTCACCACAAGAAGTTTAAGAGGCTGATCTGCACGTCACTGAAAACGTCCAGTTCTGTGCACAGTGAGCAAAGCAAGCCTGGTCGTGGCAGTGCCCACTCCCACCAAGGCATCCTACCCAACAACCAGAGCTCCCTCAGCTCCCCTGTGAGCCAAACAAAACTTTGAACCAAAGATCTGCTACCATTCTTTGGAGACAGGAACTGGCCATGAATGCAACACACAGAAAGCCCAGACTATTGTTGTGAAGACACTGATGGGAACATAGGTTCCAGGCTACTGTATATGTGCTGTTTGTAGGTGCTACTCTACAAAACCTTATACACTTGCTCCAAAGCCCACCAAAACAACTCTTGAAAACAACTTATAAACTTTGGAAAATGAAAACATGACTAATAAAGTTTAGCGATAAAACAGCTGCCAGGGACTCAAAACTACCTGCAATAACTAATTTAGCGACTGATGTCTGTCAAGGCCAAGTGGCTTGCAGCTCTCTCATCTTTTGTTGCATACAGATACTCTTTTTGTTCAGCAGAGAGACCTGGCTGAGGACTTAGACACACACAGAGATCAGCTATGAACATGCAAATGGGCATCCTAACTGCACTGGAAGGGGCCACTAGCTAGCACTGAGGTGATCAGAAATAACCTTTGGGGTCCAAAGAACTCATCAGTGACCTTTATTTGCAACAGCAGCCCAGCCCTTCTTTTTACAGTAATGCCAATTCAGTCATCAACAGATCATTCAGTATAGGTATATAGATGTTTTATAGAGTCTATTTTAAATGTACCAATATCATTACAATGTCTGTTGTTGGAATCTGTGGGTATTGGTGATTCCGAGATTGTAGAAAGTCTCTGTCTTTCAGCCCCGCTGCCAAAGAAGAAGCCATAATTCGTCTGTGCTGGTTTCAAGGTTGTTTATTCTGTTTATCTCTAACATGCTCTGCTGCCCTGCCGCAGCTCTGTCCTGCAGGGCAGCGTGTGGGGCTCTGCCCTCAGTGGGATGTTACAAACATTAAATACCAGAAACTACCTGTGCTGGATTTACAATAACGTGCCAATATCTGTCACCTACATTGAACAGTGTGTCCCCAGCCTAAACCAACAGAAAAATGCCAACACCGCAGTGAAACATGGAGGGCATGAAGAAGGAGGAAAAGGATAAACACATCCAATTTCCTCCATCTTGTCCCCTCTGAACCCCTAATCTAGAAACTTAAAATTTTACTTTTGCACCCGTGCCACACTTAATTATTACTTATATCAAACACTCAGAGCTTGTAATTCATCCTGTAAGATTGAAAACTCTTTTCCATGGACAGAGATCACAGACAGTGTCTCTGGGGGCTCTGTCCAGGGGGGTTCCTGACCCCTGCCAGGGTCCCAGACCTGCCAGGGCAGCCAGAGGGAAGCCCTGGATTTCCACAGTCTGTTATCCAAATAAGTTGACCTTCAATGTGCAGGATATGTTAATGACCATACTCTGTGTGCATGTGTATGTGTGTGTGTTTAAAAAGTATCCTGTTACTGAAAATGTGTCACAGTGCAAAGCTGTAAGTAACCTGGTGAAAAACTGGGCTAATTCAGAGTGGCAGCGAAACACTGGAAGTTTATGAATAAATAACATGTGGTGAAACAAGTTGGCAGTGAAACTTCTGGCTTCGCATATCGAACATGGTGCTTGGAAGACAAAGAGATGTTTTAGGAAGAAGCAGGCAAAATCTGGAAAAGGTTAACAGTAGCATGCTGCTCCACAGGAGGAACAAAAAGGTACAGCAGAATTATTAATTACATTATTAACTTTGTGTGTTAGCCTGGCCTCTCACAACGCACAGCTTTGTGGGATGCAATCAAAGATCAGCCTCCTATCACAGCACAGGGAAGAAAAGGTCCTTTCTTTAGAAGATAACATTCAAGATGAGGAAGACTGAACACCAGAAACAGCTGTAGGAACAACTGAAGAACCATGCTAGAGAAGCCTTCTTGACCACTTCTGGCTGCTGCCAAAACAAGAAGGAAAGGAACACCAAAAAATGCTTTGTACAAAAAAGGAACAATTTGCCAACAATGGAAAGTTTGCTTTTTTCTACTCAAATCGTTGTAGTTAAAGGCTGATTAATAAATTGATACATAAAGGCTTAGAACTTTTCTTAGTTTTGTATTTATTTAGTGTTAAATTAATGTTCTCACCATTCACAATAAATATTTCAATTTTTTAAGGTCTTGACAATCAAGTTACACAAATCAAACATTTCCCTCACATGTAAGTTTATGCTGTGTGTCAGGGAGTAAGGCACTTTGTCCATTCTACATATAATTAGTTCATTAAGTGTTTACTCCCCACTAACTCCCTCTCTTCATCCTCCACAGAGAGTGTGTCTACCAGGGTTTTCGGGATGAACAGCTGGACTGAGAGTTTACATGTGCTTTCTAAAGGAATATTTTGATGCCCAAGAGATCTCGGGAGTTGTGTGCTATAATTTATAAAATCCTGTGTGTCCTCTATGCATTCACATTTTAAGAGTGATGGGGTGAGTTCTTTTCCAGACACCTGAAGATCTTCCCCAGCAGTCCAGGCACTTACCACAAGCAGAGCCAAAGTGACAGATCATAGAGCAAAATCTTCACACGGCCACAGATCAGCAGGCCAACACACTCAGTCCTCAGGGTACGGAAAAACCTGAGTGTGACTGGGGATCAGACTGCCAGACACCCCTTTTTTCAAGGGACACAAGAAGATTGGTCAGGAGTTCTGTGTTTTCTCACACACTCAGTGCTCTATGGGCCCTTTGTGAACAAGAGGGAGAGAGCAAAATTCCCTCGAACCTGGGATCCCACAGGGCAGGATGGCACATCCCTTAGATGCTTTTGGATACTGAGACAATGATATTTCTGTATGCTGCAACCATTAGAGAGCTGTCCTGCAGGTAGGACAGCCTCCCACCAAGTGTCCCTGTGAGGACTGCTGCCCCATGCATGACCCAGAAACCTCTCTGGGGAGGAGCAGTGCTGCCAAGCAGACCCGTGCCCATCTGCCCGAGATTACTGCTGGGTGCTGTTGTTCTTCAGGGAGGTGCCAAGAGGGTTTACCCCGACGGGACAGAGGGAGCAAGGTCGCATCTTGCAGAAAGCCAAACACCGGATCATGCCACACATGCCCCTCCTGCCACCAACAGGTGCACTTGCGCTGCTGGAAGAGAAAACGATTTGGAAAACTGCTTTTTCTCTCTCGCTTGCTCCCCTGAATGCTAATCAGCGGCGCCGGCTAAAAATACCCAGCAAGGCTGGCGTGCGCACGGCAGATAGGGAAAATGGGGGAGCTGAAAGGCTACAGCTTCCCGGAAGAAAAAGGGACTGGCGAAGAAGAGCCTTCCCCAAGAACCCCTTGCCGGACTTGCCCTCTCCGAGGCTGAGGTTCCAGCCTCTCCTTCTCAAGGCTACTGCGGGTCCTCCCCGAGGAGTCGCCGGGCCACCACCTCCCGGGGTGACTGGTGGCACCACCCCCAAACTGGCTTCCAACCCCCGGCGCTGCAGGCGCTGCCGGACGGGGCGTCCCGAGGGTGCTGCCGTGGCCATTCGTCCCTCGAGGCGCGCCGCCCACGGGGTGCAGTCCCACAGGGGTTCACCGGCGGTGCACGGAACCAAGGGGGCCGCTGGGGACCGCCGCCCCCGCCGGCACGGAGGACCTGGGCCGGGCAGCGCGGCGTGGGGGGCTCGCTCGCTGCATCAGAGCCGCCGGCAGACCGCAACGCGGTCACAGCGGTGCGCGGCGGCTCGCCGGCCTCCTGGTGAGCGCAAGAGCTGATAAATAAATAAATTAAGAAAGGGAGAGGAGGCAGGAACACGGAGACAAGCAGCAGCCCTCCGCAACGGAACCCGCGGGGGGTGTTCAAACCCCCGCCACCCCCTGCCCGAGCCGCGCGTCCCCCGAGCCGCGCTCCGCGGTGCGGGGCCGGCCGGAGCGCGACGCGCGGCCCCCCCTGCACCACGCGGTGGGAGGACGGGCTGGGCAGCTCCGCCGCCCCCGGCCTCACCGGGGGTCGCACTCTCCCCCTGCCACCCGCGACGGCCCGGTGGGCCGCCCCCTCCGTCCCCCCGCCCGCCGCGGCTTCCATCCATAATTAATCGCCTCCCCGCAGCCGCCGCGATAAGAGAGGGCGGGCGGGGACGAGGAGGCGGCGGCGACCGGGAGGCGGTGGGGGGAGCGTTGCGCGCTCGCCGCGCCCGGCTCACTGCGGCCGGCAGCTGCCTGCCGTGCGGAGCGGAGCGGAGCGCAGCCGCCCCGTCGGGGAGCGCCGCGCTCGCATGGCCGCGCCGCGCCGCGCCGCCGCCGCCGCGGGGCCGGGGGGGGCCGCGGGAGGAGGATGAGGCGGACGGCGGGGCGGCGGCGGCGGCGGCGGCGCGGAGGATGAAGTGGAGCGTGCGGGGAGCCTGCGCCGCGCTCTCCAGCTGCCTCCTGCTCGCCTGCGCCCTCAGCGCCGCCGCCGTGGGCCTCAAGTGCTTCTCGCTGGGCTCCGAGCTCAAGGGCGAGCCCTTCCGCCTGGGCACCGCCGCCGGCGCCTTCTACTCGGGGCTGCTGCTGGCCGCCGGCCTCTCGCTGCTCGCCGCTGCGCTGCTCTGCTGTCGCCCGCCCGACGAGGCGCCCGTGGCGCCGGCTCCGGCACCGACACCGGCACCGGCACCGGCCTCTGCCTTGGCCCCGGCCGGGGACCCGGACCCGGCGAGCGGCGGCCCCGGCGGGGCGGAGGCGGCGGCCGCGCCGTCGGGGCCGGTGGAGAAGGCGTCGCCCGGGGGGCGGCAGAACTTCCTGCTTCTGGGGGTGCTGGTGTTCATGCTGGGCGTGCTGAGCGCCTTCGCCGGCGCCGTCATCGACGGCGACACCGTGTCGCTGGTGGAGAGGAAGTACTCGCACTATTGCCTGCTGCAGCCCGGCGGCGCGGCCCGCCCGCGGAGCGGACCCGCGGCCCCCGACGGCACCGCCGCAGCGCTCCGCTGCCAGAAGCTGCGGGACTACCAGCAAGGCTTGGTGCTCTCCACCGTTTTCAACGCGCTGGAGTGCCTCTTGGGCCTGCTTAACCTGCTTCTCGTCAAGAACTACAAGGCCGCGCAGCAGCGCGGACGGAGGCGGCGGCGGCGGCGAGCGGCCCCGGCGGCGGCGGCGGCGGGCGGGCGGCGGCGGCGGCGGAGGGGCGGCGGCGGTGGGCGGCGGGCGCCGCGCCACAGCCAGGGCTCCCTCTTCTCCGGCGGCGAGCCCGAGCTCAGCCCCGGGGACTGCCCCTTCCAGGCCGTCTCCTACATCAACGTGGGCGTCTTCCACGTCTTCGACGAGGCCGGCGTGGAAGTGCACTGTGGTGGACATCCCTCCGTCGAGCTGCCCGGCTACTCGCCCATGGACCCCGAGCTCAACGCCTCCTATCCCTACTGCTACCCTCTGCCCAGCGAGCAGCCCCCCGCCTACGAGGAGATCTATCCTGGGGAGCCCTGCGCTCACGGCACTTAGCGCCGACCGCCGCCGGGACTCCCGGCTCCCCGCCCGGCCCCCGGATCGCCGTGACCGCCGGGAGCGGGGCTCCGCAGCCGCGGGGCTCGGGGACGCTTCTTGCACCACCGACGGGATGGTCCCGCCGTCGCGGGCGCAGCGGGACACGGGCGGCGTGCCGCCGTGCCTCTGGCTCTGCGGAAGCTTCTCCCTCCCTCCCTCCCTGCTCTCCTCTTCCTTCCCCCCCTTCCCTCCCCCACACCGACCCTTCGTCCGCCGGCGGCTGAATTTTTCCGAAGGCTGCGCAAGAAACGCCTAAGGGTTGGTTCCTCCCGTCGCCTCTCCTCTGTAGCCAAGTTTAGTTCCCTTCAAGTGATTCATCAGTCTCCAGCTTTAGCAGTCCAGAGTTACCCATTTATGATAACCAGCCAGTGTAAGGAAAAGGTGTCATGAAGCTTCTTTACCTCTCAAAAGAGCTAAGATTTCTAAACAACGCAGAGACATTTGTGTCACGTTTACTAGAGGTGTATTGGGGATCTTTAACGTTTACACTACTCCTTGGGAGAATTGAGTTCTGTTTTAAGATTTAGTGAGTTAAAACATTCGTTGGTCTTGTAAGATGCACATTGAGAAAAACCTGCACTTTGAAAAAGAAACAGGAAAAAAATCAACAACGTTTTTGTACACTAACGTGCCTGCTTTTGTTGATAACTTCTTACTGTAAAGGCTTTCAGAAGTCTATAGTGAAAATGTTTGGTAAATTCACTGCAGTTTAAAATTGATGATTAGTTCCTTTACTAAAATAACTGAGATGTTGCTAGGATATGGCAGTTAAAAAGGAAGTCCAAATGTAGTACACATTCCTTTTTGTAAACAGGTTCTGTGTTTTTAATGCGAGGCAGGATTTCTTTTTGTTTTGCACAGGTGAAGGGTATAATTCTATTTTGTACAACTACATGGTTTACCTTGTAAAGAGTTCCATTTTACCTGTTACAATTCATCAATCTGGTAAGCTTGAATATTAAAAGTTTTATTTGAAATATATATATATATTGTAAACAGCCTTAACTGGTGCAGTAGTCACAGTTTTAAAGGATAAAAAAAAATATATATATAAACCATCCTCAAAGACATCTTCCAAATGTGTTTCAAAACAGTATTTATACTCCTATTTTAAAGCAAGGATTTTGTTTGTTTTGTTTGTTTATTTAAAGAAAGGCCAGTCTAATTTCTGAAAAGGGGGAGGGGGGAAGTGATGGGATCGTATGCTGTTAACTCTTCATGAACTCTGAGGTATTAAAAGGGGTTTCTGCAAAGAGAAGAAATGCTAAATCCTCCCTTTGGATTCTGCTGTGGAATGCCAGTACCAGATAGTATAAAAAAAGTGCTAATTAAAGAGAATCAGATGCAGCACAGTTTATTACATCATTTGAGAACAGACAAAAGGCTTGATTTCATGTTGTAGGAAGAACCAAGTAGCAACTCTCCTGGTTGCATTTGGTTCAATACCCCCTCCTCCAGTTGAGGTATATTGAAATGAAGTATTACAAAATAACCTTTTTGTTAATCCTGTGTTTGGAGCCTGCTGCATAATGCCAGTGTGTCAGCTACCCAGGGGCTGGGGGGGGTGGGGGGAAGGTGGAAGAGGAGGGGAGACAGTGGAGAGAGAGTTAAGAGTATGCAAAGTTACAGTCTATTTCTGTGGTTCATGGAAAATTATTTTGAACTTTTTAGCTGCAGAGAGGCTGACGTAATTTGCAGCCTTAGAACTGGAGAGAGAGAGATTTGATTCTGAAATATTCAAATATTTCTGCACTGTTGCTTTCTAAAATGTTTTGACTTGCACACTTTGTATAATCTAAAATGCAGAATGCCCGAAAAGTCTTAAAGTTGCAAACTGATGTCTGTGAAGCTCACATTTGAAGCTCTAATCTAGAGAAGAGAGTGAAAAGCAGCAGTTGCCAATTTGTCAAGTAGTTCTAAATAGCAGAAATTTAAAATAGAGCTCCTTTTGGCCAGCAGATTTCCTGGTGTGGAATGCCAGTCTAAAACATATGCCCTAGCTAGGTCCCATTTTAGTACTGAAGATTGGTTTTATGCTGCCTCTCTGCAGATGCACCTTCTTAACCCCTTATGGGAAAGTGAGAAGTCCAGTAATCTTTGCCTGTAATATTGATTTAGGCACAAGTCCAGTTCCATAGCATACCTTATTGCTCATACAAACGAGGTTTTGCAAAATGAGTAACTAAAGCAGGAAAACTAAATTCTTATGTAGGTCTCCAACTGAATGAGTTTATGAAGTGGCATAGTACCTGATATTGAATTAAATGGGAACTGCTAGACTGCAGAGTGATTTTGAAAAACAGACAAACCAGTTAGGTGCCTAAATACAGATGCAGATGCATAATAATAGTTGTTGGGTTTTTTTTTTAAATTGGCTACATACATTGTAGTTCATGGAAGTTGTATCCTAGTTTTACTTAAGGAATTGATTTTTTTTTCTTTTTTTGTCATAAAAAGACAGCATTTTACTTAAGTAAGTTATTTTAGGAATTATGAACTAGACATTTCTGAAACTCCAGATGTTCCAAAGATCAGTGCTCAGGGAAATAAATGGAAAGTCAAGAAAGCTACCTGTTATACTCAATTGTTTAAATGTAAACAATTTTAGACTATGGATTTTTAAGATTGTTAAAGTCATAACTTTTTTTTGTATGTATGTGTGTGTACATGCCTGTGTAAGTGTGTTTGTGTTTTATTTAAGTCTTTTCAGGATGCCATTGAATTAGAATATTTATTTGCAGCTCGATTTTAGTTCCCAAATTTCTACTTTTTCTTCATTTGGGCTTTTATCCCTGGAATAGTTTAATTTAGTGGTGGACAGATTGCCAGAATAATGTCCAAGTCAGACTCCCACGGAAGCCAGTAGGCGTTGTTTCATTGACTTCAGTGGATCTGGGCACAAATGATATGTAACACCTACTCTAAATAATCTTCCAAGTAATCTCGATCTTCTGGCATGACAGGATGCAGCAGTGGCATATTATTTCTCAGTTATTTGTGATTTCTATGGATAGCAGTATTAAGGGAGGTCACCTATAGTGTTATGCACATGTTTTTAAAAGCAGGAAAATAAATTGGCAGGCAAATTGACCAAACAAGCCATGTTTTATTAAAGATGGTATATCAGTGTTTCAGGTGTCTGGTGACTTAACTTTTCTGATAAAACATGAAACACCACACCAATTTTTTTCTCAGTGAGAAGACACTTATAAATACAGGATATGAGATGAAGCTTCACAGGCATGATTGCAGTATTGTGAAGCTGTTTTTAGTAAACCTGAGTCATCATTCTATCTTCTGAGCAATAATGTTAGAGTGTATAAACTATACTGTGCCAAAATTGAAAATAGGCTGGTGTGGGAAGCATTGGAGCTTAGGTTAATTACCTGAGAGGACTCATAGTGTCCCTTTATTTCCCATTCTCCATCCCAGGATTGTCAAGGTGAATGCAAACCTGATCAGTTCCTGTCACTGAAGGGTGATAACTGCAAGGTTCCTGCTTTAAGTGGCAAAACCAGGGAGAAGGGAAGAGAAACAAGTATGTGCTGTCAAATCTCCATTTTGCCTTCTTGAAGTAATGACAATATTTCTTTTTTGCCTTATGGCTTGTTGTTTTGATACCAGCTTTACCCACATCTGTTCAAAGGGAGGGAAGAATAGGCTAAATACTACTGTTTTGGTCACAGTGAAGTAGTGATTTAGTAGCAGACTGATGTCAGCTTTCATGTTCCTTCTTCAGGTAATAGTGGCTAGTCAAGGTCTGAAATGGTGGAAAATCAAGTCTGCTGTCTTTGATGAGACAGAATTTGCCTTCATGTGGAAAAAATTTATTCCCACCAGCCTATTAGCAATTCACAGGAAATATTTTCACACTCCAACATCCTTGCTTAAATCTTACTTATACTTTTCATTGTAATTGACAGGCAGAATATACATTAATCTAAAAACAGGGAAAAAATTATGTTAGAGGGAAATTGTATTAAAGTAGTACAGATTTTACTCAAAGTTTGATTTCACTGTAGGACTTCTTTGGTTCACCAAAAAGTGCTATGGCGGCTGGTATAACTTAGATATATTTCAGACATACTGTTTAATAATCAGAAAAGGTTTCTGAATGTTCACAGGAGAATGGCAATCTGTTTCTGCTTTTGGATATAGTACATATGAAAACCTTTTCTTCATTTTGCCATTTAATCCAAGATTGATCCTCAAGAAAATGTCAGTAATTGATCTTGTAACTTTAGGATCAATAAAATAAGTTTTAAAGCACAGCATATCCTATAAGAAAAGCCTAATGCTCTTCATTTCATATTCTTTATTGTTTTAGGTGGATGTCTAATAGTAATAATAACTGAAACTAGTATTTAATTACCATTTTCATTACAAAAACTTGGTTTTCAGATACTTAAAGCTGGTACAAGAGGAACCATGGTATAAAATTCGAGGTTTTACCATGAAGTTGAGTCTGTTTCCTTAAGTCAGGTATTTCTCAGTTACAAGATGTTCAAATATTTTAGATAAATTCTGCTGGCAAAAATGTGTTCATTTTGTATGATGGCACTCTATACTTGTGTTAGAGTTACCTCTCCTTAATCCAGGCACATATTTCCAATTAAAATGCATAAGAGTAGGACTCAAATTTGTCATGATCACTGTCCAGTTTTTATATTTCTTCATTATCTCTCAATAGTTAATGGGACTAGGGCTGGTGTATGTTCCAGAATCAGCAGTAGCTCATTTAATAACAGTTTGGTAGATAACAGATGGACTTCAGGAAATCCACAGTGGATTTCCAATGGAGTGCTGGGGGAAAATCTTCAATTACCTGTTGCAACAATTCAGCATACAATGTTTCCCACCCCAAAGGAGGCACTGCCAAAACAAAATAACTAGAAGAAATCTGAATTTTAAATTGAGCACACTGTGTTCTCGTTCTTACACTACCAGTTCTGAAATTCTTCCTTTGCATAGCTTTTGAAGAGTGAAATCCTCAAACTGGTCTTCTAAAAATGTGATTTGAGTAACTGCCTCGCTGTCTATTGGCCAGGTGTGCTATGTACTTTCTAGCCAATAACTCTCTTAGGTGTAGCTCCTTCACAGATGAAAGCCTTGCTGTCCTTTTCCATTCCTTTTTCATACCCAAATGCCTTAAACTTCAGTGAATTTACCTTGAGGCAGGAGTGGAGATGATGTTACAGTTTGCCACTACTTTGATTGTGGAATTTTAGATACCTGGAAGACCTCCTTAAGCTTTGTGGAAGGGAACACTTCTAGTGAAAAACATCCACTGACTCATCACCAGAAGACAGAAAAGTCAAGTGTAGATGTATTCCCATGGCAATACAACTTAGCAGAATTCCCAGGGTTTCACTTATGGACTGCTTCTGGCACAGGTCTGTCTGATGGGGAAATTAATTTAATGGTGTTTGCAAATGAATCATTATTTCACTTCAGCAGGTAGGATTTAAACACCTACTAAATACCTTGAGCATCCTTACCAGTTTGTCTCCTCTGTGGCCATTGTTAGCAGAGGATAAAGTGAAGTGTGGGAGGAGAGAAAGCTTATCATGATCCTCTTAATGGGTTCAGAGGACTAAACGTTCCAAAGCATTCATTGGTTTTATATTAAGATTTGAGAATGGAAGAATACCTATAGTATCTAAAAGGATTATTTTCCAGGGTTTATATTTTTTGGAAATCTAATACTTGGGTTTAGAGAAGGTTCTTTCAGAATTTGCTTTTTCTACCAGGTTCTACATTTTAAATGAAAGCTCATCTCACAAAAATACTCAGTGAAATCTCCAGGCATTTAAATTATTAAATTTAGGGAGATTAAGTAGAGCTGTCCTACAAATTACTGAGTGCCACCAATTCCTGTAGAGGTCATATAAGGAATTTGACACATGGTGGGGATGAGGCCTGACTTGCCAACATGCAAATTCTGGCATTTTGTCACAAATTAAGGAGGCAACAGTGCAAAGTTGTGCTACAAAAAAAAAAAAGGAAGTTACAGGCAATCAGACAGTCATGGATTTTGGACGAGGTATGTACAATCTCATGGTCTGTGCAGCTGCCTTCCATACATGATTAAAATGTATGCCCCCACAAGGGATTGTCAGTGGTGGATCTCAGTAGAGGCTGATGTTGCTACACCTAGGTCCAATGGGTCCTAGAAACATGGAAAAGTCCTACCAAAAGAAACTCATATTTCACTAGAAAGGAAAGAGCCACTGAGACAGTTCTATTTCCTTGCATTTTGGAACATTTACCATTTCCTGAATGACACAGAAGCTACTGGTGTATGCAGATTGTCCAAATTAACCTCCTAGGAAAATAGGAAATGGAAATGTAAGTATTGAAAACTACTTAATCTGTAGTAAAACCTTTTGATGTGTAATCAAAAGTTATGTTAATTCCAGTAGCATATCCTCCTGACCTGGGCAGTCAAAATTACTAGAATTGAAAAAATTGCTACCACTAAAATAAGACGGAAAGATTGAAAAAATATCATATTCTGCTTTCTGATTCATCTTTTGCTCTAAATCAAAAAGAAATTCTGATGTAGCTCTTTGTGAAACTGTTGCTAAGAAATATGGTTTGTTATTCTGGATGGAACATAAGGGTGCTTTTCTCAACGAACTGGAAGATAGATGATAGCTGCACAGAAATGCATTTGGCTAGCACAGAAACTTCCTTATCAGTGAAGTCCTTGGAGAGCTACTAGAAATATATTGAAAGGCAGCATCATCATCCAGGTTTACCTGGATCATTGTTAACTGCACTGAGCTTCGTATTCCCCTAGGCAATGGAGTTTGTCTTGTCAGTGGGAACAAGCATCTGTCTCTTGTGACAGTAATCCAGGATCTGGATATGTGCAGGGAGCTTCTCGCCCCTGAGAGTCAGAGTGCTGTGGCACCGTGCTGTGCGTGTGTCCAGAGCAGGTGAGGTGGGACAGTTCTGTCTTACAACAATGAGGAAAGCAGATTGCTGTCACAATGCCAAGACTTGTTATGCAGTGGTCCTGGGGTGCAGCCAGAGCTTGGCTACATTTGGGAAGCTGCTTCTGGGTCATTTCTGCTAAAGCAAGTTGTTAAAGTCAAGTGGAATGGGAAAAGAAATAAATGTCTTTATTGCTAGCCTCTCCCTCCCCTTCCCCTTCCAAAAACAGTAAGTGATCCAGTTGCAGACCTTCACAACAGGGGTGTTGTGTCTTGGGTTCAATATTTATCTTCTTCTTTTAGCAACTTCTCCAAAGGAACAGCACACTGTCTGTTGCCTCTTTGCTTATGGGGAGAGCCTGCTAATGGTGTACTGAATTACTCAATCAGCTGGTGGGGCACTAAATAGAAATGAGCAACAAATGATACTTAGCACATTACAAGAGCAATGAGCTGCTCTGGGCTGTCCTTGAAGGGCTGTGGCAATTCTTATCTGCTTGAGGTCTGCAAGACCTAGAGGTCCAAGAATGAGGATCCCTTTTGGAAGTTTTCCTGGATGAATTTACCTCAGAAGTCAAAAAACAACTGTTCCTGTGTTTCAGTAAATGCTTCTTGGCATCCAAGCATGAAAAGGAAAAAAGCATAAACAGGGAAGAAGTGTTGATTCATTCATGGTTCATTAATTTTTCATCAAGGACAGCAAAAAGACAAACATTAGTGTTAACATCTTAGATTCAGAGAATTGCTTCATTGTAAGAGGTTTTGAAGCTGACTGATAAGAAAGCAGCAGAAAGTACACCAAAAGAAAATTGATATTTCAGAATGCTAGTGTCAGAACATTCATAATGTTAGCAAAGGCTAACGAGACCATGAATTTCATCTTCCCTTATACATGTAGCTGGAAATGCAGCAAGCCTCTATATGGTATTCAAAAATTTCTATACAAGACTAGACTAGACTTGTGGTCCAGTACTTTCTGTGTCCATAGCTACATGTTGGGACTTTTTAGTGGCGTGTGTCTGTGTGTGTGTGTGTGAAAAATGTGTACACTGGCTGTGGACAGATGGCCATCTTCATCTTCCCTACTGCCACCGCAGAGCCAAACTCATTCATTCTGTTCGACACTGCAGCAGAACATCAGAGCACCCCCACTCAGGCACTAAATCTCAGCAGAAGGGCAGGCACTGCCAGCATCGTGGAGCCACACCTGGCTCTCCTCCCATCACACTCCATGGGCGGCCCCAGCAGGACCTGCAGGTCTGTGCACAGAAAGATTCCACCGCAGTTTTTCCCAAAAAAAAAAAAAAACAAAAAAAACCAAAAAAAAAACAGGCAAGCAGAGTGCTGTTCAGATCTTCAACTTCTCCGTTTATACCACAGGCCCTTGACATCCTCAGCAGCAGAGACCCTCAGTGCACCCAAGGGTGCAGCACCTAGACTTTTGTCAGGTGCCAAAATAAATGTCTTTTTTTCCTGGAGGAGGATTCACTGTCACAAGAATGTGTGGAAGAGAAACCAAAGCACTGATATCCCTAACTTACAGAGTTATGTAGTTTGAGGTGGAGAGGGCCAGGGTGCTTCTCCTGTGATCTCCAGCCCCTATAGCTTATCACTTGAAGCATAGTGATACATGGAGCAGAATGACAACCACATTTAACCAGTTAAATTAAATACTGATGGACCAGCCAAGGGGCAGATACAGAGTTAAGGCACACAGAGACAACATAATCCTCATCCTGCCCTCTCCTGGGCACATACCTAGAGAACTTCAATAGGTAGAGATTTTGTGAAGGTAAGATTCAGTTGCATCAAGTGGAAAGAAAACCCTGGGTTACAGTAGAAATGTCAGGGTATTTCGCCCCAAAAATGGTCAGCTTGTTACAGCAATATAGAAACACAAAAGAAATTCCCAGGAAAGGTAATGCAAATGGAGACATACAGCTAAAACCCATGTAAACAGAGTAGAAGCTGATCTCTTAAAATTCCACACCTCTTCTTTCTTTTGAAACAGTCACATCATTTTGTTCTTTGCATTTTCAGCTCGAGCTCTCAGGAAAGATAGAAGCTGGTAGGAGACAGACACTGATAAAGGCTGTACTGGCAAAGTGTCAGGTAAAGGGAAACCATTTTTACATTTCTGCTCTGACAAGAGAGGACAATATATTCTAGACTGAAAGCTTAGATGGCAGAAGCAGCAGTGATTAATTGCTCTAATTAGGGCTCCAAATAGGAAAGAGTGAGTTTCCTGAGCTATTGCATGCTAAATTTCCTCACTTCTATGAATAACTGTATTGCTCAGAGGAGATGGGCATCAGAGTGCATCACCAGAACAAACATTTACCCACTTCAACCTAGAAATGGTACTACAGCCTCAACAGAAATAACTAATGCAAAGAGACACCAGGCCATTTTGGCACCTGGGAGGCAGTGTTAACAGTCCAGTTCCTCTGCTTCCCTAAAGAGACCATAAGTCAGAGAATCACAGAGCCTGGGTTGGAAGGGACCTTAAAGACCAACTACTTCCAACACCCCTGCCATGGACAGGGAGAGCTTTCACTAGACCAAGATGCTCAGAGCTCCATCCAACCTGGCCTTGAACTCTTTGAGGCATCTGGCAGCCACAGCTTCTCTGTTTCAGTGCCTCACCACCCTTGTAGTAAAGAATTTGTTTCTTATATCTAATTAAAACCTACTCTTTTTCAGTTAGAAGTAATTTCTCCTTGCATGTCACTACATGTTCTTGGAAACATCTCTCCCCTTCTTTCTTGTAGGCTCCCTTCAGTTACTGAAAGGCCAAATTAGATCACCCTGAAGCTGCCTCTTCTCCAGGATGAAAAATTCGAGTTCTCTCAGCCTTTCCTCATAGGAGAAATGCTTCATTCCTCTGATCATCTTGGTGGCCTTCTCTGGACTTGTGCCAACAGGTCAATATCCTTCCTGTGCTGGATAAAATTTCATGTACTCTGTACCCAGAACTGGATGCAGTGTTCTGTACTCAAATGCATGCATGAAAATGGGTGAGCTCCTGGTCTACCACACCACCACTTGCTGGTTTCAGTGAACTCCGAATTTCTGCTGGCCACCAAAGCATTAACAGGAGATTTTTCTGTAACAGGGCTGGTATCTTAATCCTTTTGTGTTCTTTACTGATGTTTATACCCTTCCACCACCACCTGCGTTTCACCCACCAGTGAATAAATGTCAGGTCCTGATTCTTAACACTTTGATGTGGACAAATGGAAATAAAATCACTACAATCAATAGAATTACTAAAAAAAAAAAAACCTACCTTATATCACTAGAAGGAGAAAAGATCACGTAAAGTGCTGACTGTCAGCTTTGCAAAATGCAAAATGCATTATGGGAAATTCTGAGTACATCTCTTAAAAAAAAAAAAAAAAAAAAAACTGGTAAGTGTTTAGCAAAAAAAATCCCACAACATTATTGTTGGAATATATCCTACACAGCCCGAGAGTCAGCCAACTTTAGCAACACTCTTCTGTCATATGCAGGAAAAAGCTTTTGCTTCAGCTGGGTCCAGCTGCTTCTTATTGACAATCAGATGTACTGGCACAGAGAGCATCTAATCTGGATTGTGGCCATCTACAAGTAGCTAGAAGCACACAAATAATAATGGTTCATCATTGCACACTGATTTATATGAGGCAGGCAGTGACATGCATATGTCCATTATTTTTCTTTCAGTCTTTGTTTGAACTCCTCACTTGCCTGACTAATAAAACACACTGATAGAGGCCACCAGCAAAGGAGGAGCTTAGCATTGGTGAATGCCAGCAGCAATTCACATTCAGTAAGTACAGGGTTCCTTTCACTGCCTGTGCCTGTCAGAAGAGTTTCTACAGTTCTACATCACTGGAGGGGCTGCCATCAGGTCTGCAGAGGATTGCAGGCTGGTCTGAGAAATGTTCCTACTGGTGAAGCAAAGCAGAGCAGAAATATGCAAAGCAAGCCTCGCTGCTGATTGTACCCTCTCATTTGTATGCTCAGCACTCTTCCAGTAATGAATCATCAGCCCAAGTTCTGCTCAGCTCATCATGGCTAGAAATGCTGCAATAGCATCAAACTGGGTGGGGGGACACAGATTCATCTGCAAATGACCAAGCAGGGGAGATAGTGGATGGCTATGGATCTGGCAAAATTACACCTTGCTGATGTTGAAAGTGTCATAATATACAGGTATCCGTGGCAGAGGTGAACAGACAAGAGATATGCCATGACGAGGTGCATCAGTGGTGAAGCAAATGTTGTTCCCTTCTAGTCAGAGTACTCTAGAACACAGCAAAATTACACATTCCCTTTAGTGAGGAAAACTTTTCATGTCAAGGCAGGCAGAAGCAATGTCAGCCATGGGGAAAGAACACTCCATCCCTTTCCAATAACCCAAACAATCTAGGGGAAAACCACAATGTTTTAGACAAAATGCATTCCCAGCCAGAAAGGCATACTCTGTTCCAGGTGTCTGCAGAACTTACATTAACATGGTGCCTGGAAATTGCACCCTGGTGAGCAACAGAAGGGAACTACCAGTCCCATGGACACCTGAGACCAACGATGAACATTTTCCTAGTGATCCCATCTCTGGAAAAAGACGCACCTGTGCCTGCCAAGAACAAAGCTTACAAATGGAGATAACAGAGCAACACAGCAGGCTTTTTTCCAGAATTTTATGATGAGAGAGTGAGGGAGTTTTTGTTAACAGCTCAGTTTTGGTTACAGAGATTTATGCATCAGCTTAGCCAAGTGGAACAAACCAGAGGGCTGGAAGAACTGGAGGGACACACCAACTCCCAGGTACTGCCTTTTGCCAAAGTTGAACTCATGCAAAACTCGCCCTGTCTTGGTGCCCTTCAGGGGAATAGCAACAGGTGAACAAATCCCAAATGCAGAGGAAATTAAAGATACACTGATGCCATATATAATAAAGGGGAGACATGTCTAAGCACAGTTTCAAAATTAAAAATCTAAAATCGATTTTGTAAGGTGACATTTCGACATGGAGCCATTTGTCCCCAGTGTCAGTGGTCTCTCAGCTCCTAGAGGATCTTAGTACCTTCTTGTTTTAGAGGACTACATTAGGTCTTTGAAAGCTTTACCATCAAGGAAATTTGGGATCCTTTATAAAGCCAGTCCTGAGGGAACAAAGATAGTATGGTTTCCTGTTTTGTCATGATCCACTTACAGCAGAGCTGAAAGGGGAACAATGCAGGATCACATGTCATCTTCAGATACATGGAAACATTAGATATGAATAAAGGGATGATTAAATGGAGATAGAAAAGGAGGAGAGGAACTTGGAAAAAAAATAATGGGTTTTTAGGAGAGCTGGGATAACATAGAGATCACAACAGCTTTATTCTATAAAATACACAGACTGGCCATGCATCTCACTTAATGACTGGAGAAGTTATTTCCTTCCTCATGGGTTGACCATGTGGTTTTCCTTAGACTATGAATGTTCCTTTTCCTCTACCTCAGTTCCAGAAATTGCTGCCCTTGCCATTTTTGCTGCCTGGCAGTATTGTGGAAGGAGGCAGCAGCTCTCCATACCATTACAACCAGGACAGGTAGGGCCAACAGGCCGATAGCCCTGCACAAACACTAGCTCCAGGAATTAAAACACTTCCTTTTCCTGCTGTATTGTTGCTAGGGAGCTCCTGAGGTTCCCCTGGATACCATGCAAGAGATAATAAAATGCTGTCATCTGTCTGAACTGAGCAGTAACTGCTACCGATAGTTTTTCTTGTTTTCTCTCTTTTTTTTTAGTTTGCTTTATCCCTCATTTGTCCCCAAAACCAAGGTACTGGCTAGGGTTGGTTTGACATAGGCAAGAGAGCAATAAAATAATGTACATTCAGCCTTGCTTATTGCGCAGACACTGAAGCAAGGCTGAGGCAACACTGAAGCTGCTGTGGAAGTCAGCAGCTTTGTCCAAAGCTGCTGGGAGAGGCAGAGATGTGTTCAAGGCTGTGATGTAGTGCTCACCTTATCCCTCATTAGGTCCTCATTACATAACACAGCAGCACTTCTAGGGTGCATCCACACCATATCCTTGCCTCTTAGTCACTCTCCTTGCTTGCCTGAGGTATCTGCTTATGTGCACCTCAAAATGCATGCAGCAAATTAGATTCTGAGTTGAGGCCCAAGAAATAAATACCTTCTTGTAAACCACTGTGACCCACCCGTGTATTGCCTGTGAGGATGCAGGCTGGGGAACAGCAGGTCTAAAGCAGAAAAAGAAATGTCAGATTGGCTGGAATCATGAAACAAAGCCAGAAAGGGAAAAGTGTTCAATTCATACCTCTGCCAGCAAAATTTGAAGAAAATGGTTTCATCTGTTGGATTTCCAAATGAGCCAAGATTCAAACATGCAGTATCACTGAAGTCTTGTTCCTGTACCTTTCAGTTTCCTGAAAATCTCATTGTTTCTCTATACCCCCATTATTTCATGTTCAAATCACAGCACAGATCCTATCTGCAGAATCTGCAAGACTGAAAAAACTTCACAACCAGAACAGCAGGTACAGACAATCACTGTAATCAGATCTAGCTGAGACCAGGTACCAGCAGTGATACATCATGTCAGCTTAAGCAAGAATAAGAAAAAGTCTGCCCAAGGCTCTCAGTGGCCTAACACATCTCAGGTATGATAAAATCTCAGCAGTATTAAAATTATTCTACTTAGCAGCTCCAAAACCTCCTCGATAATCATCCATTGTTATGGGGCCACCTGTAGCCCTTTGGTGAAGGCAGATAAGTCCATCTCCAGCCTTTCAGTGAGAGGAATACTGCCTCTTCTCAGCAGGTACTGCTACTGGCAGCCCCATGAAAATTAATTTCCTGTCTCCCTTCAAGGAAAATGAACCTTGGAGTCCCCAAGATCAGCCAGAAGATAGGTGGGGACCAAGTTAGTATGGCCTCTTAGTCAAAGCATTTTTCTAAATCAGGACAGAGACGCTGAGTGACTGATATTTGAGCATTTGTTTTCCTCTGCTTTTCCTATGCTTTCCCTTCACCTGTGAGAGGAGTTCCTATATTTGTCCTTTTGCAGCAACTTGCCCTGCAGAAGAACATCAGTGCCTGCCTTGGGACTGCACTGGCACACAGAACCCAGACCTTGGAGCAGAAGTGGGATACAGCAGAAGGTCTTTTGCCCAGTTTCTGTCTATTAACTGCTGGCACCACTAAGCTCCCAGAGGTGCTGGCTGGGTTGCCTGGTGCAGAAGGGGGTACCAGGTCAGAGATCCTAGCCAGTCCTGAGCTGATTGTGTCTCTCAGCTACAAAAAGTGGCTGCCAAGACCAGCCAAGCTCAGCAGGGTGTGTGGGTGACAGATTTCTCCTCAGGGCCAGCAGCTCCGAGCTGAGCAGAGACCTGCTGCACTCAGGTCTGCCTCAGTCTCTGGCAGTGCATGAAAGACCCGGAGCAGCAGCTGGGATAAACTGCCCCAATTCAGCTCAACAGATATTCAAAAGCCAAGAGAGATACTGAGAGGAAGTCTTGACTCCCTCGAAGGCAGAGAGGCTCTGCAGGGAGACCTAACAAATTACAGGGCTGGGCAGTCACCAACTGCGTGACATTTAACAAGGGAAAGTGCTGATTCTGCGCATGGGACAGGGCAACCCTGGGTGTGTGGGTAGATCAGGGAACGAGAGGCTGGACAGTCATGGAAAGGGTCCTGGGTGTCCTGGTCAATGGCAGCCTGAACATGAGCCAGCAGTGCCCTGGCAGCCAGGGTGAGTGCCCAGGCCTGGGGGGCACCAGGCACAGCATCACCAGTCAGGCAAGGGAGGGGATTGTCCCACTCTGCTGTAACTCAGAACCAGCTCCTCCTCCTTCCCTCCAGGCAGCTGCTGGGCAAGAGCATTTGTTCTCACTGTAAGCCACACATACCCACAAATGTAAACTAAGCAAAGACACCAGACACAGCAGGAGGAGATGTCTTGTTTTGCCACCACTGGTGCCCTGTGATGCCCTGTGACAGGGCCCATATATTCTGCCCCTTTAGGCTGTGGTCACCACATTCACAGCACTTTCAATGTGCTTTCAATGTGATTTCAATGTGATTTCAATGTGATTTTTCAATGAATCAGCTCTGCCTCCTCCTAGGGCACCACAAATAACGATGGCATAACCCATGCTTTGCAAACCACACAGCAAAGGCTGGCTTTTCACAGGCCTCAAGTTCAACTGCAAAGAGTTATCTCAATAGACAGACATGAAACCCCCACCCCTGGTGGCCCCCTTGTGCCCACCCTTTGTGGATAATAACTCGAAAATGCAAAACCAAAAATTAAACCCGATGGCCATGTTCTGCATAAAAGATGTTAATCTGGCAGTGGTGAATTATTTGCTACATTTCACCTCTTCTCTTCACAGATCTTTAAATGACAAAAAGGTGATGTCAGTTCATCCATTTCTTCCTCAAATACCAGCTCAGGGTTGTGATGAAAGAAAAAAAATTAAAGTAAAAAAAAATTTTAAAAAAACTATTAACGAAAATATCTGTATAATGAACTGATTTTTTATACTTCCCCACAGACCACCATTGACAAAAGTGGCTCCTGAGAATATAACGCCAAGAACTCCCTCCAGAGAAGGAAACCCAAGCCTTTGTAAGTGTTATTAACACTCATGTCAGGACTGCTCTGATCTTCTCTCTTTCTTTGTCACCCTCAGCCTTATACACCATCTCCCATCCTATTTGCTCAGCTAGACAAATCCTTGATCTGTATTTCTGAGATGATGCCACCTCACAAGGCCAGCAATAATCGGCAGTACATACACAGCATAACCTAACTTAAGCATGTGAGCTGGAAGCATGTACTCTGCAGTCATTAGACAGAGAAAAAGGCCCTTTCAAAGCACAAAGCTAGAACAGGAACCTAATTTAACCACACTGAATTGCCCTCTGGAAAAGAACAAGGTGCTGGATGATAAATCAGGAAGATAATCTCTCTAGGCAGTTGAGGATTTACCAAATATACCCAAAATTATGTGGCATGCAAGCTCACAGGCAGAGGGACTGCACCGAGTGCAGAAATGGAGACTGGCTAATGGGGAGCTCACCCCTGGGCTGGAGCACACCACTGCTCAGGCATGCTGTTTTCCCCCAGAAATCAAGAGGGGAGGGCCACTTGCAGCCCTGGATGCCCCAGTCCCCTGGGAGGGCCAGCAGGTGCCCAAACATGGACAACTGCCTTAGCATTTTGATTTTCCTGAGCTCCAGCACGGGGGAGGTCCGTGCTGCAGCACATGGCATCACACAGCGCCTGGAGATGAGCCCTACCAGCAGGCAAAGCACAGCCCTGCTCCTGCTCAGAGGGTGGTTTCCATTACTGCCTGACCCCCGCGGGCAGGGAAGTGGAGAAATTCAGCTGCTTGGCTAAAAATAGAAGGAGAGACTTCCCTTTCTCCCTTTGGCCCGTTCAGTGAAAGCTCTCCACACTGATTTGAGCCACTTTAACTGCTGTCTGCCTCTCTCCTTCACTAGCCTTTTGCAGGTCTGATATTCTCTGCCCTTACATTTCATACCCAGTCTACCCACCTTTTCTCTGCCATGCCACTTCACACTTTTCTGTTTTCTTCTGCTTTTGCAGCTGCATCCTACCCCTGCAAGTTCCCTTTCCCCATCACTATTTGTGCTGTCATGTTTAGGGCATCACAGATGCCCTGAGAAGGTATAGGAAACCATCATTTTGAGTTCATTGCTGCCGTGCCCTCTGATGGTGGCAGCTCGCTGGGGTTGATGTCTGCTGCAGGCATCTGGACTGGTGGATTCAAAGTTCTGCATATCCAGAGAGCAAACCAAGTGCCAAGAAATATGATCCTGATCCTTCACACAGCATCCACACTCCTGTGACAGCACCACAGCATCAGGTTAGCAGCTGCCTGAGCACTGCGAGGAAGACTGAGAGGATGGACTGAGGCATGTGGCAGCTTGGAGCAAACTGAGACTCAGACTGTACAGTAGCTGTATATGAACTACCTTTGTTTAAGTTCTTGCATTTTTCCCACATAAAAGTTAATCCAAATGAGAGCAGAATCTGGCTTTACTTTCCACGTGTCCCGTATGCTATTACATAATCCCTTCCAAAAGTATTTAATTGCACTTATAAGTACAGTGTCTCTGATACTAGAAAACTCCAGTGGTGTACCCTACTAAAATCCTTTGGCCAGCATCTACTGCTCCATGGAAAGACACAAAAGTCTTGGGCATTAAGTTATTACCAAGTAAGCTGCTTGTAGGTTGTTTCTTTCCAGCCTCCAGTGAAGCTGAAGGATAATCTCTGCCTGAAAGCATAGGACTGAATGTGCTGATTGCTTTCTTGGAACTCCTTTTTTGTAATTTAAGAAGAATACTGGCTTAGATCCTGATTACAAACGTTGTGGGCTAGATGCTAATAAACAGTTGGGAAAGAAGTCATCAGAACAGTACGTGCCCTTCTCACCAGCTTTGGCACAAAGGAGTCATCATGGAATTTTACTGTCATTAGAGTACTTAACATTAAGACTTGTGGGTAGAAAGATAATTTCACGAGTCAGTATTCTGATCTCAAAGCTGCCACATCACATTTATGTAAGATGTGGACTACTGGCCACTTTTCTGGAAAGTAGTCCACACTTCTAATGTTTTTCAAAACACAATATTGTCAGAACTGCGTTATCAAACAAACAAACAAACAAACAAACCCAATAAAGGCAAGTTTATTATAGTAACATGGTCAGAATGGAATTATTCTACTGAAAATATAAACCACTGCATATTTATTTTAGACCAACATGGCAGAATCTGTCCCAGCCCTTTGCAAAAATTTCAGTGAAAAGCAGAATTTACACTAGATGAAGCAAAGCATCCCTGGTGCAGAAGATGCATAACTACATAGAAAACATATTTCCCAAAGGAAAAAAATAGCTGACAACTTCTCATTAGGTAATTGCAGATACTAGATACTGCCATGAGACATGAGTTATCTATCCAGTGACTAAATGTCATTCATCCTTCCCAAAGGTAACTTATTAGGTTTACCACCTCTCAGGAGAAAATGAAAGGCTAGTCCTGTGTGGTCTGTATTGCTGATTCCCCAAGACAATTTCCTGGAGTCTCCCATACAAACTCTCTCTCATGCCTGATGGCCATACACAGGCTGATGCCTGGACTCATGCAAAACATGTAACTGTGCAACAGGTTTTTACTGATTTTGGGAGGAAAAGGATTTTCTGACAGAGGAGCTGTTGGCTGGCTTGCTTTCAGTTCTTGTGAGAATGAAGGCAAATGAAAGTAAGAACTGAATTTGATGTCCAAATGCTTTGTATTGTTCCAGAAAAAGGACGGTGCTGACAGCAAGAAATTCTGGTGCAGCGCATTCACAGTGATAGTGACAGTCACAGATCGTGCCCAGGCCCTGTTTTATCATTTTTCTCTAGTGCACTACGTCCTTTGCATCAGCCTGGGCAGCACAGGAAACTGGTCAGACTGAAAAGGAGTCTGAAAAAAACTCCTCTTCCAGATGGAAAATAGATAAAATCCAACCAAGGCTTCTCTTGAGCAACCAGAGCTTTCTCAAGAGATCAGGTACCAGGTGTCTGGGGAGAGAATTCTCTTCAGCTAGAAGAGAACTACTGCGTTAGAGGTGAGACAAAAGAGAATCCCAGCCAAGGCAAAGGAGACTGGAACTTATTGGTAGTGCAACAAGGGTGTTCTTCACTTCGCTCTTTGCAGCAAGATGATCATCTACAACCACCTCACAGGAAGCACAATCTGCGAAACCTCAGGTGAAAGACAGAGTTCTGCTTTGGGAAAGTGTCAAACATTACTCACAAGCTCTTACTTTAAAAACTAAAGGCCTGAGTAAAAGATTAAATTGAAGAAGAGTAGTTAATCAACACAAGACTTTTCTTTAGTTGAAATCAAACAAAACAACATGTTTTGGGAACTTGCAATATCATACCTCCTGTATAAAATAAGTATTTTTACTGACATCCTTACAAATACTGGGATTTTGTCAGGAGGTTAAATGTTTAATTTTTTTATTCAGCTTAGAATTCAGGAATCATACATATTTTGCTCTCAAAGTTTCTAGCACTTATGGTGCATATGGAAACTTGAAAAGCTTCATAAATCCCTTTCCCAGTCTTCTTCCTGCGCCCAACCTTCTAACCCCCAAGAAAAAAACAATAATAAAAGAGAACCACTATGATTTTTATATCTCTGTCATAATATACAGATGCCACTTTAACAATATTTTTCATGGAAAATTTATGAAAAATTTTTGCTACCACTGAGGTTACATTCCTTGATAATAATCTAAGCTGTTAAAATAGATTTTTCCTTTCAAGAAAAAGACTGGAACATTTAAATTAGCCTTTGAGAATTAGATAGAGATAATTTTCTCTAATTAGCCATTCCAATTTCTTCCTAAATGACTTCCCCCAGTAAGTCAAAGATATTTCCCTTCTTAATTCTGCTACTACTGTGTCTAAAATAAGTCTACACTCAGTTTTACATTTCATTTTCTGCTACAGTGGATCTAATAAAGCACCTGATTTACAGAACAGAATGCACAGTGCTTAGGGGCTACAGGGAGAGCTTGTCCAGCCCGTTGGTTTCAGAGAGTAATTAAATTTTACCCTCTCTCCAGTTCACAGCAAATCAGAGACATTTTGCAAGCTCACTTCCAAAAGGTCAGCAAAGATGGCCACGACTGGAAGAAGAAGATGCTTTTGTCTTCAAATATTATCTCACATATTATCCTTTTCCGAAACAACATTTGTCACTAGTCATAATCCAGACTGGATACTGGAGCTGGGTGGTCCGTGGTCTCTAATGCCAGTCAAGAATTTCCTCCATTTCATTTATAGACTTCTCCAGTATAAAGGGAGATCCTAGTCTCAGGGGAAGATAATCTCTCTTACCTTGTGAAGTAGAGATTTTCAATATCCTGTTAATCATGAAAACATTTAATCATTCGGTGTCATACATATTCCCCCCAAACAGGGCTGCCATGTTTCTCCTCATGGAGTCTTTTCTAGGGCAGAAATCATGTCCATGCATGGAGAGAAACTTTTTATAAGGACATGCAGTGATGGAATAAGGGGGAATGGTTTAAAATTAAAAGACTAGAATTTAGATCAGATACTAAAAAGAAATTCTACGCTATGAGGCTGCTAAGGCACTAGAACAGGTTGCCCAGGGAAGCTGTGGGTGCCCCATCCCTGGAAGTGCTCACAGTGACATTGGATGAGGCTTTGAAACGTGGTCTAGTGGAAGGTGTCCCTGCCCATGGTGGGGGTTTGGAACTGGGAAAGGTTTAAGGTCCCTTCCAACCCACACCATTCAAATAGAAGTGATTCTATAATCCTGTGTCCAGCTCCCTGCACAGAACAAGTCCCAGCACAGACAAGACTGTGCAATGAACCCCTGGGATCCTGAGTGACTTCCTCTGCATTGTGTACAAAAGGTTCGACACATCCATTTCAGTGTGCAGCAAATACAGCACTTGCATAGAACAAACCAGTTCCTCTGCAGTGCTCCAACTCAAAATTTCTGCATAACAACTCTGATCAGGACATTGAACATCTGGAATTACAGGCAAACATCCAAATATGGCAGATTTCAACCAAACATAATTTTCAGCAAAGATGGTATATGTGAAAGAGCTGGAAACATAACAGTTTTACAAGCCCAGAGCCAGCCAATCCTGTCAGCACTGAAATCTCCTACTCACTCATTATAAAATCAGCTTTTTTAACAACAGAAAGAAAGTAATTTTTGTGCCTTTTGTTTTTTTTAGAGAATTTTTTATCAAAGACCTCAGGAGAGCCATCCCATCTCTCTTTCTATTCTCCCTATGCTTCTCAGGTACTAATTCTCGGGTTATCCATGTTACTGGCCTGACTTCCTATGTTTTATTCAAAGCATAAGGAGTCTCTGGAAGTTTTTTCTGCAGATTCAAGCCCTGAGCACACATGCAGTCTCCAGAGAGTTTGTCAGGGAGGGATTTGCCTTTATCCAGTCCAAAGCCATTTAGATTGCAAACTCAGGAGAGGCCTCTGGAGTCAACAAAAGGAAGCTGCAAGCATCTCCCGGAGCTCACTGCATCCCAGCACTTGCTGCCTCCTCCCTGCCTTGTGATGCAGTACAGACATGAGCAGAACAGTGGGGAAACAAGGTTCCTACCACGGGAAACACTATGGATACAGAAAGAGAAAGAAAATCCCAGGAGCTGCAGCCAGCCTCCCCACAGACCAAAAAACAGGGGAAACCTGCACAACCAAAAAACATGTTTTCCTCCAAAACAGAAATTTGGCATGCACAGCTGTGGGGCCACTGGAGATGAACATGCAGAGGGCACATCACCCAAGTTACAGCTTCTAGACTGAAATGTTTATGACAGAGGAAGAACCAGCATTAGACCTCTGGTCAGAGGAATATTATAGCTTTGGGTAACAGATGGTCACTCCTTGTTATCATGTCCGTGAAATGTGTTAAAACTGGATAAAAATTTAGGTATAAAAGCAACTTGTATCATGCTACAGTAGCCTTCTCACCTTCTTCCAAGGGAAGAAAGGTTGAACACAAATGGCTCTTACAGTCTTCTTCCTGTCAAACAAAAAATTTCCTCCTTGGAGTACTTCAGTGTTGCAGTGCATATTTCACAAAGAGCAGAAAATCCTTTGCTAGGGAGCAGCAGTTTGCTATTAACAAATGCAGTGTGTTACTGCCTACTGGAGCAGAGCAGCTCACAGAAAATCTCTTTTTCCCTTTTGATTCAAAAGGTCACACGGTGTCTCAGAGACAGTATCTACTACTTTCATAGCTACTTCTATAGCTCAGATAGAACTTTGCATAGCTGCCTGAACACTAGAATTAGTCCTTGGCATAACAGTGAGAATTCAGCTGTTGAGCCACCAGTGAGAATTTGGCTATTCAGCTAGCAAGAACACCCTCTCTGAGCTTTTGTGCAAGGTCTTATAACACATTAATATATCAAATAGCAGGAACAGCAGTAAAGTAGTACTTCAATACAGCTGTAGACAAAGCCATGTCAACAGCCCAGCTTCAGGCTCCATCTATTTCACTCCCAGACTCTGATGCCAGATTGATAGCAAAGATTTCATTTGATCTAACTGCCTCTCAGAAGAAAAATGCACAGCTGACAAGGTAATTTTTATATTATTGCCTCCATCATGATCATCTTATAAACCTGCACTCCTAAAGGTTATCCCCTTTCGTGGTGCACAAAACAGAGCATGGGAACTAGAATGCAGGAGAGTTGTCTGCCATGAAATGGGTATGTGCTAGCTCCCTCCCCTGAGACAAGTCTCAGTTAGCCCAAGATGATGTTTGTCTTCTGCAGACCACCTAGAGTCGTGGCAACACAGACAGCCCAAATGTACATGCTTTGACTTCATGCTCATAATTCCATGTGCCTTGCCAATTCTTCTTCTGCCCACAGCCTCCCTTGCCTAGGCTAAGGAAGGAGTTTCTGCATAGTCTCTCCATTCCTGAAGCAGCACAGAGGAAAGAGTGATCTGGCATCCAGCTGCGGGCCTTTCCCCTCAATTCTTCCCTCTCTCCCTTGTGCTCAAGCAGAACAGACTTGCCTTGCACTTGGACCAGCCAGGTTTGGGGCCCAGGAGGAGTTGGAAGATCAAATGATTACGCTGAGATAAAGGAGGGAAGGGACATGGAGTCAGATCCCAGAATCTCTCTAGTATTCAAGTGTCTGGGTACCCTAGGGGTTATCACCAGAGAGGCAATGCCTTCACCTCACACCCTTGGCCAAGCAACCCACGCCAGGACAGTGCTTCCTGCAGCACCGTGGAGGTTGCCAATGGTCCAGCCTGCCCCATGCCCCCACAGAGCAGCAAAGCAAGCCCTGAGATGATGCATTGCTGCTGCATTCATGTGTGATTCCTCCACTTTGAAGGATGCAACACATGCAAGTCACTCTGGGCAAGAAGACTGAGCCACAGAGGGGCTTAAAGCAAGCCCACAGTGTCCTGCCAGATGAAGGGCAAGGTAGGGATTGCTGCTCTGCTAAATGCATGTAGCAGGGGTGCTGAGGTTCAAGGGCAGTCCCTGGAAGAGGGCTGAGACTCCACCACAGCCCTCAATTAATGGGAGACACTACCCTTCATTTCAGCTTTGAATTTGTTTTGTTTTAAGCTGCAGCAACTGGGTCTTGTTATCTGTCTGCCTGCTTTACTGAAGAGCCCTCTGTCATCCCAGCTCTGTTTCCTTCAGGTACTTACAGATTTGGATCAAGCCAGCCAGTGGCCTCCTGGGTGATTAGTCAAATAAACTGAACTCCCAACAGTTTCATTACAAAAGCAACTTTCCTGGTATCTTACTTGTTTTCCTCCCTTGCCTCAGAGCCTCCTCTAAATCAGCAGCCTGTTTTCTGAGCTGCAGGCTCAGGGCTGGGCACAGCATTTCTGCTGCAGTCCCCACAGTAGCAAACACACTGTTGCTCTACTTCTATCCCAGTGCTGCTCTTTTCATCCCAGACTCACTCTAGGATACTCCTCTGGGTGAATATCCAGCATAAGATCATGATGAATATGGGCTGCCTTCTTCATTGACAAGATGTCAGTGGTTTGTCCAAATGGTTTGTCTGCATCCAGCTGAAACGGTGAGCTCCAGGTTCTTTTATAGAGTAGTAACATATGTCAGTAATTGCAATCTGTGTTTATTACAACCTTAATATTGTAATTTCTTTTATGCCCCCTGATGCCTTGATCCACATCCCATTGTTATCTGTCTCCTTAGAGTGGACAGGAAGATTTCTTCTCTTCCTAGAAACAAAGACAGATTTACTTATCGATAGATGTTGTGGCACACATCCCAGACCATGCCAGGAAGTTTTGTCCCACCAGCTGTCAGTCTGAGAAGGGCTCCTGGGTGGGTGCCACCAACACACCTTTGTCACAGGCAACTGCAATATGCCAAACCAGCCAGGACAACTTTCTAGAAGAGACAGTTTCTCCAGGGCAGGGTGGGATTCAGCCCCAAGCTCCATACCTTGTGTGGCAAAGCCAAGAGCAAGGGAGGAGGGAAGTGGTTCTGTGGCTGTGTTCTCTCCAGCACAGGACAGTGGCACTACAGATCCATGCTCCTGTCCCCTTGCAGTGTCCCCTGTGCCAGGCTGCTGCCATTCCCAGAGCAGTGACACAGCTCAGCAACTTGACATTACCATGTGAAGGAAGAGTGTCTCCCTGTCTCCCAGATCCCACCTCATTTTTTATTCCTGCATCGTGGCCAACGTGTATTCCTTGAGCACCTGGGGCAAACAGGATTGGACCAAGGTGGCAGGCTGCTAATCTCCAAACCTGTGTCACTCCCTCATCCAGCAAGCATCTGCAGCAACATCACAATCACTGCTATAAAGTTCAGGGTGGCACCTTGCAAGGAAAAGAAGATGCATCAACATTGTCTTTCTGTGCCCAGCTGCTGGAAAAAAAAAAACTTGAAGGTATTTCCAGGTGTTTGAGAGAGAGTTTAATGCATGGAAGGGTCTGTCCCAGCTCTGCTCCATGGCTGCATCTTGTCCAAAGGAACAAGAGAATGTCTCCAACTGCTGTGAAAGTGAAGCTGTGCTTGGAAATCTGACCTAAGTTACCCAGCCTATCACCAGAGAGTGTTACAAAACAAGAATTGCTCCACAAAGACAACCAGGGCTTTTCTTCCTCATTATGTGTCTTCTGCAGGGTACTTATTTACCACAAATTTAAGATTTTGCTTGGCACTACTCTGAGCCCAAAACACTCTGAGGCACTGGGGCATGAACAGCACTGGAAAACATTTTTTAGCCAAATAATTGTTTAATGTATTTTCATTTAGAAGTCATTTTGATTACAAGTTCCACAGGGATGTATTCAAACACTCTCTCAAGAGTCATTTAATGTGGGGCAGGTGGTACATGACCATAATGGGTTCCAATTTTATTTGGATTCATTTTACTGCATTTCCAGAACTCTTGTTCATTAATATATGTTTGCTGTATGAGCTTTTTTAACTAGTAAAGTATTTTAATACCCACCAGTAGCTGTTTGGCTTGATTGTTACTCAAGACACTCTCAAAAACTCACATTTCCTTTGATAAACATGGATGCGCTGTTGCAAGGCACTAAACACAACACAAAGGAGCTTGAGGGCTGAATTAATTTTGTGTAAGTAGAAAACCTCAAGACATTATCCTTTGTTTCTAAGAGCACATTTGTCAGCTCATTGCATAAGGAAAATAAATCAACTCAGTAGACTGTGGGTAACTTTTTAGAATAGATGCAGATCAGACATGTTTTGGTTTTGGGTTTTGGATGACGAGCCTATGAAACTCTGTGCATGTGTTCGCAGTGAATTCATTGACTGAGTAGCAGAAAATTCTGTAAGGAGGTGGACCAGGAAAGAGGAGCCCAAGCAGCAGACAGAAACCTCTGTCCCTCAGGACTGAGCATGCACATTTAGTTATACCTAAATTGATGGCTTTGAGCAGCAGGACAAACAAGGAGGAAGAGCATACAGCTTTTTTCATGTTGTGGCTTAGGCCAAACATTTTGTCACGCATGCTGGGGTTTTGGAGAGATTTAGCACTTTACAAGCACACATTACAGGAAAAGGTCCATAAATGGGGACATGATTGCATACAAAGAGGAAGGTGCATTCTGGATGCTGCAAGGAGAGCTACAGGGGTGGTCGTGTGGCTCACAAGAGAAAATAGGCACTGGCTTTAACATCCCTACAGGTTGTCCCTACCTTGCTGTATGTCCTTATTCTCAGAATAGCTCCCAGAAGCTTACTAGAATACTCCTGCACTCTGCAGGTGTACCAGCCTGTAACACAAATATCTCCCTCCCTTCCTCCCAGCGCTCCTTCACCAGATCAACCAGGGGTCCCGAAGCTACCTGAGGTTTTCAGAGAGGAGCAAATACTAACATTTTCAAAATCACAGGGTTCCTAGGGGCAGCAGGGTGGCCAAAGCTCTATCTGACAGAAGCTCACCCCTCTGTAGTATCATGTGGCTTTCTCTAGCACAAACTCCTTCATCCGGAATAAAGGCACAGGCAAAAGGTTATACTCCTTGCTGTGGAAGCAGCAGTAATTTTCCCACTGAAAGGAAAATTTCCTCCAATGTACAAAAAGAGAAACAATAAAACCAGCTACGTAATAACAAATAATATTATTTGTTTTGAGTTGTCAGAACTTAGTTTAGTATCTGCATGTGAAGTTCTCAGGTCACAGAAACTGACTCTTAAAGTGAATAACTTTTAAATCTGTTATGTATGAATGGATATTGATAATACTGTAGCAGTAGGCTGGAAAAATGTTCACATAAACACTTAATCCTAATCCAGAACACATACATGACTCCAGCTCTCTACATTTCCTACTCTGTATCTTTTAACAGCAGGAATTTCACATTACAATCACTTCCAACTCTAGGTATCTTATTTTGGAAATAATATTTTAAAAATATGTTAATGCTTTAAGCATCCCACACAGAACTGGTTGCTCTGAGTTCTGCATTATTCTTTTAGCATAGTGAATGCACACTTAAAATTTCCTAATAGGTACTAAGAAGCTCAAGGCAGAAAAGATTTCTAAAATAACTCATGCTATTTTCAGAGAATCCAATTTAAACAAGTGCCAGCTAAAATATCTCTGGATTGAAAAGTTTTCTATAGTAACTTGGAAATACAAAATCAGTCACCAGGACAGTTCTAGCTGCTGTCTTTTTTGTCACAGACCTGTACTTCCGTCCAGTTAAAAATTCCTAGTTTGAAAATAGAAAGGTGTGAGATGAGCACTGTTTTTTATTTAAATGTTAAAAATAAATGAATAAATAAATAAACCCAGATTCATGTTTCTAAGCCACAGATTAGAGGTGAGGTCAAAGCATAACTCTGTCCAGGGGTTAGGACAAGGCTTGCTCCTACACTTGCTGGAGGAAATGGAGCTATAGGTTCTGAACACAGGATTGATGGGCAGGTTCTGGCCAGTGCAAGTCTGGGCCAGTTGTGGCCCACAGCCTTCCCTGTGGATCTCACAGACCTTGTGTTGCAGCATCCCAGACAAATGCACTTGCAAGATCAAGACCAGAAGACCCACTCTGAGCCTATTCTATTTTTCCATCCTGACTCCCCTGCGGGAATCCAGGGCTTCCCTCTGGCTGCCCTGGCAGGTCTGGGACCCTGGCAGGGGTCAGGAACCCCCCTGTACAGAGCCCCGAGAGACACTGTCTGTGATCTCTGTCCATGGAGAGGAGTTTTCAATCTTACAGGATGAATTACAAGCTCTGAGTGTTTGATAGAAGTAATAATTAAGTGTGAAACAAGTGCAAAGATAAAATTTTAGGTTTCTAGATTAGGGGTTCAGAGGGGACAAGATGGAGGAATTGGGTGTGTCTTGTCCTTTTCCTCCTTCTTCATGCCCTCCATGTTTCACTGTGATGTTGGCATTTTTCTATTGGTTTAGGCTGGGGACACACTGTCCAACGTAGGTGACAGATATTGGCACATTATTGTAAATCCAGCACAGGTAGTTTCTGGTATTTAATGTTTGTACCATCCCACTGAGGGGCAGAGCCCCACACGCTGCCCTGCAGGACAGAGCTGCGGCAGGGCAGCAGAACATGTTAGAGATAAACAGAATAAACAACCTTGAAAACAGCACAGACGAATTATGGCTTCTGCTTTGGCAACGGGGCAGAAAGACAGAGACTTTCTACAATCTCGGAATCATCAATACCACAGATTCCGACACTCCCCCTTTAAATTCTCACTGCAAAGCAAAAGCTGCTTTGTGGTATAAAAAGGGGGGAAACTGGAGCTGGACATAAAGAGAAGCTGATGTCATTAGCACAAAGACCAATGGGGAGTTGTGTTATTTTTTTTCCAAATGGTTTCTATTAAAGCTTTTGGGATATTCTCTGCCCTTCTGGAAGTCAAGCTGCAGATTTCATCCTCTGTGTGAGATTTCAAGCACCTGCCTTTCAGCAAGCAATTTCCAGACTCCAGGCTCTTCTCACGGACTCCTGTGACCCTTACTGTGTGCACCCAAGTCGAAGAATCTGTTAGGAGGGCGTATGAAAGGTATGAAGGGCATGCTCAAGTGCTCAGGCAGGCAGGGAAACGTGGCTCATCCTCTTCACCATGTGCTGCTGCTGTGAACCCTCCTGCCCACGCTGGTGCTGGGCTGGGCAGAGGGCAGCCCTCACTCAGTGCATTCAGGCTCCTGCTTCTGCTCTGAACAGCTTGGAGACAGCTTCTCTCTTACAGCAGCTCCTCATGTCCCTGCACCACTCCCCAAACTCCCCTGCCGCTTTTTCACAGCTCCATCTTTCCATTTAGCTGCTTTACTCCCAACACTGAAGAATGGTCCCCTGGGGCAGCTCTGTAAGTAGAATCAGCAGATAGAATTGTCTGTATCAAGGAGCAAACAGAAAAAAAAAAAAAAAAAAAAAAAAAAACCTCCTTTAGCCCCAAAGAAGTGGATGTCAAGCACCTTCCCTTCCTGGAAAGATGGAGACTGTACAGGTCTCTAGTGTGACATTAGCTGCCACACAGCAGACCCCAGCACACAGGAAGATTTGAAAGCCTAGATCCTAGAAACGAGATCAGTCCCACTGGGGATGGAGGAGCCAAGGCAGAGAACTGACTAGAACCCACACACATCACTTCTTCCTCTGTCTCAGTTGGACAGACACAATACAAGCCGTCAGGAAAGTTCACGCACTGCTGCTTTAAATAGCAGCTAATTCCCAAAGCCCAGAACTCAACAGAAAGCTGCCTGAGGAAAAGCATTCAACAGCCTGAAAATCCCAAATTAATTCGTTCTGATCACTGCTGACAAACAGACTGAAATGGATTGATGGCAGCACACAGCAGAAAACTGACCATAAGGGCTGGCTTTGGGTTTGTTGCTTGGCTCTCCAAAAGACACCACAGCACATCTCCATGCAGGGAGCTCCAGCTGCTCTGCCCCCAGGCAACATTTGCAAGACAGGAGGCCAGGGGCTGGAGCTTGGGTTCCTCAGTGTGTATGGGCATGCATCTGCTTTCAAGGACATGGTGAAAATCCACTGAAATCAGCCTGTGGAGGACCAGGGCTGAGTTTACAACTTGCCCCAAGGACCTCACACTAAATTCCCTTCCTGCCATGTTCTGCCTGTGTCAGACCCTTGAGGTAGATCCTCTTAAGTGCTAGTGCCCACATCACTGATATGTCTTCCCTCATAACCCATCTGTGCCAGAACTTCACACACTGAAAATTAAATTGCCAAAATGAGCATGTGCACACCTGAGAAAATGGTGGTGGCTTTCTGTGAAGCACAGAAAGGAAGAGTTCCCCATCTTCCATTTCATTTGGGAGTCTCATCCTCTGGCAGCCCTTAGCTCCTTGAAGCAACGTCCCCAGAGAGCTCCACCCTCACCTGTCAGCACCTCATCAACCAACTTCTTGCTTTTTGTTGCTCTTTCTGAACCCTAGAGAGCAACCTGCCCAGAAAGCTGCTCTCCCCTTAGATTAGACACTGGAGATCCATGCACACCTTCAGGTAACTCTTCTTGGCAGTACACGAGCCCCTTGAAACATTGTGCTGCTTTTTTTTCAGGCTTTTCATGACAAGACAGCCCTGCTTCACTTCATCCAGTTTAAGAAAGTTTTTGCCTTTTCTTCACAAATTCACTTTGAAGTCTGGAAAACAGCTGTCTTCAGGCCAGCAAAGTCTCCAGCAGTTGGAAGGAACCCCTGAGATGCTGCTGCTCGCACACCAGAGATGCGGACTCACCAGAGAAATCATTCCTCTCTAGGCACTTACATGGACATGGACATTGACAAGTCTGGGTGGGACTGCTGAGTGCTAGCTTGAAGGACATCAGTTTCTAGGAGCACCACTTGAATGCTTCCCCAGAGCTGCAGGAATTGCCAAGCTCTTCCTTCCTGCACATCAGCTGGCAGTGAGATGCTTCCAGGGCTTTGCCCAGCTGCCTGCAGTGTAGTAAGCTGCCTTCTTCCACCAGCCCTTGAGGATGGTCATATCAGGAAATGTCATTAGTTGGGCTTTCTGGAAGGTGGCACATGTTTTTCTATGGCTTTCCAACTTTTTATGACTGATATTTCCCTCACATGCATATTCTTTGTATAGACATTCATAAAAGAACTTGTCTGATTTTTGCCTTAGCTAACAAAACTTAGTCTCTCCCCTTCATGCCTCGCCTTTATGAGAAATCTTGTCCTTTCTAGATCTGACCATGTCTTGTGCACAGGGACATCTTGCCTGGCTCCCTGCAGGTCGCACTGCGAGCTGTGCTGAGGGCAGTGCTCCTCATTTTCCCTCTCAGCCCTTCAGCTTGCCCAAGTAATGTAAATATTCACAGCACAGAGGAAAACAGCTCATTGTCTGAAGGAGGAACCTCAGCTCTGATGGATGCTCAGCTGCTTCATACCAAGGAAAAGAGAGTCAGCAGGAGGGGGCTGTGCTGGGTTTCGGTAGGTTTTGGTTGTGGGGGGACTACAAGACTGGTCCCATGTCTGTGGATACCAACAGCCTGGTCAGAGAGAGAAAGCCAGATAAACTTTCCCAGGAATTCTTCTAGGAAAAGCTGTGAGAAACTCAGAGAAAAGAATTTAACAATTCTTAAATTTCTGCACTTGGTGTTTGCAACCATGTGGAACGTGTTATGGAAAGATGTTTCCCAAAGGGTGGTTTCTGAATTAGCTGACGTTGATTAAAGGACAAATCAGGTCCACCTGTATCAGAACCATGTATAAAAAAATGGGTTTCCTAATAAAAATATTGTTAGCCTCTGATCATGCATGGAGTATGTGTCACCTATCCTTCATGGTCCTGACTCAGTGGTGACACATGTCCAACAGAGCCAATGCCAAACAGCTCCAGGATGGACCTGCCACTGGTCAGGGCTGAGACAACCAAGAACTATAGTGATGCCTCTGTGATTACATATTTTAGAAGGAGAGAGGAAAAAAAAAAGTTACTGTGCAGATGCAATTGTGGCCGGAGAAGACTGGGATGATAATATGAGAGAGGAACAGCTCTGCAGACACCAAGGTCAGTGAAGAAGGAGAGGCAGGAGATGCTCCAGGCCCTGGAATGGGATTCCCCTGCAGCCCCTGGTGCAGACCGTGGTGAAGCAGCTGTGCCCCTGCAACCCATGGAGGATTGCTGGGATGCAGAGATCCACCCACAGCCCATGGAGGAGCCCCACACTGGAGGTTGCCTGGAGGGAAGGAAGGTTGCCTGAATGAGGGGGAGACATTTCTTAATGCTTTCTTTATTTCTCATTATCCTGCTCTGATTTTGCTAGCAATAAATTCAATTCATATCCTCAAGCTGAGTGAGTTTTGCCCATGATGGTATTTGGTGAGTGATCTCTCCCAGTCCTGATCTCAGTTCACGAACATTTTGTTATGTTTTCTCTCCCCTGTGCATTGTTGGAGAGGAGTGAGAGTGTGCCTTTGGTGGGTGCCTGGCATCCACACAGAGCCAAACAACTTCAAGGGTAAAAGCACACTTCAGTTAAAGCTCCTGACTGCCTGGAGCTGGAGGGGCTCAGACAACCATCCCCCCATCCTGGCCTTATTGAACCTCTAATCAGAGGGCTCTGGAGAAAAACCTGCCACTGCCAGTTTTCTGTCCCATTTTGTGACACATCTCTTAAGTTCTACCTCTAACCATGAAATCAACGCTGTGAATTCAGCCTGGACTGAGGAAGATGAGCATGGGTACAAGCCCATTTTCCTGCAAATACATTGCACAGCAGAAGAAAGGATAGGCTAAATGTTTCCCTTTTGCCCTCCTTGTGCCTCTTCCTGCAAGATCAGAGCTAGACCAGCTGCAGTTTCCATGCCATAATATGCTGCCAGCCTCATCAGTTAGCAGACTGAAATACTTGTGGTTTTGAGTTGTTTTACACAACAGAGAAGGAGAAGCATGCAAAAGTGGATGATCTCTGCCATATAATTTGGGGAAAAAATTTAATTTGTCATTAAAAGGAGGAGAATCACAAAAACTTCCCCTACCCCATTTGTCTACATACCAACAAGGCAGTAATTGCCCTGTGAAAGTAGAGGCACAACACTAATGATATAAAAAAGCTTTTCTCCCTCTTGAAACAGTTGTTTCTCTCAACATAGCTATGTGAAATGCAGCAGATGGACCAAAACATACACAGAAAAGCATGGATAAAGTTGTGAGATGCACCCTGAAAGAGGCACATGCTAGTGGTGTTCCCACAAGCTGGTTTGTGTGCAGCTCAGTAGTGCAAGGACTCAGCAGTTAAAGCAAGAGAGGGTAGAATTTGCCTGAAAGCTAGAAGCAATGACACAGAAACAAGCAACGAAAGCAAATACAGATGCTGTCTTCCACTTGGAATGGTCTTGCATGTTCCTGTAAGAGGCTGTGTTCAGAAAATAAGGGATTTCTAGATACATATCTATTCACAGACTTGCTGTGCTTTTCTTTCACCAGTAAAACTCTCTCTTTATAAAGCAATGAAAATTCTCAACGACTTTCTAGCTTCATCCTTCTTAAAACAAGCTTCCCTCCTTCATTCACAAGCTGTGACAGGACTTTTCTTGAGATGTTACCTTGAGTGAGCAAGCAGCCCTGCGAAGCAGGAGCCACAAAATGAGTGCTTTGTAAAACATTCATGCATGAAAAAGGAAATTGCTCTGTACTATCAATTTCAGCAATGCTCAGGGTGCAATGTCTGTGGATATTTGTACCTTACATTGTCATGGTTTGATGCTGGACAATGCCAGCGCCCCATGAAAATGCAACCTACCAAACAAATGCTGTGAAATGCGATCGAGAACAGAGCAAAGCAGGCCAAACATAATAACAAAGGAAAGACTTTATTACACTACTACTAATACTATAAAGGGGAAGAAAAGGAAAAAAAAACCCACACAAACTTCAAAATGAAAACCTTCCAAAACATTCCTCCTCCCACCACCCAACTCCAACAAACCACAGCGAGACCCATTTGGATCCTTAATCAAGTTTTCACCCTTCAATATAATCAATACTGAGTCCATCGGGGAAGAGAGGAGTCCCCCTTGCACCATAGACCCCCAGGAAACACAGCTGCCACCTCTTGTGTTTCCATGTCACACGTGGCACTGCCCAGACACACTGGCCAGTGTGACATTCTCCTCTCCATGTCACAGTGCTCTCACCACCGTGCATGGACAGAGACTGCTTATAGGGCCCCTTTAAGGATGCTTTGCCAAGGACCACCAGGAACAACAGTCCAGTGTCACAGTTCAGGACTAGAGTCCCCCCCATTTTCCCCTGGGGCCGAGGGTCCGAGGACAGAGATCTCCTTCTCTTCTTCCTGAAGATGGAGGGCATCCTCACACCCTCCTCAGCTCTCTCTGTCCATTCCAGAACTGGTAGTTGCTGAAGAAGGTCTCTTGGCTCACCAGTGCATCCCCCTAAAATGCAGTCCCTCTTGAAAGAAAGAGTGGTTCAGTCTATGGTAAACAAGCAGAGTCCAGCCAAAAGGCACTCCATCATCTCCCCCCAACCTTCTTCTCTGAACATCTGAGGTCCCCAGGCTGTCTCTCTTTCCTTCAAATGGAGGAGGAGTAATATTTCATAAAGCCTTCATTTCACAGGAAAGGGTTAAAATTCCCAGACTCCCCGGACGGCTGAAATCTGGCCCAGGACTCTGTCTCCCATCTCCCATGATGGGCATCTTCCCCCCCCTTCTCCTTCTCCTCTGCTGGCAAACTCCCAGGTGTCTGCTGGCTCTCTATCTCTTTTCCCTCTAGCTTAGGGGAGGGGGAACAAAGACATCCCAGATGTTCTCCACCCTTCCATCCGCAGGAGCTGGCCCAGCTCGGTTCCGATCCTTCACCCCCTGACCTACCTCTGCAGCCGCATGGCTCCTGTCCCTCACCCAGCCTGGGCTGGGGGGAGAGGGTCGTACCTTGCGATGACCGGAACCAAAGAAGGACGAGTCCTCCTGGGAATTCCGCTTTTAACCCCTTTGTGTTCTCAGAGGCGTGTCCACCTTCAATTGGTCACCCCAAGTGTCAATATGCAAACCTGACCCCTGACTGTGACCTCTTGTCGTGGTTTGACACGGAAAAAGAATTTTTCCGGAAGGAAGAGGTCAATTTGGACATTGACCAATTGAAGGTAGACACGCCTCTGAGAACACAGAGGGGTTAAAAGCAGAATTCCCAGGAGAACTCGCTCTCTTGGGTTCTGGTCAGCGGTCAGTGCAGGACTCTCCCCTGCCCGGCCACGAGCTGGGTGGGGGAGGGGAGAAAGCCATGTGGCCTTCGGAGGTAGGCCCAAGGGTGGAGGGGCTGGAACCAGGCTGGCCCCCTGCAGATGGAAGGGTGGAGAAAACTGGGATGTCTCCGTTCCCCCCCAGAGTCTCTCTCTCTCCCAAGAGAGAAAAAGAGACAGCGGTGGTTTTGCCAGCAGTTCACCGCGGGGAAGGAGAAGAGCGGGGGGGCCGCAAGGTGCCCAGCCGCCTGTGGGAGCTGGAGCCTGGGCAGCGAGCCATCTCTGGGAGTTGGGACTTTTAACCCTTCCTGAGAAATGAAAGCTTTGTGAAATTTTTCTCCTCCTTGGTTTGAAAAGAGAGGAAGAGAGACAGCCTGGGACCCGGGATGTTGGAAGGAGAAATTCTAGGTGGGAGGAGATGATGGAGTGGCTGTTTGGCTGGACTTTTTCTTGGTAGCCACAGATTGAACTGATCTTCTCCTCCAAGAGAGACTGTATTTTAGGAGGATGCTGGTGAGCCCAAGAGACCTGCTTCAGCTGGGAAAAGACAGAAGTAGAGCAAACAGAGAAAAGTTAAGGAGATTTGTGGTGGTGCCCCCTGTCTTCAGAGAGGAAGAAGAGAAGAAGATCTCTGTTCTTGGATCCTCGGCTCCAGGGGAAAATGGGGGGGACTGTTGGTCCCAAAAATGAAAAACTGAACTGTTGTTTTTTTCCCCTCTTGGCAGGGCATCCTTGAAAGGAAAAATCCTAAAAGCAGTCTGTCCATCCATGCATTGGTGGTGAGAACACTGTGCATGGAAAGGAGAGGGTCACCACTGGCAAACTTTTTTTCTCCGGGCGGTGCCATGTGTGACATGGAAGCACAGGATGTGGCAGCTGTGTTTCTTGGGGCGTCTGTGGCACAAGAGAGACTCCTCTCTCCCTGCAGATGGACTGGGTGTTGATTATCTGGAGGGTGGAAACCTGATTGGGGTCCAGATTGTGTCTCACTGTGGTTTGTTGGAGTTGGGTGGTGGGAGGAGGAATGCTTTGGAAGGTTTTCATTTTGAATTGTGTGTGTTTCTTTCTTCTTCCCCCCCCCCCCCCTCTTTTATAGTAGCATAGTGGTAGTAGTTTAATAAAGTTTTTTTTCCTTGTTATTAAGCTTGGGCCTGCTTCGCTCTGTTCTCGATCGCATTTCACAGCATTCAGTTGAGAAATTGCATTTTCATGGGGGCACTGGCATTGTGCCAGTGTCAAACCATGACACCTCTTCCTTCCAAAAAAAAAAAAAATTCTCTTCCCGTGTCAAACCATGACATACATTTACAGCTTTCCCACCCTATTCCTGCTTTTCATAGCATCATAGAAAGATTTGGCTTGTAAGGGAGCTCTGAAGATCCTGTAGCCCAAGACCCCTGCAATAAGCAGGGACATCTTCAACTCTATCAGGTAGCTCAGAGGCCTGCCCAACCTCACCTTGAACTTTTCCAGGAACAATGCATCCACTACTTCCCGGGGAAACCTTTGCCAGTGGTTCATCGTCCTTATCATGAAATATTCCTTCCTTATATCTAGTCTAAATCTCAAAGAATCATAGAATCCTAGAATCATAAAGTGGTTTGAGTTAGAAGGGACCTCAAAGGTCATCTAGTTCCACCCCCTTGCCATGGGCAATGGTTACATTTCACTAGACCAGGTTGCTCAGAGCTCAACCCAACCTGACCTTGATTGCTGGAGGAAGGGGGCATCCACACTACCCTCACAGTAAAGAATTTTTTCCCTAATTCTAAATTTACCTTCTTGTAGCTTAAAACCATTGCTGCAGATCCCAATAAAACGTTTGTCCCCATCTTTCCTATAGAGTCCCTTTAAGTACTGGATAGTGCTGTAAGTCTTACAGGAGGCTTTTCTTCTCCAGGCTGAACAGCCTGAATTCTCTCAATCCCCTTGGAGAAGTGCTCCAGCCCTCTGATCATTCTTTTGGCTCTTCTCTGGATCTGCTTAGGTGGATCTGCTTAGGGCCATGTCTTTCTTGCACTGTTTTTCTACCCCCACTCCGTTGCCCTGTGCAGGTCTGAAGCTGCACAGAGGATCTCATGACAGGATCCCATGAAGTGCTTACTAGTCAGCAAGTGAGGCTGAACACAATGAGACCCCAGCGCTCAGATACTGTACTGTGGGATGCTGTTTATAAGAAATCATCCAGTGTGGAGCAGAATGAACGCTTCTTGAGATGAAGAGGGAGAGTTCTCAGTAAAAACAGGGAGTTTTAATTGAAAGTTCTTATAAATGCTACTGGTCTTCAAACTAGATCAGTTTTCCAGCACTAGTTGTTTTGTCCAGCCTATGTTTTCAAGCCCACTTTAGTTTTATTTGTATTTCAGTGCACAAATAGAGTGGGTTGAAGTTAGTCACAAGCCCTCAAGTAATACCTTGAAAACAGATTTCAACCTAGCTTTTTCAGATTGCCATCAATAAGTAGAAGATTCAGTCCCTGGCTGACACTGGATTCACATATTTCAGTATTCCTCATTTGCCTCTGTTCATTTGTCTTCCTGGTGTTTTCTATGTCCCACCTAGCTACTTCCACCTGATTCCAAAGACTCCATCCACACTGCTCTTTTCCTGCCTGCAACAGCTCTCACCACTTCTCTCCTGACAAGTCTCTCCCTCCAACAACCAGCACCGCTCAGGGATAAGATGGAGAGCGTCTCTCCTAGTATCAGTCTGCTAAATGCAGACCCAGCCTCGAACACAAGAGTTGCTGGGTGTCTGTGACATTCCTCCAGAAGGCCTTCTCCACATGCTTAAGCATTTTCAGGATCTGGATCTTTGATGCCCTTGAATTAGAGAATGCACCATTCTCTTTGCCCGATCAACACCACTTAAGGCAATTACACTCAGAAAATAGTACTCGATATGCATATGCCTACATAAAAGCAGCATGACACTAACATTTCAAATGAAGAATTAAACTGATTTGGTCTTTATTTTCTAAGAGTACTTCATACATCTCAAGCAATACAGCATCAGGCAAGCAAGAGATTTCAGTAATGGCAACTGGAAATTATTTGCAAGTTAGGGCTCTCTTGGCACCATGAGCAAAACACCCCTGATTTCAGTGGGAACAAGCAAGGCTCAATTACAAAACCCGTTCCAGGGAAACAGTATGTTTAGTGGAGTTGGGTGGGGGCGGGGAAGGAGGGCACATCACATGTGAGAATGTAAAATAATCTAATTGATCTGATGAAAAAAAAACCAGCAATTTGATTTAAGCATCTAACAGCAGGTGAAACACTTCCAGGGAAGTTACACTTGCTCTGTATTCAGCTAAGATATTTTCAAACCATCACATATCAAAATATAGACTAATTATAGTCTTTGCATAAAAGAGGAAAACTGCCCAATCTCTGTGCTTTTGTTTCATCTAATCTACGTTCATTGCACTCCTCATGCAAATGAGCACATTTGTTACAAATGGAGTAAAATTACTTCGCTAATCATCTGGTATTTTATCATCTGAGTTTCAGACTTTAAATATCTTGTTTGTCTATACCTGTCTGCCTGCTGTGGTACATAGCACGTGGTGTACTTTTGGTATCATGACGTTTGCTCTGCAAAATTCACCCTAGGGCAAGCAAGCAGGCTCCACACAAGTGATCCTTAAAATGCAAAAGGAAAGTCAGACCTTTGTCTGCCTCTGCTGATCTGTGAGCTAGGACAGTGCTGTGTGTCTCCTCGGGTGGCAGGCAGCCCCCAGCCGTGGCCCTGCAGCATTCAGTGAAGAGGAAAAAGAGGAAAAAGAGTTCATTCCCAGCTCACTGTCCAAGTCACAGGCTGTGTGTCACATACCCTGACAGATGCAGCAGTGTGGAGGAAAGATGGACAGAGTGACTCATTTTGATCCTGCACTTGTACTCAGGAATCAAAAGAGGCAGCAGCTGTCCAGACCCCACCACAAGGATGCTAAGGCAGAAGTGCAGGTGTTGACCACGGCTGCAGATAAGAGCCTCCATCAAAAACCCAGTAAAATTCTGCTACTGAGGCACATTTGTCAGATGGCTGTCTCTTTAGTGAGTAAGAAGGAACTTGTAGGAGCTTCTTCACTTTGCATTTAAATAAGGTTGCTCCAGGGGAACTAGCAAGTCCACGTTTCAACACCTGTTCTTTGCCCAAAGCCCATGTGCACGGACTGGTGGGGCTGCTGTTACGTGGAATTAACACTCGCTGAGTCCTGACTGCCCAGTCTTTACAGAATCACAGAATATTTAGGGGTTGGAAGGGACCTCAGAAGACCATCCAGTCCAGCGGTGCTGCCAAAGCAGGGTCACCCTAAGCAGGTGTCACAGGAACATGCCCAGGTGGGTTTTGAACATCTCCAGAGAGGGAGACACAGTGACTTCCCTGGGCAGCCTGTTCCAGTGCTCTGACATCCAAAGAGAGAGGTATTAAGGTGGAATTTCTTGTGTTATGGTTATGGCCATTAACCCTTGTTCAGTTGCTGGCACTGCTGAGAGGAGTCTAGCAGCATCCTCTGGGCACATGCCTTGGAGATATTTGTATGCATTGATGACAGTCCTTCTCTTCTCTTCTCTTCTCTTCTCTTCTCTTCTCTTCTCTTCTCTTCTCTTCTCTTCTCTTCTCTTCTCTTCTCTTCTCTTCTCTTCTCTTCTCTTCTCTTCTCTTCTCTTCTCTTCTCTTCTCTTCTCTTCTCTTCTCTTCTCTTCTCTTCTCTTCTCTTCTCTTCTCTTCTCTTCTCTTCTCTTCTCTTCTCTTCTCTTCTCTCCTCTCCTCTCCTCTCCTCTCCTCTTCTCTCTCCTCTCCTCTCCTCTCCTCTCCTCTCCTCTCCTCTCCTCTCCTCTCCTCTCCTCTCCTCTCCTCTCCTCTCCTCTCCTCTCCTCTCCTCTCCTCTCCTCTCCTCTCCTCTCCTCTCCTCTCCTCTCCTCTCCTCTCCTCTCCTCTCCTCTCCTCTCCTCTCCTCTCCTCTCCTCTCCTCTCCTCTCCTCTCCTCTCCTCTCCTCTCCTCTCCTCTCCTCTCCTCTCCTCTCCTCTCCTCTCCTCTCCTCTCCTCTCCTCTCCTCTTTCTCCCCTCCCCTCCCCTCCAACATCTGTTTTTCACCAGGTTTGATTTAAACAGCTCAGCGGGACAGATAAGGTCGCATACATTTTGTTTCCTTTTGCTCCCCTTTCTCTCCACTAGCAAAACTTTTTGAGTAGAATGTTGAAATCAAAGCCTATCAGAAGTCAGCTGTTGCGAATTTATATGTAGCTGATCTATTGGTTCCAGTCAGACAACTGTCTTGATTATTGTGATTGGGTTTTTCTAGTGATTGGGTTTTTCTAGTGATTGGAATTTAGCTTGGTTTGGTTTGGTTTGGTTTGGTTTGGTTTGGTTTGATTTGGTTTGGTTTGGTTTGGTTTGGTTTCGTTTGGTTTGGTTTGGTTTGGTTTGGTTTGGTTTGGTTTGGTTTGGTTTGGTTTGGGGGTTTTTGCTTGGTTAGTTTTTCCTTTTTTTTTTTTAATTCTGAGGTTTTCATAACAGGGTTGCTCTGAAATGTTATTTTGGCTTGCTCTGAAATGCTACGTGTGTTGAAAGGGCAGATGGCATTGACAGCCCAGCCCACCCTGCAAAAACTCCCCCACAACAGAAAAACAACACCATTGCTCTCAATAACTACTGTTTTGTTTCATCCTTGCACATCCCTTACCACAGCTCCACTTTCCCTTAAATGTTTTTCACATCCCATCAGGGAATCCTCTCAGGCCTGCCACTGCAAGCCTCAAAAATGAGCCCAGTGCCCTTAGAGGGATTCCCAGGGCTGCCCTCTGTGCACCCAGACCTGTCAGGCGTGGAGCTTCTAACCACACAACATGAGAATGGCTCTTCACATATTAATCTTTCACACGCTGCACACATCAGACTGCGCTTTGCAAACCAAAGCTGTGCCCCACGCTGCCGATCACCAAAGGATTTATCACTGCAGGCACCTCAGTGCAAGTGCCAACACCAAGAGCTGCGCTGTGCTGGGTCCCTGAGGCAGTGCCACCCATTTCCCTCCCATGGGGGATCTCCACAGAGCTGCCCTGCACACTCATGGCAAAGCAGAAGGGAAGCCACTGCTTACGAGCTGTGGCACACTGTTGAGCAACATTAAACGGGCAACGCTGGAGATTTTCTGCCTCACAGAGCAGAAAGGAGGTGTTCATGCCCTCAGAAGCATGTCTTTGTCAGAGCTGTGGACAAGAAATCTCCAGTCGTAACTGCACATCCAGGTGTGAAAATCCCGTCTAACACGCCTCTCTGCCTTTCCTCAGCAGCTGCCTTGTGTTCCAGCTGTGAAAGGGAAAGACCAGGGACCTTACTCCAGTGACAAGGCACCTCCAGCAGGGGTTTTTGTGGAGGAACAAATCTGCCAAAAGTCCTGACCACTGATGTGTAGGGTGAGTTCATGTGCAACCAAAATCTAAGAAGCTGTTTTCCCACTCCTAAGCCACTCACTGCTCTGGGCTGTTAACTCCAGTCCTGTTAGTGTCTTAAAAATTTATTCAAAACGAAAAGCCACCCACAATACAAACCAACTTGTGCCAAACCAGCAAGACAGACTCAGCTGAACATTTTGGGGAACCATCTGAATCATAACAGAGGCAATAGCAGAAAAGGGCACCTTTTGTTATCAAGTCTGGGAATACTCAAGCTACAGAGGCACTGAAGGGCAGATGACACTACAAATAGGGGGCAAATGCATGGCTATAGAAATTAACAGTAATTTTCAACTGTGAGGTTTGTCTAATTTTTAAAAAATGACACAGATATTTTCTTTTTTGTTTGGTTTGGGTTTTTTTACTATGAAATAAATTACAAAGTTCTTGACTTCAGGAAGTTACCTGTGAAATGGTCACTAAGAAATTGTAGAGACAACTTTAAACACAGCAAAACCCCAGAATCCTTACTAGATGTTGGCTGGAAGAGAACTTAGGAGCACACACAGTACAACTTCCAACACACAGCAGGGGTAACTAAACAAGGTTGCCCCAGTGCTGGAAGATCTCCTAGGGAGGAGACTTGAGGCTCATCCTTACAGTAAATATGCAGGTAAGAAGAGTCCCCTGACCTCCTAGAAATGTTCTGTGCCCCAATTTGTGCCTGTTGCCTTTGAAGCTCTCCCTCTGCCCTTCTGAGAAGAATTTACCTCTGTGCCTCCTCTCCTTAGAGCTGAAGGCAGACAAAAGGTCTTTGATGCATCCTCATCCCCAGGCTGAAACAAGGCTCAAATCACTGCAAACTTAGGTGATAACAGACTGTTCATGATTGCACAAAGGTCAGATGGGCAAGGACTTGCTGAGAATCTCGGCTAATCTAATTGCTCAATCAGCAATTTATAGTAATTTATTCAGATGACAATATAATCACTCACTGAGCAACTGGACAATTATGCCTGGTGTGGAGCACACCAGAATTAGCAAAAAAAAAAAACAAAAAAAAAAAAAAACCGTCTCCTACCAAAGTCCTTGTGGACTCAAGGAATTTATTGCCTGGAAGAGAATAGGATTCATGGGATCCACAGGGAAAAGCACTTCAGGATTCAGTAAAATTTATGGCATGTGTTTATGGGGATTGATGGAATATGCAAGTCATTACATAGTACTTAGGGAAGAGACAAAAGGATAGGAAAAGGAAAGACCAAGATGGCTCAGAAAGGAAGGAACAGGGGAAAGCAGAGGAAAATACAGAGAAAAAGTGCTGGCTCTGTATAAATAGGTCTCTAGTGTGTGTATTTCTGTGTGTGAGTCCTTCACTTCATCACTGCTGAGTGCTCCCTCCTCTCATTAAATCCTATTTCTTTTGAGTGCATACTCTACTTTTGATAGATTTTTATGAGCAGCACTGAACTTCAAGCTGGACTCACTCATAAGAGAAGACATCTGAATACCAGCAACAGAAGCTGGAAACCTCTGGGATTCCCTTGTCTGAATGACAGCAGCAGGGCAGGTCACTGGGATCTAGGCCAGGTGCTGGATAAGCTGCCCATACAGATGTGTGTGTGCATCTTCTCCTCGAACAGTGATGAGCTGGGGAGCAGGATCGGCCTGTCAGGGCTGCTCAGCAGCCCGTGGGCACCATCCTGCACCACTACCAGCCAGGGGCACATGCCCAGGCTGTCCTGCAGGCTGTCAGCAGCCCCATTCTCTAGTGTGCCAAACTCCCCCCAAAGGGTGGTCCTCCCCTTTAGCACATACACCACTCCCCCTCCTCGGTACCACTTCCAGATTTGCTCTGGTGTCTCCCCTCACCCAGTTTAAGAATGATCCCAAAGTGCCTTGCCCTAGTATCACATCACTTCTCTGCCAATCAAGGCTGAGATGGGGTGACTCAGACCACTGAAGTCTGAGCCCAGAGATCCAGTCCACCCTTCAAACACTCATCTATTAGCTCTACATGTGGATGCCAAGTACACCCTGCTGAAGGCCTTGCTCAAGTTACCTAACATCCAGTGCCCTTCCCTTCTCCAGAGAGTGTCATCCCTGAAGAGGAGAAATTAAGTAGCAATGGGCCAGACACAAACTGTCCTGCAAACTCCCTCTCAGTCATTTTCCCTCCATCTAGATCTTGGCAAAAGTCTCCCTCTGTATTATCCACCTGTGGACTGAAGAGAGGCTATGTCCCAGACTTTCCATACTTCTGTTAGCTGGTGCAATGCCAGCCTCACAAACATCCCCTGATCACAGTCTTTAATAGTTAGGAGAGTGGGAGGCTTATAATGACATCAGCCAGCTCCTTCTCCTGCCCCACTAGTTACGAACAAAACAGCCTGGCTGGGACACTTGGCTCAAACTAAGTACTGACATGGAAATGTTAATTAGCTAATTGCTCCTGGGAATCACCTACCGCCCCACCCTCACTACCATTCTAGGACTGGGATGCAAAACAGGGAGAGCAGTGGAATCATGGGAGGGGGTTTTGGGGATGAAAACACCCCTAAATGGAAGGCTGGGCACAGTGGAGGGGGCTGGATGGGTGTGCTCGTTGGGGAAAAGGGAACCACATCCCTGGTCTGTTTTTGACCTGTCACCATAACCTACAGAGGACCAGACTGGACTGGGCTGTGGGAAGCAGGAACACAGGAGCAGCTCTGCCTGGTGTTACCAGGAGGGAAGGAGAGGGACAGCTGCTGCTGGACTTCGGCAGCAGGCTCTGCACACCTCTTCACCTCCAGCTACCAGTGTGCCATGGAAACTAAAGCTACAACAACAGGGGTGAGCTCCGTGTTGAGCCTTCTGCCGAGCTGACTTTTTAATAAAGAGCTGAACATTAATAAAGGCATAGACCCTGCTCATTTCACACTGACCAGTGGAATCACAGCCTCCTTCCACTCCTTCTGCTGGAGAAGCACAGGAGAACCTTGCTTTTTCAGAGGAAGCCCTTCATGGTAACTTGCAATTGTGGCCTCTCCTCTGCAACTGAGCAATCATGGAGCTAAATCTTGTTTAGCTTGCAAATGCCTGATGTGAGGAATTCCAGAAACTGCCCTGACCCTTAGAGAGAGAACCATGGAGGAACAGTGTCCTACCACACATGCCCTGCCTGCTGGAAAGGCTGGGGCTCACACTGTGGATTTTGTGCTGGTTTATGCAGAGGCAAGGAAAATGGAGGCTTCTTTTCCTAGAGAGCAGAAATACATATATGTAGTACCTGAAATACCAATAGATTTAGTATTTTTTTTTCTTAAGCCTGAGTTCATTTACAAGAATGAAACTGAAGCTTCACCACTGTTAATCCATGAGACCACACCAGACAGAAATTACAAGCCTGGAGTTGTGCTGACCGGTGGTGATCTCGTGATTTAGCAGAGCAAGCTCTAACACTTTCTGACCGGCAGTAAAGGCGCTGAGCAGAAATATTTAACATGGCAAAACTTTATCCAAACAAAGAAAACATCACCGCTCAGATGGTATTTCAGGAGAAGTCTGTGGCTGGGCACAGGGCACTACTGAGAAGTCCAGGCTGATCCCACACTGGAGCAGGAAATACGGGTGCCTTGGACAGAAGAAACTGGTATGCTCAGAAGGGTACATTGCCAGAAGCATTCCTGCTTCCCACGTCACTTGTCTCCTTGTATGAGGGTCTGAAACATGCTGAACATGACGGGAATGAGGTGAAACAACTAACTAGTGAGATAAGAATTTGCATTCAGGCATTTGCTTTATACTGATTTAAATAAAATTATTATAACATAATCCATCAGTTAAAGCCTGGTTACCTGCAACAGGAACTAATTTATTCCTTCACTGCCTAAGGTTTGCATTACTAGAGCCCATAAACTCATGAAGCATTATTTTATTCACTACAACCAAAGGGAAAGGGTGAAAAAGAATAGAAATGTCAATTCTGAAGTTGAAAGCACCATGTTTCTTTCACATATCATGCAAACTCATGAGTTGACTTGAGACAGAGATGCAGTCTCTTCTCCCTCTTCTCTTTTCCTGGTATTAAAGACCTAAGTAACAGCCTTCCCAAGTAATTTAATCCTACATCCAATCTGGACATCTTTCAGCTTTAGAGGAGAAGGGGGACACTGATCATTTAACTAAGTAATGTGAAAAAATGCAATCTTAACACACACACACACAATAGCTTAAATTCCACTATTTGATAAAAGAAATAGTAAAAGAGATACACTAGAAGCAAAAAACAAACAAACAAACAAAAAAACAACAGAAGGAAGAATAAAATACCTTGTAAATGTTATCCCACATTGTTTTAGGATTCTGTACACCAGAAGAGACTTCTGCTCTATCCCTTCCATCTCTTTATTAGCACCCTTTCTCTCGGACTCAAATGTCTCTATAAACATACTCTGTATGAATTTTAGGGAGGACTGCTTATGAATTAACAATGTAAGTAAACAGAGAATATGTTGATAATGCCAACACAGCTGCTAGCCAGCAGGTAACCAAAAAAATGTTGAGAACTGTGAAAATGGTAGATGCACATTGACAAATATAAGCTGTTTTAAATAACCATAATTGGTAGGAAAAAGTGATTTATTAGAAGTATTTAATTTTTAATCTTCCAGCAGGTCACAGTAAATGACATTAAGATCCAGTACTCTCTCCTCCAGGTAAAGAGCAATATGCTGCCAGTGTATTGAAAATTTCAGTTGTTTTATAGCTGAAAAAGTATTTCATTAGGAGTAATCAAGATGGCCTATTATTAATGTACAAAAACTAAGGCCTACATTTTGAGATCTGCATTATCTGTAACGTGAGACAAAAAGTTCATCAGTGATTTTAACTGTGCTGTCAGCTATATCGGTTCTGAAAGTTTTATTTTTCCATATTTGTAACAAAAGTTAAAAGGTCTCTGTATGCTTCTCTTCTGATACACTTCAAATATATTTAGACTAACTCATATTAGCCACTAAGATGGATAAAACTAAGAGGCAAAAATACCCCACTTGAATACTGATAGTCAGTAAAGTCATTAACATGTATCTTCTTGACAGAAGCAAGGAAAACAACATTGTTAGAAATTAATTACAGCACATTCAAGTGAGATGGCTAGACAGGTCACTAGGGGATGGTGATGCAAGCTGCAAAGGTGATGCACACCTCTTACACATTTTATTCTTCTGGTAATTTAATCCATTAAACTGTTTTCCTGTTCACTACTCACAACTCTCTACCCATGTGTGGAAAACATGATCAAATGTTCAGCCCAGCTGCACTGACCTGATCTGTCATTTATACATTGATAAGAAGAAACAACATTTTAGCAGTGACTGGACTCCATAAAAGATTCATTACTTTGTTAGACAGTAAGTGTTTCTTATTCAGGGTCTGAAGTGCAGATTGAAATCCATTGCAAATAATGATGGAACTCACCTTACAAAGAAAATGCTGCTTTTAAACAGAAATGCTTGCTGCCTATGCAAAACGAACAAAATCTCTTACCTGGGATGTTTGTACAATAAAAATTTCAATATATCCACCAGAAAGAAAACAAACACAAAACCCCCCTGAAGCTAATGGAGTCAGAATCTTGTGAACAGTACCTAGAAATCCTGCACATTTTTAGGATTCTGTGGTCTAAGAAAGTAAAACAAAATGTATGCACACAAGATTCTTTCTGTGTCCATGAGGCACTGGTCTGTACTCATATCAGGATGTATATTTTTAAATCCAAAACATGTAATAACACCAAATTCAGTCATTTGGGAAGTGCTATAATGACAGCTGTAGAACAAAAGGTATCCATGAGAAAACAGTTTATTTCAATTCAACATTTTTAAAGCAAACTCAGTTGTAACACAAGCCTGATCTTGACTAGAAAAACCAACTCATTTAACAATTTACTCTTCAAAATCTTCACAACAATTTAAAGCTGGTATTCTCCTTCCTCAATTCCAGTGGCACACTGGACGGTGCAATGCAGAACCACATACCGCACACCTATTTTCAGTCCTGCACCTTGTAAGCGTGGTTCTGATCCATTGCTGTGAAGAACAGGCAGACAGCAGCTGTGATGAAGACATGAACTCCCTCGTACAGGAGCTTTGGAGAGAAGACACTCCATATGAACAGGTGGTAGCGCAGACCTGTCACCAAAACAACGTAGATGGCAACTGGAATTGAACGCATCAGAGCGTAGCAGAAGCAGCCGTGACCCACTGCTGCAGAATTCCTGGGAACACAAACACATGAGTTCATTCTAAGGCAAACTCAGAATAGACACCTAAGATTTCCTCCCCTCTTTAGCATTATTTCACAATACAAGGAGTGTTCAGAGATCTCCACTTTGTTTTAGAAAACTGATTGTTAGTGCAATGATGAACCAATAAAATTTGTTCTTGTCACCTCTATATATGCTGTGAATGTCAGGTGCAAGCATAGCAACTGCTATTGCCATAAAGGCACCCAGTAGTTCACATTTAGGTTGTTCTGTACTTTAAATTATTGTATTCTAATTGCCAAAGTTTCCATTAAGCAGTTGCAGGACTGTTTTGTCTCCTGTTGGCCTTACAGTGCCGTTCCACAGAGCCTGAATGGCAGGAGGAAGGGAGGATAACAGTACCCACAAAGCTTCCTAACCTGTTCAACAATCAGACAGAGCCTGTGCCCCCTTGTAAAGAGCATAAAAGTTGTCAGAGTGCACTGCTGCCCACAGCCAGCACCACTGTACAAAACAACATAAAAAACTGTGCTATTGGAAAACTTCACAAAGCTAATTAACATAACATTATCCAAAGAATATCATATTCTTAGGCTCATAGGAGTGATACCTTGCATTCCTGTCCCAGCTGCTTAGCTCAGCTGGGTCCACTGCACCCCAAGAAATGTCTGCCCCGTGTAAACTACATAGTCCATATCTGCCACATGGATGTATTTTGGTGGGTGATAAGAGTCAGATGAAAATGGAAATGAAAAGATTTTCTGCACTTTGATTGTCCTCTCTCTCCTGAGGCATTAACTCTAAGCAATGCTGGGTTGGCCACTGTCCAATTTCCCCAAAATACATCTGCTGAGATTAATTCACACTAAATTCACATGTTTACCCCTTCAGACAAAAGGAAGGAAAAAACTATTTCACCAGAATAATAAGCAAACATTTTCCTCTCCCCACCAAAATATTTTACATAAGTGGTTCCCAAAAGAACACACTGGCAAAGAATGGAAATGTTTTACAGCAAAATCCTGATCTGAGAATCTGTTCTGCTCCTCCCAGTTTTTAATTCAAATCTTGTTCCAAGTAATAAAAATTTAACATGGCTAGCACTTCTGCAAGATGTTAATTAGTCACTTATGACTAAGTAAGCTACAGAATGCAGTATTTTACATAAACCATTAAACTTCTTATTCTTTAAATAAAAATAACTTGGAATCAGCCCTGGTTTCCAGTGAAGTCAAAATCTAAATTCCCAAGGCTTTCAGTAGAAGGAAGAATAGATCATGAAAGCAGAGTTTTAAAATCAAGAACAGCAGGCATGAGTGACTTAAAAACATACATTCAGTTCACAAGAAACTATTTCCTTTGCTTCTTAGCCAAGAAAACTGAGACTTGGGAGTGAACTAGACTGCTCCCTGTTTCTGCATAACTATCTTAGTCTTCAGTGAGCTTGTGTAAATAACCAGCTTTATGTTTAATAACTGATTTTGTTGACAAGGATTAAACAAAGTGCAGTACACTCACTCTTAGTTGTTTTCATGCGGACATGAGTTAAAACAGTATTGGTAGCAAAAATAGTATTTGTAATTATCAGAAGACCACTGAATAAACAGAGGAAATGGACAGTTAAAAAATGCACTTCATAGACCATATAGATGAATCCCCAGGCCAATGATACCATTCTTTCTGTATTCTGGTATCATAAAAAGAGCTAACTGTTTTCCACTTATAAAAGCTCTCAGCACTCACTTTACCTCTTAAGATAACACAGACCTTCAGAGGGAAAACTTGGACAGTTCTACTGCATAATGCAGTGGTGCAATTTAGATAAGGCAGCAAAAGCACACTGTATCCACAAAGTTAAACTGTAAGTGGGATTCAACAGCAGAATAATTGGTTTATCTCAGAGCTGGTGAAAGCATTCACACATGGATCGCTGCGGACAGAGCACTGCAGTTAGACCTACTTGGCCTGATGCTAAGGCAACAACTTAGCTCTTCAAGCACATCATCATTCTTTCCTCTTCCTTCAGCCAGGGACTAAATTCAAACAGCTGATAGTAATGCCTTTGTGTGCTCCTTCTCCTCACTCTACAGACACAGTGCACACAGCATCTCCAGGTGTCATGGTTTGACACAGGAAGAGAATTTTTTTTTGAAGGAAGAGGTCACAGTCAGGGGTCAGGTTTGGATACTGACACTTGGGGTGACCAATTGAAGGTGGACACGCCTCTGAGAACACAGAGGGGTTAAAAGCGGAATTCCCAGGAGGACTCACTCTTCTTTGGTTCCGGTCATCGCAAGGTACGGACTTCTTCCCCCCCCAGCCCGGGCTGGGTGAGGGACAGGAGCCATGCGGCTGCAGAGGTAGGCCAGGGGGTGAAGGATCGGAACCGAGCTGGGCCAGCTCCTGTGGATGGAAGGGTGGAGAACATCTGGGATGTCTTTGTTCCCCCTCCCCTAAGCTAGAGGGAAAAGAGATAGAGAGCCAGCAGACACCTGGGAGTTTGCCGGCGGAGGAGAAGGAGAAGGGGGGGGAAGATGCCCATCATGGGAGATGGGAGACGGAGTCCTGGGCTGAGATTTCAGCCGTCCGGGGAGTCTGGGAATTTTAACCCTTTCCTGTGAGATGAAGGCTTTATGAAATATTACTCCTCCTCCATTTGAAGGAAAGAGAGACAGCCTGGGGACCTCAGATGTTCAGAGAAGAAGGTTGGGGGGAGATGATGGAGTGGCTTTTGGCTGGACTCTGCTTGTTTACCATAGACTGAACCACTCCTTCTTTCAAGAGGGACTGCATTTTAGGGGGATGCATTGGTGAGCCAAGAGACCTTCTTCAGCAACTACCAGTTCAGGAATGGACAGAGAGAGCTGAGGAGGGTGTGAGGATGCCCTCCATCTTCAGAGAAGAAGAGAAGGAGATCTCTGTCCTCGGACCCTCGGCCCCAGGGGAAAATGGGGGGGACTCTAGTCCCGAATTGTGATACTGGACTGTTGTTCCTGGTGGTCCTTGGCAAAGCATCCTTAAAGGGGCCCTATAAGCAGTCTCTGTCCATGCCCGGTGGTGAGAGCACTGTGACATGGAGAGGAGAGTGTCACACTGGCCAGTGTGTCTGGGCGGTGCCATGTGTGACATTGGAAACACAAGAGGTGGCAGTTGTGTTTCCTGGGGGTCTGTGGTGCAAGGAGGACTCCTCTCTTCCCCGATGGACTCAGTATTGATTATATTGAAGGGTGAAAACTTGATTAAGGATCCAAATGGGTCTCGCTGTGGTTTGGTGGAGTTGGGTGGTGGGAGGAGGAATGTTTTGGAAGGTTTTCAATTCGAATTTCGTGTGTTTTTTTTTTTCTTTCCTTTCTTTTCCTTTTATAGTAGTATTAGTAGTAATGTAATAAAGTTTTTCCTTTTTTATTAAGTTTGGCCTGCTTTGCTCTGTTCTTGATCACATTTCACAGCATTTGATTGGTAGGTTGTATTTTCATGGGGCGCTGGCATTGTGCCAGCGTCAAACCATGACACCAGGCCACAAGGAAAGCAGCATCCCGGGATCAGGCAGCTGCTGGTAACATGATCATGACAATCCAGCTAGTTCCACTGGTTTCTGAGTTACTCCAAATGAATTCACCAGAGGAACAGAGAAAGCTGGCTGTGAGATGCCACTCATGTATCCTCATGTTTATGATCTGGACCAGCCAGTAATGAATAATATTGCAAATTCTCAGTGCTGTTTCAATTAAAGTAATGGAAGACTACAGGACATATCTAAAGTATCAATCTGTAACTTATCCACACTGAATAATCTCTTCAGCAATTAGTACCTTTCATTATTTAAAGGAGATGAGCACAGACAGATATAAAGTACCTCCATGTTCTGACAAAAACAGCTCACTACTAAGGCCTCTGCACAATGCAGGACTAAGAAAAAGGAATACTGAGCTTCTAATAATCAGCTCATGTAGGAAGTTAGTTTATGGGGACTTGAAAGAGAGATCCATATGTGTTTCACATGACAAAGCATATTCAAACTTCATGTGAGATCCAGGAAAAAACAATGTTTTTGGAGAGTTCTGAAGCAAAGAACACTACAGATTAAAATCACTAAACATTCTGTAAGTAGAATGCAAACATTAAGTATGGTCTGGAAAACATACTGGCTTTCAGCACAAATCGTCTCTTTTCATGGAAAATATTTAATACATAGTAAAATATGCTCAAGAAACTGTTATATTAATAGGTTTACCACTACTTTGGATATCCTAAACCCTAATAGTAGATGTCTCATCAACAAATTTTTCACCTCGCAATCCATCTCTAAGGTGCCGCTGAGTAATTCAAGGCTTGCAAAATTAAAAAAACTACAATGCAAAAAAAAAAACCAAAACCAAAAACCAAACAAACAAAAAAAACCAATAAAAAGCCACCACAAAACTAAAAAAAAAAAATCAAACCACTATTTTATTGTGAAAACATGTCTCCTAGTTATAGAGAATACTTCACAGCTGGTGGCAACAAGTTTTGTAGCTTAAAAATCAAGCAAAAAAAATCTCCATAGACAGCCCTACAAATGCATCCACAAGGAATTTTAAAATACACTTTACAGTGTTTACAGTGTTCCAACCCTTTTTCAAACACACCACACCAAATAAACAGTTTGGAAATATATAAGCATGTAAGGGTGGAATACCCTAGTATTGTCACTCTTCTAGGGCTGGAAGAGGAGGGTCATTCTGGAGGGTTTCAGTATGAATGTGCTAAATCCTTTCAATGCCTCTAGTGTTTATCTCTAGCCTTTCTGCCCTTCCACACCCCCCCTCTTTTCTAGGTAAACATCACTGCCTAAGTTATCTCCTATTGGACATACTGAATTTGCCTGTTTGAAGGCAATTTTTACTGTATTAACATCTTCTACAGTATTAAGTGGTGCTTCTCTTCCTAGGCATTCTGCAGTTTCAAAGATCTCCCTGTTTAATGCCCTCTGAAAGAGACTTGGAATTTTGCTCATCTGCCTCAAATATACTAATGAAGAGTTGCACTCAGAAACAAATTGCAACACTCCAAATTTCTCCAACACCTTCGGGTATTTGCAATGTGTAAGAATTTTCTCTGATCTAAGCAAGTATCAATCAGTTCAGCAGCAAGAACAAATTTGCTACATCTCTCCCACATGTCCCATTCTCACTTAGTATAATTCTACAATACTATTTTAGATTATACATCTAAAATAGTAGATTACAGAACACAATCCTGCATTGTCATGGAAAAACACTTTCTATTTTTAGCAGTTCCAAAGGAACTAAGAGTCCTCTGGAAATTTACATTATTAACTCTGGTAGAAACTACCAATCAGAACAACATTTTCAATTCTATGAAGTCACATTTTTTGTCACCACAACCTATCAATGGATAGATGTTAAAAATGGTGGTTGCCAGCAAGATAAAAGGGCTGTAAAGTGCATTCTGCTGCCATGGAAAGGATGGAACTTGGGAATGACTAATTTTTCTCTGTGCTCTGCATTCTTTTTCTCAGTAAGAAAGGCAGAGAAGGTACCTGAGCAAGGTTGTGTCTGCGGCAGTAAGTTACAGGGGACTGTAGCACATGTGGATTGTAGTACAGTGTTCAGCAGGTTCTCACAAAGACTTAGCAGTAAAATGCTATTAGAACTTGAAACTTCAGTTCTCTTAATTTTAGAATCAAGAATACGAAAAATAGAATTGTATCAATGTTTTTCCCTGTACTCACTGCTGGCATAATCAGTTGTGCTGTAAGGTTTGTGTCAGCAAAACAAGCAAAAAAAAAAAAAAAAAACCAAACCAAAAAACGACACACACACAAAGAACCCAAAACAAAGACACATACACAAAATAACCCCCAAAAAACCAAACCAAAACAAACAAAAAGCCTAAAAAAAAAAACAAACCAAACAAAAAAAACCCTCTAAACCAAACTAGCCTATTCTTGTTGACACTGTCTCAGATTTTATTGCTGCAAGGTATAACCAAACCATCTTAACAAGCAAAACACAAAACATAAGCTGTTTCAAAGCCAAGCATCACTCAGTTTCTGTGACTATTCCTCCAAAATTCACTGAACAGTTCATAAGGTTTCCAGTAGGAAAAAAATCTGAAGCATTTTACACTGGCGTCATACGTGCAAGAAATAACAAGGAAATTTATAGGTTGATTTATAGGCCTTCCTGCTCACCTTTGTAAACAAACAGCTATTCTTCATGACCTCAGCTAAAGGCCTAAAGAGAAATTGCATCCAACAATTGTTATTGACAGATGGGATCTGAAGAAATTTACCACAGACTCTTAGTGCCCAAGTTATTAAATTAAATTCAAGTGTAACATGTTAAAATATACCAGTCTAACAAGACACATAGACAGTGACACAAGGCATTTCTAGAAAGGTAAAGCACAATTTATTTAAGTATGGATAGGAAACTGGTCAGCAAGGCCAGAATGGGTGGTGATCTGTGTTTTTTACTCAGTGTGGCAGCCAGTCACAAGTAGGGTCCTACAGTGAATATTACTTAGCCCCAAACTGCTCAACATTTTCATAAATAGTCTAGATGTAGGATTGAAAGCACCTGCACTAATGTGCTGTTGGCACTAAACTGGGCATTGAGGTGGACACAGTAGAAGGGAGAGCTGTCTTACAGAGAGATTTGATCAGGCTATTAAGACCTATATGAAGTTTAACAAAGACAAGCGCAAAGTCCTGCACCCAGGTCAGGATGCATGTGGCTGGGAAACTGCTGCCAAAAGGGACCTGGGGGTGCTAAACATGAATCAGCTGAGCAGTGCTGCAGCAACAGTTAAAGCATGGCCTGGTCTGCATCCTCAGGGGCATTACTAGCAGGGAGAGATGTGATTATCCCAACTCAGTATACTGAGTGCTTGTCAGGCCACATCTCTAGTATGTTCAGTTCTGGTTCCCCATCCTCCCAAAAAGACATGGACAGGCTGGAGGGGCTCTAAAGAAGGACTGGAGAGCATGAAAGAGCTCTACAACATATGACAGCAGAAGTTAAGTCTCTTCTCCACGGAGACTTCATCACAGCATTCCTGTATTTAATTATTTCAAGATGGCAACAAAGGATGGAGGTGCTCTCCTCACCAGGTGGTACATGGAGAAAATACAGGGCATTGGGTGCGAGTAGTACTGGGAGAGAGTTCATCTCAGTATAAAAAAGACACGATCTATAGTGAGAACAATCAATCACACATACAATCTTGCCAGGGATCTGGTAGAGTCCCCAACACGTGCAAATTTTCAAGACAAGACTGGACAGCATGCTCAATGATTTCATGGAGGCTCCTCTTCCCAGAAAAGGTAGAACCAGATGATCTTTTAAGGGCATCTCCAACTTGGGGTGTTCCGTGGTTCTGCAAAGCAATGCTCACTGTTTTGCACTGAAGGAAGAGTCAATTCTTTCTTGTATTTTTTCACTACAGTAACTATTTTTAAACTTGTGACTTAAATAAAATAACAGTTCTCTCCTCAAATTACTCTTGCCATCCCAGTAACATACACATTCAAGAAGAATTTGTTAACTTCAGGAAAAGGTGTGAGAAAAGAAGATAGAAAAATCTTAGATAAATGCAGAATGACAGTATGTCATGTACCGTCCTCTCCACAGCTACCAGAACCAAACAGTTATGTTGGCCATGGAACAGAGGAGAACAGAAAACTATGGTGGAAATGGAAAAAACTTGTACGAATAGGAGGACTAGGCTAATACCAGCAAAAGTACAGTTTACATCTAGAAACATTGCTACAATAAAGAGGTGTAAGAGGTAGAGGTAAAGAGGTATAAGAGGTACAATAAAGAGGTACATAAGCAAAACTCTACAAATATGACCCACTCCTTCCAGTAGTGTTCTTCTGAATGACTCTGCTTCTGCTTGAGGAGCAGCACAAACCACTCAGAGTCTAACATCATCACACAGCTCTTGCTAATTTAAGAGAGGAAACCAAGATGGTACTATGCTCCAATCTGTTTCAGAATAAAGAGGAAGGAATATGCAAAGTACTGAAGAGAAAGGAGTGATGGAATAATTTCTTCAGTGAACTGTGTGTTCATGCACTGTATCAAAATATTGCTCTCAACTTTCTTCACAGCTTTTTCTAGTACAATGTACAGCATATTCTTCTGCAGAGACTTTATTTTTTGTGGTGCAATGAGATGTCTTCTGGGACTACACAGGGATACTCTTACTAAGCCCAAGTGTCATATACACTTTTTACTTTGGCAAGTTTATAGGAGTGATGGATTTCTTATCAATTCAGCTTTGTGCAAATTACTTTTAAGAGCAATACTCTGCATCAGGATAAAGACTGCAGAGCCTCACATGCTTTCTCTGGAAAAAAAAATAGGATGACAGCATGATCTTTAAACCTATACCCTAAAACCTCTGCAAAGGATGAGAGGATGAGACATGGCTAATACCATTAAGTGTAAAAGGGACAGTGAACAAAAATGGTTTCATCTTGGGAAGGAGGAAATTGCAAGATCAATCTGATTTTTTATGAAGATACCTTGATTAGTATCTGCAGACCCTCCTCCTCTTTGGACCCTAGTTGAGAAGATGGACAAATCAGCACAGGATTTTTCATGCCCTAATTTTGATGATACTGTAATTGTAATGGCTCTGATACAGACAGTGTAAACAGACATAACTTTCAGAAGATTGTAGATGTTAATCTGCACTTTTGAGTAGGGGGGGAAGGAGGGTGGAAGGCAGGGGTAGGAAGGAAGGACTCCAGGAAGGAGGGGAAAGGGAAAGGGAAAGGGAAAGGGAAAGGGAAAGGGAAAGGGAAAGGGAAAGGGAAAGGGAAAGGGAAAGGGAAAGGGAAAGGGAAAGGGAAAGGGAAAGGGAAAGGGAAAGGGAAAGGGAAAGGGACAGATATTGATTGAGAGGGACCAAGAGTGTGTAAAAGTGATAAATATTCACAGTAGAGACAAGGGACACTTGAGCAAACAAGAAGTAAAGTGTGTATGGGAAAGTGAAAGATCCCATCAGAGAAGGAATACACATGATAGAACGAGAAATTGAGGAAGAGAAAGTACATGACAGAAATATGAGAAGTATGAGAGAAAGATGAAAAACAACAGGGAAAAGGAGGGAAAGCGTACCAGGGACACACACTGAATGTGTCTTTGGATAGGGAAGCCAGAGGGAAAGTGAGAGAGTGTGTGCACAAGAGAGAGGAAAGGTGCAATAGAAAGAATGAAAAAGTGTCAGAGAGGGGAAAGGCAGGGCGAAATGAGAGACAATTTACATAGAAGATAATTTTATTAGGAATATTCATGTGGAATTACAAGCATGTGACAGAACAGGAAAGTACACAAATGAGTTGTAAAGTTTCCAAGACAGCACAGGAAGGGAGGAAAATGGCTGCGTAAGGGAGGGAAACTGTGCCCAAGAGAGGGAAAGTAAAAGCAATAGAGAGGAATTGTAAGGCTGTGAGATGGGGAAAGTGTACCTGAAAGGAAAAATACATGCAGAATAAGGGGGACATGCTATACAGAGAGAAGGAAAGCATGCAAGCAAGTAGAAACTTGAAAGATGAGGAAATCAACAATAGAGTATGAGACAAAGAGGGTGAAGAGCATTCACAAGAGAGAAAAGTGTACAAGGGCAAGCAAGGAAAACTGCAGGAGACCAAAGAAAAACCACATGCAACAAAGTAAAGACATAAGAGAGAATTCTAGGAATTGAAAGCTTTAACTAAAAGGAAAGCATAAAAAATAAACAGGGAATGTGTGAAAGTGAGACAGAAAACATGAGCAAAACAGAAGAGGGGAAGTGAAAGAGAAAGTGAAGGCCTGGGTAAGAAAATGCAGTGTGCATGAAATTTTCAGAAAAGTACAAGCAAGAGAGACTGGGATCCTATTCAACTGAAACTAAATGTGGTCAAGAGGAAGCATTAAAGACAATGAAATAAAAAATAGAAACAAAATATGTGAGACAACCCACAAGAAAAGGAAAAAATGTAAGGAGTGCCATGGGGATAGGGAAGTGCATATGCAGAAGAGCAGGAGCAAAGACAAGCATGGTAGAAAGGGAAGCCCTGTGACACAAGTGTGAGAAAGCAAGCAAGAAAGTGATAGAGGGAAGTGTACAAAAAAGTAAAAGGGTAAGAAGGTGAAAGACATCTGACAGGGGGAGCCAAAGGTACACTGGGTGGGAGGGAAGGGATGTCCAGAGAGGGATGAAGGGAGTGGGAAAGACTCCAGGAGAGACAGACTGATGGGGAAGGAGCATGTAGGAGTGACAGAACCTGTGTATGCCAGTGAGTGCCAAGGTGTGTGAGAGGCAAGAAGGAAGCAAGAGAGGGAGTGTTAGGGTGAATTTTGGAGGGAAAGTGAGGGGGCAGCAAGATGAATTAAATTAGGGAGGAGAGAAATGCAAAGAGAGGCAACTAGCAAGTAGACAGTGAGAGGAGTGCTACTGAGTGAGAGACGTGCAAGAAGTACAACCAAGAGTGACAGCATGTGGTGGGGCTAAAGTGCAAGTGAGTGACATGAAGCATGCAAGGGAGAAAACTACAAGGTGGCAAAGTGAGAGAGCATGACAGAGGGAAGAGTGTGGGGAATATGGAGAAAAACAAGAAATCATGTGCAAGAGGGAAGGAAAACAAGAGAAAGAGAAAGGAGGGAGAAGGGAAAGCAAAAGAGATAATAAAAGATGAAAAGGGGCAGCATGAGAGAGAGAGAGAGAGAGAGAGAGAGAGAGAGAGAGAGAGAGCAAAGGAGCACCGGAAATTGACAGTAGGAGCAAGAGAGGAAGTACAAGCACAGGAGAGGAGAACTGTGTGCTTTGTACAGCAAAGCAAGAAAGAGGGGCAGCAGAAGAACAAAGGGACAGAGGGCAAGGGTGTGCAAGAGAAAGATCACACACACAAATGAGTGAAGGCATGCAAGCAAGAGATAGAAAGCAAGGGCAGGGGTCAAAGTGCCTCCAAGAGAGAGAAAATGCACACTCAAGAGACAGGACATGAACATCAAGGACAGCAGTAAGGGCATATGACAGACATACTGTGAGAGATGTAAAGCTAGAAGAAGTGTGAAGGGCAGCAAGTGGGACAAGGACAGAGAGCAATAGAGAGGGAGGGAGCAAGCTAGAGGGGAAAAGTATTATGCTTCCAGAGGCTGGAAGCATAAGCAAGAGGGAAATCCAAGAGGAATAATGTAAGAAAGGAGGAAAGCGCAAGACAGGAGGTTAGTGAGAGAGAAAGACTTGACACAAGATAAAAAAAGGAAACAGTACAGCAGACGGGAAAGAAAAAGTATGCAAGGGAAGCAAAGCATTAGAGAGTGAGCACAAAGTGCATGTCCAAGACAAAAACCACATGCCAGACAGACAATAAAACTGAATGGCAGCATGAGGGAAGATGTGTGTGACAGAGAGAATATGGATGAGGTGAAGATGCGGAAGGGGTGTGAGAAAGTGCGAGATGAGCAGAACATGACATCAGTAAATCATGAAAAGTTCAGGGGAAGCACATGACAGAGAGAGGCATGGCATGTGAGAGGGAAGCAAATCATACACTGCTGAGAAAGTGTGTGAGAAAGACAAGGCAAGTGACAGAGAGGGTGGGAGTTAGAGAGAGGTAAGGGGGAACTGAGGACACTAAGAAAGAGGGAATGAGGACAGAGGGAAGGCTGGAAAAAAAGAGAGGGAGCAAGACAAAGGGATAGTGACAGCAAGAGTGAAGGAACAATGACATTAGACAAGACAGAAAGCACAAGTGGCATTGAAAGTGCAAACAGGAAGGGTAATTTTGTGAGACAGAAAGCATGCAGGAGAGGGAGAAAGACATGGAAATGAAGTAATACACGTGAGAGAGGGAAGTGCCAGAGAATGATAGCAGCAAGCAAGGAAAAGCACACATGAGAGATAATGTAAGCATGACAGGCAGAATCCATGTGAGAGAGGAAACACATGAGAATGAGGAGGATGTATGTGAGAGGGAGGCTGTTGAGACAGACAGGCACAAGGTGCACCACACATGGGTAAAGGACACAGAGAGAGGAAAAGGGTGTGGGAAGCCTGTGAAAGGGCAAGTGTGAGAAAAAAAAGTAGAAGAGGCAAATGACAGAGCCAAAGAGAAAGGGGTAACAAAAGGAAAAGAGAAGGATACTAGGGAGAATTACAGAATCACAGAATTGATTCAGGTTGGAAAAGACTATGAGGTCATCAAGTCCAACATATGAGCTAACACCATCTTATGACCTAAATCATGGCACTGAGTGCCATGCTCAGGCTTCTTTTAAACATGTCCAGGGAGGACAACTTCACCACCTCCCTGGGCAGACGGTTCCAGTGCCCAGTTACTCTTTTACTGAAGAATATTCTGACACCTTATCTGGCACAGCTTAGGGCTGTGTCCTCTTGTTCTCTCAGTTGTTGCTGGGGAGAAGAGACTGACCCCACCTGTTTACAAAAACCTTTCAGGCAGTTGTAGAGAGTGGTAAGGTCTTCCCTGAGCCTCCTTTTTTCCAGACTAAACACCCCCAGTTACCTCACAGGGCTTGTGACCCAGACCATTCACCATCCTTGTTGCCCTCCTCTGGACACGTTTCAGCATCTCAACGTCCTTCCCAAACTGAGGGGCCAGAACTGGGCACAGCACTAGAGGAGAGGCCTAACCAGTACAGGGGAAGAATCACTGCCCTGGCCACACTGTTCCTGATACAGGCCAGGGGCCATTTGCCTTCTTGGCCCCCAGGGCACACTGCTGGCTCATGTTCAATCACCTGTTGACCAGCAACCCCAGGTCCCTTTCTGCCCGGCCACTGTCCAGCCACTCTGTCCCCAGCCTGTGGTGCTGCAGGGGCTTGTTGTGACTAAAGTCTAGGACCTGGCACTTAGACTTGTTAAACCTCATGCACTGGACTTGGCCCACCTATCCAGCCAGTCCAAGTCCCTCTGCAGAGCCCTCCTACCTCTAACAGATCAATACTCGCTCCCAGCTTGGTGTCATCTGCAATTTACTGATGGTGGACTCGATCCACTCATCCAGATCAACAGTGAAGATATTAAACAGGACTGGCCCCAGCACAGACTCCTGAGGGACACCACTGGTGACTGCCCACCAAGTGGATGTGACACAATTCACCTCCACTCTCTGGGTCTGGCCCTGCAGCCAGTTCCTAACCCAGCACAGAGTGCTCCTGTCCAAGCCATGGGCTGCAGCTTTTCCAGGAGAGTCCTACAGGGAGATGGTGTCAAAGGCATTGCTGAAGGCCAGGCAGACAACATCCACAGCCTTCCCCTCATCCATCAGGTGGGTTACCTGGTTATAAAAGGAGATCAGGCTGTTCAGGCAGGACCTGCCCCTCCTAAATCCATGCTGGGCCATCCTGTGGGTGCCATGTGACAACACTCAAGATGATCTGTGCCATAATCCTGCCAGGCACTGATGTCAGGCTGACAGGTCTGCAGTGTCCTGGATCTTCCTTCCTGCCCTTTTTGTGGATAGGCATCACACTGGCCAGCTTCCAGTCATCTGGGACCTCCCCAGCGAGCCAGGACTGCTGGTAAATGATGGAGAGCAGCTTCACAAGCTCATCTGCCAGCTCCCCCATCACCCTGGGGTGGCCCATCTGGGCCCATAGACTTGTGAGCATCTGAGTGGCTCAGCAGGTCTCTGATGGCCTCCTCCTGGATAACGGGGGGACCATTCTGCTCCCTGTCCCCATCTACCAGCCCAGGAAGACAACCTATCTTTCTGCTGAAAACTGAGGCAAAGAAGGTGTTAAGTATCTCTGCCTTTTCCTCATCTTTAGTTACTAAATTCCCTCCTGCATCTAATAGAGAATTAAGATTATCCTTGAATCTCCTTTAGACATTAATGTATTAAAAAAAATAAATATTGTCCTTCACAGAAGCAGCCAGATTGAGTTCTAACTGGGCTTTTGGCTCTCTGATTTTTTTCCCTATATTACTTCCTTAAACACTTCCTGAGATACCTGACCTCCTTCCAAAGGTGTTACACCCTGTTTCTCTTCCTCAGCTCCTTCAGAAGTTCTTTGCTCACCCAGGCTGGTTGTCTTCCCCAGGGGCTCATCTTTTGGCACACAGGGACAGCCTGCTCCTGTGCCTCAAGATTTCTGTTTTGAAGCATGCCCATCCATCCTGGACCCCCTCGGGAAGGGCTGCTTCCCAAGGAACTCTATGAGTAAGCCTCTTGAATAGGCCAAAGTCTGGCCTCTGGAAGTCCAGTGTGGGAGTCTTATTGATGCCCCTCCTTGTTTTACCAAATATTTATTGAAAACTGTAATTTCATGATCGCTGTGCCCCAGGTGGCCTCCAACCACCACATCTCCCACCAGCCCTTCTCTGTTTGCAAACAGCAGGTCTAGCATTGTCCCTCCCCTGGTAGGCTTGCTTACCAGCTGTGACAAGTTGTTCTCCACACACTCTAAGAACCTCCTAGACTGACTCTTTGCTGAGTTCCCAGAAGGTATCTGGCAGGTTAAAGGCACCTACAAGAACAGGAGCTGGTAATTGTGAAATATTTTCCAGCTGTTTATCAAATAGTTCATCCACCTCTCCATTCTGGTTAGGTGGTTTATAACAGGCTCCCACTAGGATGCCAGCCTTGTTGGCCTTCCCCTTGATTCTCAACCACAGGCACTCAACCATATTAATCTCAAGTTCTGTGGTATCAAGAGCTCCCCTAGTATACAGAGCCACCCCCTTCTACTCCTTCTCCCTTTCCTGTCTCTTCCGAAGAGCTTGTTGCCATCCAGTGCAGCTCTCCAGTTATGTGAGTCATCCACCACATTTCTGTGATGGCAAAAAAGTCATAGCTTTCCTGCAGTACCATGGCTTCTAGTTCCTCTTGTTTGTTACCCGTGCTGAATGTATTCGTGTACATGAACTTCAACTGGGTTGCTGATTTCACCTCTGACTCAGGCTTACCACCCATGGGCTTGTTTCTGGAGAGCCTAGCTGCATCTCCTTCCCCCTCTGAATCTAGTTTAAAGCCCTCTAAATGAGTCCCACCAATTAATGGGCTTTTGTCCTTAACAGATAGATGGAGGCCATGTGCTGTAAAAGTGCCCCACGATCAAACAACCAAAAATTCTGCTGATGCCACCAGCCTGTTGGTGATAATGTAGGTTCTACTGTTCCTTTCATCATTCATCCCTGCCACTGAAGGGACTGAGCAGAACACAACCTGTGCTCCTGCCCCATCAACCACTCAACCCAGACCCCTGAAGTCCCTTTTAATTGCCCTGACACTCCTCTTTTCAATCTCATCACTGCCAGCCTGGAGTATCAGCAGTGGGTAATAATCAGAGGGCTGAATCAGCCCAGAAAGTCTCCTGGTGATATCCCATACCCAGGCCCCAGGGAGGCAGCAGACCTCCCTGCAGGATGGGTTTAGTCAATATATGGGGCACTCTATTCCCCTCAGAAGAGAGTCACCTACTATGACTACCTTTCTTTTCTTTTTAATGCTAGAGGTAGTGATTCATCTGACAGATGAAGTGTCATTTAGAGGCTCTCTGGGCAGATTATTTTCTTCAATATCATCTGGCTGACCCTCTGGATCCAGGCCTCATACCTATTCTGAAGTGGCACCTGGGCAGGTGATGCGGGTCAGGAAGAAAGTCCCCAAGTAGGGATCCATTTTCATTTTCCTTCATCTACTAGGTCTCCTCCTTCTGCCTGATTGTAGGAGGCACGGGTGTCCTCTGGCTCCTGGTGAGCTTCTCTCAGGGATGGAAGGGTGAAACTCCACAGTATTTCCTTTTTACTTTCACTCCTTAGTCTTTTGACTTCCTCCTTAAGCTTGGCCAGCAGACAGAGGAAATCATTCACCTGTTCACACTGCAGGCAGGTGTCTTCTGCACCATCCCCTGGTACTACTGACAGGCTCAAACACTCCCTACAGGAAAGGCTCTGGGCAGATGAGTCCTGCTTGGGGAGTTCTGTTTGGGTTGGCACACTTTTACTAGCTATGGCATTGTTTGGAGACCATTGCTGAGAAACAAGCCAAAAAACCAACCAACCAACCCGACACCCAACACAAAGTAAAAACACCACTAACAGGAGGATGACTGGAACCCTGCCTGTGCAAACTGCCATGCTGCTCCCTCAAACACGTGCCACAACGCTGCTCACCATGCTCCCTACAGCCTTCTTTTAATCACACCTCTGCACCTCCAATGGCCAAAGGAAGCCCCTCCCTGCACCTGAATAGCTGCTAAGAGGAAGGGGACCACCTGCTCAGCTCCCTTTGAGAGAAATCTGTGATGAAAGAGGAGAACAAGCACATCAAGGAGGAAAAGCATGCCCAAATGACATGGGAATGTGAAGAGACAGCAAGCAACAGGGGTAGGGAAAGTATGAGCAAGAGATCACAAGTATGAGCAAGAGGGAAAGTGCACACATCAAAATAGAAAATTGTGTCTGAGATGGCAAAGCACCCAAAGGGGAGGAAAGAATGACAGAGATAAGAAAGAGTGGGAAGAGGGAAGTGCAAAAGAAACTAACAACACTTCAAGAGAGGCAAAGCATGTGACAGAGGGACAAAGGATATGTCAGAAGCAGTGTAAGAGAGGCGAACAAAGTAAATAAGGAAGACCATGTGAGAGAGCGAATGTGACAGGGAAAACATCTAGACAGAGTAAAAGGACCGTAAAGAAAGACACAGAGTAGGGAAATGGGAAGATCAGAGGACTGATAGAGTTAGGGGGAAGAGAGGGAAAGCAAAAGAAACACGAGGTTGAAAGGGGAAGGTGAGTGAAAGAAGGGGAGAGAGGGATAGCATGAAAGAAGGTGGGGAAGCACGAGAGACAAAGTATGAGGGAGGAAAGGTACTAGCAGGAGAGAAAGTGATGGTGTAATAGAAAGCATGTTAGGGAGAGGAAGAGAGAGGAATAAGAAAGGGCAAGAGAAAGAAGAAACACATGCAAGGCTGGGAAACTACAAAGAGATGTGACCCAAAAAAAGCACCTGAAAGTGGGAAAGCTAAGAGAGAAGAAAGTAGACAACTTTGGGAAAGTATGGGAAAGAGAGAGAAAATATCCCAGGGAGAAAGATTATACAGGTGGAAAGGTAAGCCAGAGAGACAGAGAGAGCAAATGAGGGGGTTAATGAGAAAAGTAAGAATAAAATGAAAATAAATCAAGCTGGAGAGAGAGAACAGTGTGGGGGGAAATGGAAGAGAATGGGTGAAGGGGGGAAGCAAACAGATATGTGGACAGCAAAGCTTAGCAAAGGCTCATGCAAGAAAGGGAGGAAAATTACAAAGCACAGGCAGCAAGAACAAAAGGAAAACTGAAACCAGGAGATATGGAAATCGTGTAATAGGGAGAAAGCATGCAACATGAGGAAAAAGGCTAGGAATGCAATATCGAGAATGAATATGCAAAAGAGTGAGAAGGAAACAAGAGAAAAAGAAACATAGGAGAGAATCAAAGCACATGAGATACCAAAGCAAAGCAAAAGAGAGTGTTGAAGAGTGTGCCAGAAAGTGACAATGCATCCAAGAGACAGGGATAGTGGGGGGCATGCTGTGCAGTAAAGGAATGATAATGAACCAAAGAGAGGGGAAGGCATGAGACTAAGAGTATAAATGAGGGCAACAAAAAACATGTTTCTGAAATGGAAGAGTATGCAAGGGATGAGAAAAACCTAAGACTGACCAGCAGAGAAAAAGAGGGAGAGGGAAAGTGAAGCAGAGCAAGAAAGATAAATGCAAAAACCAGGAAAGTGGTGGGGGGAAGAGTGTGTCCAAGAGAGAAGACAAGTGAAGGGAAGGGGGTCAAGAGAAGGAAAGTGCATAGGGATACACACATGTACATACCACGATGACACAACATTCAGAAAGAGAATGTTGAGAGAGAAGTGAACCATCTATGAGATAAAATGATGTCAAGGGTATGTGTGTCGGGGAGAGGTACAGCAGAAGAGGTGGAAAGGTGAAAGGGAGCAAAAGTACAAGGAAAGGTGAGCTATGGAAGGAAGGAAGGAATGTGTGCATGGAAGAGAGAAAACATGCAAGAGAGGAAGAAAATGGGAAACCATGAGAAAATAAGCATGCTAGAGGGAGTGCTAGTGAGTGGGTGTGCATCAGGGAGATGAGGAAAACAAGACAGAGAAGAAAAGCACAATCAAGCAGGAAAGCTTACCCGAGAGTGGGAAAGTACGTCCAATGGAATGGCAAAGCATATCCAAAAAGAGAGGGAAAACATGCCTGAGAGAAATGGAAAGCTCAGGAGAGAGTAAGCAAGAGAAGGAGGAAGTCAGCAGCCGAGAATGGAAAAGTGAACACAGGACAAACAAGAAGCCACAGGCATGAGAGTGCACACAAGAAAGCAGAAAATTCTCAGTGATGAAGTGGCATGTGAGTCACAGGCAAAGACAGTTTGAGAGAGAGGTAAAAGGAGGCAGGGGGACAAGACAGTTGAAGACAGACAATAAAGCAAAACAAGGTGAGTAGGAAGGGCATGGGATGTGGGAAAGGGAATGAGAAAGATGAAAGGGAAAGAGAGAAAAAAGGGAAATATGAGAGAGGGACAACAATAGATAGTAAGGAATAGCACAAAAACAAGAAAGCACAAGTGTGAAGGTGCAAGTAAAAGAGGAAAACTGCAAAAGCAGGAACATGTTAGAGGAAGAGGAAAAATCCATCAGAGAGAGAAGGAAAGCACACACAGAAAGAAGGAGAATTTGGAGACAGAAGAGAGAAAAATACATAGGGAAAGTGAGAGCATGAGAAAGAGAAGTCAATGGGATGACAGCAGGGAGAAAAAGTGAGGAACACAGAAAAACAGAAAAGAAACATACAAGAGCATGAACATTCACAAAAACACAAGGGAAAAGCAAACCAAGAGAGAAGCAACGTGTGTGATAGGTAATCTACGTGAGAGAAAGCAGATGTGTTTGAGGTTGTAGGAGAGGGGAGGGGTCTGTGAAAAAGAAGGCTGATCAGAATGGAAGTGAAAGCACAACTACAAAAAGGAGACAGTTTCTTTGGGAAGGGAACAACATGGCCAAAAGGGAGGCGAAAGTTGAGAGGTAAGAGGGAATTGACTGAAAAAAGCACACTGCTAAGAGGAAAAACAGGGAAGGATAGAGACAAGTAGAAGGCAGAGAGGTGTCCAGAGAAAGCCTAAGACAAGCAGAGATAAAGGCAGAAGCTACAAAAAGAGAAGAAAAGTAAGAGTGAGACTGGGATGTAATTTGTGAGGAGGGGAGGGAGAGAAAACACATCTAAGACAAAGAAAAAGCCCAAAAGACAGATGGATAGAGAAAGGAAGGCAGTGGGATGCCAAGATCAAGAAACAGCAAGCAGTGCAGGGAAACAAGAGAGGGGATGAAAGCATGAAGGAACGGGAAAGTGCATGCAAGAATGTGTCATAGAGGTAGGAAAGCACATGAGGAATGGAGAAAGTGAAACAGGCAAAGCAAGGGAGAGTGTAAAATGGCAAGCATAGGAAAAAGCATTATGCAAGAAGCAAAGTGAGTGAGAGGCAAAACATGTCTGGAAGACAAGAAAAGCTGCAAGGCAGAGATACAAATGAGAGACGAAAAGCCTGTCTCATGGAGGCAGAAAGATAGGAGACAGAGCAGAAGAGATGAAGGAAGAGAAGGACAGAGGTCAAAGAGACACAGACTGATAGGGAAGAGGGAGGCAAAAAGAGATGTAGAGTGAGATGGAAAGTTCAGGAGGGAGAGGAATGGTTGGGGGCTGTGACTGAGAAGGCAAATAGCGAGCAGAAGAGAGAAGTACAGTGAGGCAAAGAATGAGACAGCAAGTGACACAAGGGGGATAGTGAGAGACAGAAAGCTGTCATGAGACAAAGTGCAAGGAGAGAAAAACTGAAAGATGGAAATGCATGACAGAGAAGAATGTTAGACACTATAAGAGAGACTTGGAGAGTAAAATGTCTAAATCAACTGCAAAGTACGAAAGACAAATCCACAAAATGCATATGCAGGAAACAGAGTGCAAAGCACACACACCAGAGACAAAGTGTACATGCACAGGAGGCAAAGCATGAGCACAAAACACTGAGGAGAGAGAGGAAGAAAGCAAGAAAAAGAGAGAAAGGCAAAGCTCATGGCACAAGAGATAAAGCACAGATGTGGGAACAGCAAAGCATGTGACAGATAAAGCTCACATGAAAGACAAAGTATGTAAGAGAGAAGGCAATGTGTGTAAAGATGACAACATGCAGAAGGGAATGAAACATACATAAGAGGTGAAGTGTACAAGGGAGGGAAAATGAGTGCGAGAAGAAACATGCAAGTGGAAGCAAAGGTCAAGGCAAAAGAACAAAATAACAGAGTAAGAAAGGGAAGTTCAGAGTTACAAGAAAAAAAAAGGCACATGAGAGAGGCACAGCCAAATATTCAGGTGAAAGGCAGGAAAGGCAAAACACACAGGAGAAAGTAAGAATTGGATAGCAGGGAAAGCATGAGAGGGAACATTAATGCAAAAAACATACAGAATCATTTAGGTTGGAAAAGACTTTTAAGATCTTTAAGTACAACCATGAACCCAGCACTGTCAAGTCCACACCTAAACCATGTCCCAAAGTGCCATATCTGCATATCTAAATATCACTAGGGAGGGTGACCCAGCTACTTCCCTGGGTAGCCTGTTCCAATGCTTGATAATCATTTCAGTGAGGAAACTTTTTCTTAACATCCTATCTAAACTTCCTCTAGCTCAGCTTGAAGCCACTTCCTTTTATCCTATGACTTGCTACTTGGGAGTAGAGATTGACCCCCACCTAGTAAAAACTTCTTTCTGGTAAGTGTAGAAAGCCTCCTTTTGTCCAGGCTTCAAGACAAGCCAAAATCAGAGTATGGCTGGAGGAAGTTCTAAAGATTTAGAAGGAAAACTATAGAGATGGGAAGGACAGAGAACAAGTGGGAAGAAGAAAGCACAAGTGAGACACTGCAAGCTTAAGAGCGGCATAGTGCGTGCAAGAAAGTATGTCTGTCAAGAGACTGGAAAGCATACAAAGGAGAAAGTAAAAGACAAAGAGAAAGAGGGAGGGAAGTCCTAAAGAAAAAGGCATGTGAAAGAAGAGGGGTGGGAGAGAAGATGAGGCTCCAGGAAAAAGATTTAACATGGGACAGAGAAGAGGAGTGCAAGCAATTTGCATTTGAAAGTATCTGAGTGCATGTGAGAGCTGGAAAATCTGTGACACATGGGAAAACATGCAATAAAGGAGAAAAGCTACAAAAGGGAATGGAAGACACAAAAAGGAAAAACAAGAGACATAAGGATGCACACGAGAAAGACACAAGAGACCAAACATGCACAAGAAAGCAAGAGAAAAACAAAGCACATTCAAATGAGAGAGGGAGAACATTTGCATGCTTGCAAGAGGGATACAGTGCATGAGCAATGAGAGTTGCATGCGTGAGCAGGGGAAGCATGCAAAGGGGGGAGCTGCAAGATGGGTCCACTCAAACGAGGAGAGAATTGTGCCAAGCGGGGGAAGAACATAAAGGTGAGGAAAACAGGCAAGAGAGAGGGAGAAAGGTATGTGAGAGAAGGGGAGAAGCGTGTGAGAGAAGTTGTAAAGAGCACACAGCGCAGGAAGAACAAGTATGTGAGAAGGAATAAGCATGACTGGGAGATGGAAAAAGTGAGTATGAGAGAAGGGGAAAATCCATGATGGGGAGTCAGTGAGCCATGATGTGTGAGTGAGGAAGTGCGTGAGGAGGAGAGTTCATGCAGAAGCACAAAACAGGAAGAAGCATGCTTGCAGGGGCAGAACCATGAGAGTGACAGGAGGGTACTGAGGAGGAGAGCATGAGAGTGGGGAAGCCCATGAGAGAGGAAAGCATAGCCAGGACAGGAAGCACATGCACATGAGGCAGGAACCAAACACATGTGGCAAGTGGGAAAAGTCTGCATGTAAAAGAGGAGGAAAGCCCAAATACAAGGGGTGATGAAAGCACAGCCATGAGAGGCCACTGCACAAGAAGGGTAAGTGACTGACAGGGTAGGACAGCAAAAGGGAGGGGCGCACAGAGAATACAGATGTAGCACCAGACAAAGAGAGAGACTGACACGGGGAGAAAGGAGAATGAACAGAGGTGTTAAGCCACATGCAGGTGCCTCAGTTTGACTGGGACACCTCATATGCATAAATAAATATTTACTCTTGTAATTCTATGCTTTCCATCTTGGTCTCTCTCCTCAGTCTGCACGTAGCAGTCTTATCTTGATGCAGGTGTGAGAGGGAGAGATATGATGCACATGCAAGTGAGAAAAAGTATGAAAAACAGGTGCAAAGTGTGTCCAAGAAGAAGGGAAGTTTGGGGTGGGGTGGTGTGGTGGTGGCAAGCAGATAACAAGAGAGGGATAGGGAAGATACCAAACAAGCTAAAGAAAGGGATAGAAAGGAACAAGAGTAGAGATAGCAAGCAAGATACAATGAAGGTCACTGAGTCAGAGACGTCAAGAAGGCACATGAGAAAATGAAACTTCATTTTATAGCAGCACCGAGCTTCACAGCTCTTCATCTACTATCAGCGGAGTTGACTAATCAAAATTTTCTTACATGGCAGTGTAGAAAATCCTAATCCATTCCACACAAGCTTACAAAAATTCTGCTTACTAAAGAATGATGTGTTTTTTGAAAGTAATATACTGCATGACCACCTATTATCCTGCAACTTTGAGGAAAGTTAGTTTTCCCCTGTTAAGTTTCAGTAAGCATAGTTCAGTTTCAATAGGAAGGACTGCCCTAAGTTTATTTACAGACACAAAACTTAACCAACCTTTCATTATGATCTTTTCAGCTTTTCAAGCCCTTTTAGAATCCTGCTAACAGTTTCTGACTAGACTGTAATTATTCTCTGAGGATACTCTGCATGCTTACCATTGGAACACAAAACTGCCCTTAGGTTACTCATGTCCAACATAGTTAATACTGATTGTCTTAATATATTCAATAAACTTTGCATGTATCAACATTTAATGAACTCTTTTGTGCAAGCAGCTTTGGGAAATCTAACCATACAGGATGGCAGAAAAATACTTTCGCACAACATGGAGGTTCCAAACAAAAATAAAGAAGAAATACTGCACCCTTTTGTACAGCAAAAAAGTGGTACTACATACATGCACTGTAGGTAGTTGTAGGTCTAAAGATGCAATGAGAACTGTCAATTCAGTTACATGCTCTTGAGCAAAAGTCTCATGAAAACCAGAAGAACAAGAGGAAGAAGACAATGTAACCATGACAACCTGAAATCAGAGATTGGGCAGAAATAAAAAGCATTTCAGAACCCTTTCAATTTAGTATTACCCACAAAGAAAAAGTGGTAGACTATTTCAATTAAACAGTATAGCTGATGTTACTCAAAGTGTCTCTACCTAGGACTGCAGTTCTGTTGATGAGAACAAATCTCATAGCAACTGCACTAAAGAACATCAGTAAGACCACTTAAAAGCCAAGTAAATAAGTCTCAATGATTTGGGCAGTAGCTAGCACACTGGAGGACAAGTTCTCAATTAGTCATCAGTCATTAGTAGAAAGCGAACCTCATGTTGGATATCCTAACTCTACCAAAAATTGAATCATAATATTTTAAGTTCTAAATCTATTATTTTAAGTTCTAAATCTAAATCTATTCTAATCTGAATAGATTTTAGAACTGATATTTACAACTTAAATTTTATCTATAGAAAGCAAAAATAACCTAACCTACCCCAAATCTGTGTATTCATAAATTCTGTGCACACAATTTTCCTTAATATTTACATAGAAGGTCCTTCAGCTCCTAAAACTGATTCATGGAGCAAAAGGATGACATTTATTTTGCAAATGGATTTGAAGTAACTTGTTATTTGTTTATAACAGAAGCAACCCTACTTTGATGGATCACTTGCCAATTAGAATATACTTTTCAATACAGAGAGTCATGGCTGCCTGGAGGAAGCCTCATAGGAAAAGTCTGTGTCTTGACAACATGAAAAAGGAATGAATGAAAAGGTACCCATCACAGAGCAGTAACAAAGTCCAAGAGAAATCTTCAGCCATCTCTACAATGACAGCATCTCAGGAAAAACATAAGTGAGCAGGGTACTTTTCCAGCTCATGGCAATAAAACCCCAACCCAGTTTTAGCCAATCACTTCCAGATTTCCATGCATATCAACAAAGAAGTAGATAACCTCTGTATTTATTTATTTAGAGAATGAGACTGCTACAGTACAACAGATAACAAGTATTACAATTTTAGAGAATGCAGCAGCACATATTCTTAGATGTCCACATTTTTTCAGCTTGCACCTTTTTCTTTTTTTAGGTTTTGCTAACCTAAGTAAGAAAAAATGCATTTAAACAGAAGAATTAATAACTACTTGTATAAAATATTGAAGGGTTTGGTGGAAAATGTTTTGACTGTCCTTTGCCTTTACAGAGACACTTTCTACCTGGGACTCAAAAGTAAGGTATATTGAAGCACTCACTGCATGCCCACCTTACATCAGAACGATATGTTTTTAATTCATTAACATGGGTAGTGAATGGCAGTGTCTTAGATTGCAAATGTGGGTGTGTATTCTATTGCCATCTGTTAGAGGGGGGGCAGTTTCTTCTGTTAATTGGGCCACCTGTTAAAACCAGGTGTGGCAGTTTTCTTTATCTCTTCCATCCACCCTCCAGCAGATACCTCCTGTTAATGGGCCATTGAGTGCTACAGCATGACTGATACAATTACATCATCCCACTGAGAAATGCTCTGCCCTGTGGCAGGAGCCAAGCATTCCTACCTGGATGTAATCTGAGATTTAGAACACCACAGGCAGCCTTTTCCCACTGGATTCCCAGAGGAACAGTTTTCTTCTCCACTAGATTCTCAAAGGAAGACCAGGCCCATCTACATCACCACTGGATCTTCAGAGGAAAACTGCTCCAACAGAACCACATTTGTCACTGCAGGAGCACTGCAGCCACCATTGCAATGGGACTGCTGCCTACACCCTGACCCACAGGGTGTCAGGTTCTATTCTGACTCTGTCAGTGTTGTTTTGTATTACTGCATTTTTATTTTCCCTAATAAAGAATTGTTATTCCTACTCCCATATCTTTCCTGAGAGCCCCTTAATTTCAAAATAATCATAATTCAGAGGGAGAGGGTTGACATTTTCCATTTCAAGAGAGGCTCCTGCCTTCCTTAGCAGATACCTGTCTTTTCAAACCAAGACAGAGGACTCAATCAATCAAACACATTAGGCTGAAGATGGCAAAAGCTGACATGAACTGCTGAAATTCCTTTTGCTAGCACACCTTCCTAGTTCTGTTTAGATCAGCATCATAAAAGAATTCAGAGCAAAATTTAAGTTTGATGTGCCAGAGGTCTACATTTAAAAAGTCAAGGCATAACATTAAAGTTATGCAACTAACAAACACCCTCCTGCTGGGCATCCAACCATTTTTGTTATCTTAAAACCATTTGCTAATGTGAAAGCACTGTTACAGCTTTTGATATCCGAGGAACAAAAAACTAATAGGCATCTAGACTTCTAGTGCTAGGAAACATCCATTCTGACACCTAACTAACTAAACCAACTAATTTCAATGTGCTGGTAATCTGAAAACTATCATGATGCCTAACTGAAGAGTGGTAATTACACAACACTGTGAACATCACCCACGTGACAATTTTGTTTGGATAGGAGCTCAGAAACTGAATCCATCTGGAGTGTACTGCACAGTGAGGTCATATAATATAGGTCAAATTATCCAACAACACGGCCCTTTTCCAGTTTTAAGGACCCAAAACCCCGAAGTTCTAATTCAGATCAGAGGAACAGAGTGGTCACTGTAAATACTACCTTTTATATGAACCAGGTACTCGCAGGAATTTATGCAAGTCACACACAGAACACTTGGTTAAGTTCAGACATCAGTTTAATCAGTACTCCCCATCTCAAAAATAGTTTCAAGAGTTATTGCACAGTTTCCATGGAGACTGAAACTGAAGAGTTCTTTCTATTTCTGTCTGTGAAAATCCCTTCACATTTATGCTGCCAAGTTTCTCAGGAGAGCCTGAACGATTAAAAGTGGCAGTAATATCCATGTTAGTGTCTATCACATGCCACTTAATTATTTTAGAAACACATTTACCTTTCCATATGAGGAGAATATCTTACAGTTTCATGAGTTTATTCAGATGAAAGCAAATTATTTAAGGACTTCCAACTACACTTCCACAGCAAATGCGCTATCTGAAAACCACCTTATCTTCTATCCCACCTTATCATACCAGCAAAATAGATATGGGCTACATGTATCTAATGCACTTTCATCTCACAGGTAAGCGCTTGATGTCTCTCATCACATCTCCACAAGCAAACTGATGCAGTCCTGGCTAGGAAAAGAGGACATTCAGGTGAAATGACAAACTACTGAGATGCTGCAGAAATTCCACCTGAACGCCAGTCACCAGTGATCAACCACAGGATGTCACACAGGGGCCAGTACTGCTTAATGTCTTCACTAATGAATTATGTGATGGGCAATGCCCCCTCAGCAAGTCTGCACACAATACACAACTGAGAGGAACAGTCTGTGCAGGATCTGGGTTTGCAAGATGGGTCTGCTACTACTTCGGGGCATCTCAACAGGCTGGAGAAATGAACTGACAAGAAACTCAACATGTTTAACAAAGGGAGACACCAAATTCTGCATCACACACCGGAGCAGGCTTGGGCTGACCATCTGGAAAGCAGCTAGGAAGAGAAGAACATACATCACTCCTGCTGGACAAGCAATGTTCCCATGAACCAACCCAGGGCTGAAGTGCAAAAAGTGGAGCCAGCAGGTTGAAGGAGGTGATCTTCCCTTGAGCAGTTGTGAGATCACATCTAGGGTTCTGGATCCATTTTTGGGGTCCCCAGTATGAGACAGACATGGGTCTACTGAAGCAAATGCACTGAAACTCACAAAGATGTCTCAGGGACTGGAGCAGTTGACAAAATGAGAGCCTGAGAAAGCCAGGGCTGTTTAACCTTGAGCACAGACAGTTTGGCAGGGTTCTCACCAATGTTCATAAATGTCTCATGGGCAGAAGATGTACTCAGACTCGTCTCACTGGCGCTCAGTGAAAGAATGAATGATATACAAGGAATTTTCCTTAAACACCAGTGAACGAGTGTTTAACTCCAAGTGCTGCCATATGCTGGAAGAGGTTGTTCAAGAAGACCCTGGAGTATCTCTGCTTGCTCTGGCTGACCCTCCTGCACAAAGGACTGGACTCCAGACTCAAGTATTCTGTGGCTTCATACATGCAAAGTGCCAAAAGAGGGAACATATGCCTACTTGCATTCAGGCTGTGATGCCCAGTGCAAAGCAGCTTTGAAGGATTTCAGCAAGAAGCTCTGGTAAGCCAACCCAACTGATGCAGCTGTAAATTACATGGACTCTGCTAGAGTGGCTGAAATTAACAAAGACAGCCTTGGAATCAGGCTTTCCTATCCAGGCCAACCTCCTCAGATGCAACAGCTGTAAAACAGGCTGCAGAATGAAAGGCTCTTTGCTAAGAATAACACTCCTGAGTGGTTCTGGGCACATCTTAATCTTGCTCTCAGAACCACAATCAAAAAGCAGGGGTGTGAATTTCACTGACCAAGGCATATTGCTATAAAGCAGTTAATAAGAAGCTTTTATAAAGAACATCCTAAAGAATCTAGCACTTTTTAAAAAAAAGTTCAGCCTCCCATACATTTAAGAAAACACATGAAGTAGCTGACCTCCTGCCTTCTCAGTTTCAGCTTTGCTTCCAAGGAGTAACAAGTAAGTAGTAAGAATCATTCGGACAGCAATGGCAAAGCACAAGAATAAAAAATAAAAAGCATATAGACCAAGTTATGAACAGATTAACACACCAATTTAAACAAGTCCCAGCAGCTAGAGATTCCAGTCCATATTTATGGACTGTTTCATTGAGGAAACAGCCTTACCAGTTGATTGAAATGAACCTTAGATCGACTACAGACACAAGCTGCTTGATGGAATCTACTTACGTAAGTGATGTGGGTGTTACAGGCCATAGCTACCCCCTTAAGAGCAGGTTAAGCCAGCTCTGTACCTGGCAACACTACTAGCTGAGATTTAATCTGCAAAAATTCAACCAGGAAAACATCAGAACAACAAGCAACACTACTGTAAAGACACATCATTTGAAGCAATATCAAACAAGTACAAATACTCAAAGATTGTCACCAAAGTTTTTCATTATTTTGTTAGAAGAGCTTTTCAAAAACATGCAGTATGTTATAATTTCCTCTTCATTGTATGTTAGTGTTCATCACAGTCTGCAGTCTAGGTTTTAAACAACAATAAAACTGAAGTTCTTTAAATTACAGGAGCTAATTTTTTTTTCTCCTCTTTCCCCAGACAATGCCACAAAGGCAGTGCTCTCTACTCTGCTTGGAATCCTCCAAGCTCAAATAAAAAGTGCCAGTTCGACAGCACCTGCAGTATAATGAGAAAGAATTAAGAGTTGGACCACAAAAAAAAAATCCAACATGGCAGAAACATGGATGTGAACTGTTAAAATGGCACAGACCTCTTCTAAATAAATCACAGCAGAGGTATAAAGGAATTGGGGAAAACAGGACATTGACAGAATGCAAGCAATACCTAGATTCATGAGTAACATATTTAACAGAAGACAAGTGGCAACACTTCTTATATGTACAGGTTCACTCTTTTGTAAAATAGAGTGAAATAATATAGAATGCTTTAAGAGTTCGGATACCGGGAAAATGAATTGGTTGAGCAAAGTCGTAACTAAAACTAAACCAGGAAATATTAGAAAAAGAGTTAAAACTCAGTTTGGTGTGAAGTCAGCAGATAGTAAAGAAAATTCAAGAAAGGGCTTTCTGAGGTTACACAAATCAAGACATCAATCATCAGTGTACTCCACATATACTCCTGCTGAAACAAAAGAAAAAAACAAACTAGAATGAACAGAGAAAAGACTGGCTTTCAGAAGTATTATACTCAAACACCAGTACTTAGACCTTATCAATCTATTTAAGACCAAAGATAACTTCAGCATGGCTGGGCTCAGACTAAGAGGTAAGGTTCTACAGCGAGTCTCAATTCACACAAAGGAGTGCATGAGTAGATCAATACAATGGCCCAGCACTGGTCTGAATAAACCCACAGCAACCAAGTAGAGACTGCTAGACATCTTTAGAGAGCCATGTAGCAGACAGGCAAATCAGTGAACAAAAGTTAATCACTCTGAATACCTGTTAAGGAGCATGTTAATCCAGAAAAATGGACACAGGGACTGTGCACAAATTTAGTCTGCTAGAACAGGTCCCTCCTGGCTCAAAAACCCTCACTTGGTCAGCTGATGATCCCATCTCCTTACACCTCTAATGAGCCAACACAAGTACACAGTGTAGGCATAGACCAAAACAGAGAAGCAAAAGAAGAGAGAAGTCAGAAAAAAAAAATCACTAACAGGGTGAGAACAGATGACACTGTGTAGATAAAAGGGAGTCAGAGGTTTACAGATGTTGGTTGACAAGTAAGGCAAAAAGTTGTGATAAATTAAATATGTATCACATGAACATTTAATAATTAAATATAAACATTTAATAGTTTAATTTTTATAATATTTAATAATATTTGATGATATTTAATATTTATAAATATTTAATAATCAAAATTCTAAAACCCCGCCTGCTAAGCCTACAGCAATATTTTTACAATCACAAAAAAAAAAGTAGATAACAGAGAAAAGACTCTGAGATGGTAAGAATTTAGTCACTGTCAAATGTCAATTCTGTGAAAATTAATGAAGTTTTGGCATTTGTGAATTGATATAATATGATATGGAATTCACAACTCCCCTATTTTAACATATTGTATCACTCAGTTTAAATACCCTCAATGATGAGTTAAAAGCAATTTTAGAGAGTCCAATTGGATTTTATATGCACACTGCTAAATTACATTAGCATTTTACAGCTGTCTTCTTAAAATTCCAATGCAATAATTCATTTTACTTTAACTCATCCACTACACAAGATACTCAGAAAATTACAAATATTTTAGCTACAAATTACTGCAATAACCAGTAACATACAATAATATTAGTGTGTTTTATTTACAAAACTTTGCATGTCACTATGTCAAAGAAGAACTTTCAAAGAATATCATGTTTGTTAAGTTTGAATTCTATTCTAATATTTTAAAAAGCCATTCTCAGGACTCAAAAAATTTGAAGAAAAATGTTTCTAGGCAGAACATGCTGTCATTAAAAAAAAAAAATCATAAAATTTTAAGTAATTTAGCACAGCAAACTGAGAAGTCATCAAGAAACAAAATTAGTAAAACATGCACGTATATTCCCAAAGAAAAACTTCTGCAAATAAAATGGAACTGGAAGAGTTAGGTGAACTTATTCTGAAAAAAGTAACATGCATGTTTTTAATACAAAAATAACTTTCAGGGAAAAAGATATGTGAACAAAAATTTATTTGAAAATATATATACTTTATGGATGGTGTTTATAACCACAGCACACAGAGGAGCATTACTTAAGTTCAAAAATTATTACCTGCTGACTTCAGAACTCAAGTAGCACAGCAGATGGATGGCCCAAAGGAAAGGTCCTGCATATGTTGCAAAAGCTGTGAGGAAGATAGCAGGTATCTCCACGTAGCTGTCTAGTCCCACAAAACCTGCTGAAATGTCCACAGTAGCGATGCCATTTGAATTTCCCTGAAAATAGGGATAAAATATTAAATATCCAAATACCTCCAAAAATATATTTAAAATACATTAGAATCATATTAATTATTGCACCCATTAAGGACTTGTTCTTTAAATTGCTTTACAGTACAGCCATATTCTTTACATATGAATTTCAATAAAACAGCTTACCAAACAAGTGCTTATAATTAAAATTTACAGATTCACAAAGGCAAAAGCAGCATGCTATTTTGGGAGTTTTATTTTGTCTGCAAATTAACATGCCTATTGTTTAATAAGTTACATTTAAAAATAAATTTAAATAAACAGCTCCACTTGCTGAAATCACTTGCTGATTTCAGATACATTAATGAAAAATACATATTTTTTTGCCACACAAGGTTAAAACGCAAGACTTTAGGTCTGCTGCTAAAATTACACCAGGAAATAAATATTTTTTGCCCTTAGAGACAGCGGGGCTCTAATTTAGAGCTGTAATGGAACATTACATCGCCCACCTGCCTGCCTCACAGCACAAGTTCCTGCATGTAAACAGATTAAGACAGGCAAATTTAAAGAGTTTCTCCTTCTCAAGTCTCTATACCACATAGGATTGCATTGAAATAGACCAGAAGTCAGTCTAGATAGCCTGAATCATCAATAAAAGGCATTTAAACCTACCAAGAGGAAAACAGAAGGAACATACAGCAATTAAAGTACCAAGAGCTGTCAAAGTCTGGTATGTTTTACCTAGTTTTCTTTTCCAGTGACTAGGACTACTAAATAACAAGGAACAATGTAAAACTGAAGGAAATGTTTTCCATTAAAAATCCAAAAATACTTAACTTCACCCAAATACCTAAAGTAACAAACACACCCAAAGATTAAGGCAGAATATTTCTTAAATTAGCAGGTCACAGATAGGTTTCCTCAAACTAGTGAGAAAGCTCTCAGATATTCTTGCTGTACCTTGAGAAACTGGTCAGTTTCTACAGCACTGATACTCTAACAGCCATCAAACCCTCTTCTTCCACCTACAGAACCCCAGAACAACACTAATGTAAGGACTGTCACCACCAATAGCCTTATACTCGATTCCAGCAGAGCCTATGAGGAGTGCTGGCTCCCCATTTCCCTCAAACCTGACCTCGGATAACCTTAGTGACTGCAGTCCTCTTGAACTGCAAGTTACCCCAGCAAGGAAGTGCTATCATCAAATACACACTTCTGTCACAAAGCCCAGAGCACACAGGGAAGCACAAAAGATAGGCAGCTTTTTTAGGTACATAACTAACTAGGCACCAGAAATAAAAACCTGATCCTGAGACAGCTCTAAAATCTAAGAGAAAAAAGGCATCTGTGTTGACGGAACCATTCAGAGCCCATTATGAGCAGTCACCATCCCCAAACTCAGCATGAAGATATCTCCAGAATGTAAGGGGAGCCTGAAGCTGTAAGAGAGCTGTATGGTATGGATTTTATCAAGATATCATACAGTAGAAAAATCTTCACTTATGACTGTTAGTCTTCCTCATTTTGACTTTCATCATGTACCACTGTAGTAAATCACTGCACCAGTGTAATCAATTACTAGTGCAAGGTCCAGCAATGCCAGGAGCAAAGCACAGCACAACTAATGATAAACAGCTAAAAAAAAAAAAAAAAAAAAAAAAGCATGTCTGTGCCCTACAACCCGTAATACGAGACTGTAAAAGAAAGCTGTAAAATAAGGCTACTCCTCAGGTTTAACCAGTATAGACTGAGGTCATGGCAAGAGCAGAAAGGCAAGTGTAGCGCTTTGAGCACTGAGCAGGGATTTTCTCAACAAGCTAGAGTTTGACAGAGACAGGTAGGGAGGGAACTTGCTCTCTTTTCCTCCAGTCCTTGTCTACAGCAGCAGGTCTTTTACCCACCACATCGACTTATTTTTCATTGCCCTTCTGTTCTGCATGACATATACAGAGTAGAAAAGCTGAGACATCAGGAGATCCTTCCTGCTCGTGTCATGAGGAGCTGAATTTACACTGTTCAATCCACATGCACATGGTTGATCTCTGGCACCTTGGGGCAACTCCTCATGCCACTGTATGTGAAAAGAAGCAAGAATAAATGCAGTGCTGCAGTGCATGTCACTGGTCCTGCAGAACCACTGCAGCCAAAAAGATGTACTTCCCTATGGAAGGTAGCCAGGGCAAGTAAGGAACCTGGAGGAAGGAACAGGCTCTCCTTCTCCTCAGCTGCCTGAGTCCCTTCACCACAGGGGTCACTCCCATCTGTCTTTGACTTTGTTTGAAGTGACATAGCTGTAGAACAAGGACGCACACGGCTGGATCCACACACAACTCCAATCACGCTGCGAAGTGCCTGAACTTCTTACCCCCACCGCGAATCTGCTGAGCCTCATGGGTACTACTGCCGCTGTTCTACTGGAAGAGCCCTGATGAGTAGTGAGAAGCATTTTTTCTTCACATTAAATATCTTTCTCCACGAAAAATCCATGTATTTACACTAAATTTTCATAGCTATAAATTCTAACACTCCACACAATAAATAACTGACAGTTCAAAGTGCCTCCTTTTATTTTAACGTATCACTCTAGTATTTCAGAAAAGGCTGGCCAGAAAGGTTCTTGCTGTCTCCGGGTAAACCTTGGAGGTTTCAAGATCCCAAGCCATCTAGTTTGACCTCTCAGCTGACACTGTTCTGAAAATTGGACTGAACTGTAAGCCTGTTGAAGTAATTTCCAATGTCAATTATCCTACAATACTTTGAAGTCGTAACAAGAAAAAGTTAAAATCACTTTAAAATGTCACTTAGTCCATCTCTTTACTTAAAGACAAGTTGAATTAGATATAAATTATTCTAATTATACAAACTTATTCTGGTTTCCTTCAGTGATAAAAACCACCAGAAACTGGAATTGTATTTTCTTTTTCCCATTCCACAGATACACTGCTCTAAGCATGGCAACAAAACCCCGCAAGACTAATAAATGAATACATAGAATTTTGTTCATTTATGAGCATTCACACAAGGAAATTATAATATTTTTAGCAATATTTACAGCAAAATAAGTTTTTAATGAGCTGGTTTATTAAAGAAAAAAAAACCAAGTTATTTATTTCTATTCTTACTGCATTTGAAGGACAAGTAGTAATGATAAAGATACAACACACTTTTGGGAAATGACTGCTGAGTTATGAGATGTGGACAACTCAGGGCTTAGGAGAAAATAATTAATTATTCAAGCTCATTGCAAAATTCATCAAGAGATTCTCAAGTTTGCAGTAATAGCCTGAAAAATAAGTAGTATTCTGACTAAATGTATTCATTTAATCTATTTTTGACAATACTGGAGTATTTTAAACTTTGTTCACTTCATCAATTCACACAAAGTGACAAATAAAGCAAAGACTCTAATTACTTAAACAAGACTAGAAAACAAATTGGGTTTACCCAGCTCCACTTTAATAACACAGCACTTTATCCACACAATTTCTGAAAACCTCCAAGCACAAAGACTGCACAACTGGTGTGAGCAACCTTATCCTCTGCTAACTATTCACAAAAATCTTGCTAAAATGCTAGAAAAATGACATCACACATAGCCTTCCCATTTAATTTACAACTGTTTAACAAATTTGCCTTTTAGATCCAAACTGCCAGAGAGCAGAAAATTACTTCCTTTGGTTCAGCAAAGGAAGGTATGCTGGGAAATGAGTGTGAAAACAAGGCAGGTGGGAGCAGTAAGACAGGACTCCTCAGTGGCATGTCCAGGTCAGGGCTGGATCCAGACAGTGATCAGGGCTAGATGCAGCCCAGGGACTCCAAGTCTGTAGTGACAAGTTCAAGATTAGGCCAGAAAGCCCAATCATCAGGTCCAGAGCAAGATCAAGAAAGTTTAAGACAGGCACACACATATCTGCTTACACAGCTGGGATAAAGCACAGGCAGTAAAGCATCAGACTAATAAAGCAGAACCAGAATGGAAAGAAGAGCCAGGCCTCCCCCTCTGCTTTTCTCCCATCAGCTCCTCTCTCAATCAAGGACATGACCCTGAAGTCTGCTAACTAAACTCTGAGACAGGAGATGCACTCAGAGTTCAGACACAGAATGCAAAACCAAGTATAAGATCAAGGTATTTGTTTTCAACCCATCCTTTTTTTTCCCTGCTTACATTCAAAATCAAAAAGTTAGCTTCCAGACCCAGGCACTTCATTTTTCCACCCATGCTCATCAGCTATAGCAACTGATTAGTGAAAAGTACTATCTGTTCCTGTCAGCTTTGCTTATTCCATACACTTGGGATTTTTGTAGATCTACTTCCATGAAGTCTTGAAGGACTCTACAATACTTTTTTGAAAGAACAGTGCCTCATTCATTACATATGCTATCCTGAAAAAGTCTATTTTTATTATCATATTCAAAAGGCCATCTCTTACAATCTACACTCAGCAAGACAGTGTTACTGCTTTAGTCATTATGTACCATATTGTCTACCAAGATTTAATAATGGCTCAGCAACATGGGCAAGTCTCATTTACTTCATAATCACACCAAGACATGTACAAAAAGTCGTCCTCCAAACCTCTCTCCTATTTCCAGATGGAAGCATTCATTTTTTCATACATATTTCTCTTCTCCTGCCTCATTTAGCTAGCACAGTTTAAATTTAGTATCCAATGTGATCTACATCACCAATGAATTTCAGTGGTAGTCAATTTTTGTATTTCAATCATAAGCCTGCTATTTTTTTGTATGCTACATTAGATCTTTATGCCTGTCTGGAAACGAAAACCTTAGCATCACTCTGAACTCAGGCAGTTTAATACTGAGGTTCTAGTGACCACAAAACTTGGAGAAACCAATCTAAAGAAGACATTTAAATCTATGCTAGCAGTACATCTCATACCTAATAATACAGTTGTGCTTCCTTCACATCTCTCCCCTAGAATTCTAGCATTGGTATTGCTTGCTCCTGAGGCAGTAAAAAAATACTGTTTATTACCAAGAGCAAGCTGAACAGAAGTCAGTACTAAAGGGGAGAATTTGATGGACTCCTCCAGCAGAAACAGCCCAGCTGTACTTCCTTAATGTTTATTCAGTGTCTGAGAACAAACCTTGTCCTAAGTCGGTCAAAATGTAAGAACTCAGCACTGATGGTCCTGGTCAGGACAGGTAGTTGCTAGACCTGGGAAACCGGAACTGTATTTAGTAAGAACAGTGTCACTTCACAGGGAGGCAGAGAAGTAAGGTGGGAATCTGAAAGTTGTCACCAAGCAAGGACCTTCCTGGTTTTCCCACAAGGTAAAGATCAAATGGATTATTCAAACAATTAAAATCTCTTACTAAACTGGTATGAGTACATCCAGAACTCCACCGTCCATCACTCACTTAAGGAAGAATAGAAAATGTACACAACCAGAATCATCTACAGCTTCACCTGAGTCCCTTGCCTATGGTACTCTCAAGATACATGAAGAAAGCTTGAGTGCCTGCATCTGGCAAAGGAGATGTGAGTCAACAGGGAGACGTTACCTCCATGTGTTTGGGAAACTGGTGTCCCAGTGCAGGGGATAGATTTTTTTCCAAATGAGGTACACAAAATAGCATAAATATTGGTAAAATTGACCTGAAACATTTCTAAGATGTTCTGAATACAGAAAAACAAAAAGAGAAATAAAGAGAGATAATAGAGGAAACCCTTCCTGTTCTATTACAATTCATTCGTCATTCTACTCAGTCTTCGGCATCATGAATAGGCACACATCTTAATTTTTGTGGACAGACACACAAAAAATTCTAGAAGACTGTTGGCATGTTCTTCTGAAATTGATACTTTTTAAAGGGTACTGTGCTAAAACAACTTAAGAATTCCTCAAAATTTTGCTAAACCATTGCTAATTCAAAAATATCTTTTCAAAACTAGAGCTTTAGTACATGTGATGGGACACAAAAACGCAGCTTCTTAACTGGGCCTGCTCTATTTCATACATCACAGTATGGGAAACAACATGAGGGGGAAAAGGTTTGCTGTGCTTCTAACAGAAGTTTCAATAAGTGACTATCACCCAGATTAGATAATTTTCCAGATCTTACACAGACAGGACATGCATAAAGACCACCTAGAAATCTGGCTCATAATAGAGCAATAGAGAATTTCTCATTTATGAGATTTGGATGCTGTGACTCAGCAACATGTCTACGTGGAAGAAATTCCCTTGTCAGAACTAATTTTTCAAATATCCTAGAGTATATCTTTTCAAATATCCTAAAGTTCACTGAAATCTGTATCATACTGGAAGTTATTATTTCCAAAGGAAACACTTCTAGAAGAAATGTCAAAATTGCAAGCAGAGTGATAGGGCCTAGGCAGACGCTCTCAAATTACAGGATGGGCAAAAACACAATTTGCAGTCATGTAAAATGGAAATAACTACTTCCAGTCTTCTAAAAACAAAACAAAAAAAAAAATCCTTAATTGCAAGGGTAGTTGAAACTGCAAAACATTCATCATGAAAAAGAGCAGTCTTCCCCATAACACCAGTTTAAGACCACTAGAAAGCTGAAACAGATGTTACCAGATCCTGCTATCTTCTATTGGTCTTGCATAAATATGTTTTTATTGGTGTAGAAAAAAAACCCTTCAACACAGCACTGTAAAATGGAAAGATGTAACAAGCTCTTCTTGCTAACTCTAACAGCTTATTTTTGGAAGATGTTTATAGCTGCTTCGAAGCTGATATAAATTCTTCCAGAAAAGTTAGTCCCAAATTTTTGGCATCATTAAGAGCAGAAAAGACACATATTAAATTTCCAAACCAAAACTATTACTTTAAGAAGCTTTTGTTTCCTTTTTCTTCATGCCATACTGGCTGAAGATACATGGCCTACATTTATCTAAGGCACATTCACCTCACAAGCACTTTTAACAATCTCCTCAGACAAACAAATGGATGCAGTCCAGGCTAGGAACCTGGACACTCATGTGGAAACTGCTCAAACGTTGAGTTCACAGGGCTGCCATCAGCAGCTTTAAGTCCATCTGGAGGCCATTCACTAGGGCTGATAGTGTTTAAGATCTTTACCAATGACCTGGGCAGTGGGACACAGAGCTCTCTCAGGAAGTCTGCACAGAATACAGAAGTGGGAGAGTGGCAGACACAGCACACGGGTTGGCTGCTATCAGAGGTGCCATCAGAGGCATCTCAACAGGCTGAAGGAATGAAATGTCAAGAAATTCAGCAAGTTCACCAAAGGGAAATGCCAAATCTAGCACCTGGGGAGGAATAAAATCATGTCTTTGGTGACACTGGGAACTAACCATATGGAAAGCAGTTTGCTAGAGATCAGCCAGCCATTGTCCTTTTTGTGCAAAGACCAATAGCATCCAGGACTCCATTAAGGGCCTCCCTAGCTATATAAGGGAGATCTCCATTCTCTCTAATAAGCAGTGGTGAGACCCACATTTGAGTGCCTGGGTCCAGTTCTGGGCTAGCCACCACAGAAAAGCCATGGGTGTGCCAGAAAAAGTCCACTGAAGCAGCACAGATGACCACAGGAACAAAGCATGTGTCATACAAGCAACTCCCTGGTCTTTTTACTCTCAAGAGAAGAAAGCTCAGCAGGGATCACAACAATGTGTATAAATACCTGATGAGAGGAAGTACAGAAAATGTAGCCAGACTGTGACTTTCTCAGTCACCCAACAGTGACTAGCAAAGGGATGAAAAGCAATACACAGGAATAGAAATACAAGAAGTTCTGATAAAAATCAGAAAAAGCTTTTTTTATTAGCTGGGGTGGTCAAGCTCTGGAGCAACTACCCAGGAAGCTTGCAGAGCCTTCACCTTTTTGGGTATTTGAAATAGGGAATGGACACAGTTCAGACCAACCTGGTCTGTTTGACCTGCTGATTCATGTCAGGGTCAGGTAGGACTAAATGATCCCCAGAGGCATCTCCAGAGGCATCTTCCAGCTTCAAATCTCCAGTAATTTCATGGTCCTGTGAAATTCTCAGCCAAGTGTACCAAGTATTCAGCATCACTGAAAACATTTATGAATCATTTGCTGCTTTATGAAAAAATCTGAACCATTCTTTTTCAGTCTCTTTTCCACTAGGATTTTTGTGCCAACCTCCCCACCGTTAAATTTTTGGTAGCTGTCTTTGTTTGGTACCTCAGTATAGAGATGGCTCTGTCTTCAGCATTTTGCCAGCTGCACTAAGGGGTGCTCTCAGAAGGCTGCAATCAAAGCTGACTGCCTGGACAGTAACATTCAAACATACAAAACCCACTCAAGCAAGACATGCTATGCCCTCTAAACAGGAAAAGTGGGTAGGAAGGGATGAATCATGATGATCTTACCTGCATGACCAGTTCCCTATCTACATATACTATTCTCAGTCAAGCCAACCCTCAATCTGCAGTTACAGTACCCTAAGCTTGACCAGAGATTCAGCATCCCCAGCCATGGCTCAGAGATACTCAACAGAGGTCTCACACTCAAATTTTGCAAACCCCACCTCCTAAACCTGATTCCCAGGTTAACAAATGCTCTCTTTAGACAACCTGCTATGCTAAGCTTCCAACAATACCAGAAGTAGAAAGATCCCCTCCAGCTTCAGTGCAAAGCAGAGTTTTTGTAGAATTGCAGCCTTATTTGCAATGCAGAGAACTAGGCTATTGAAGTTAGGAGTAAGGCCCCTTAGGAAAGAAAGTGTTATTTGAAATAACAAGAAAGAAAATTAGTTCTGGTTCTCATAAGAGATATTACATGCCACAGTACTTTCTTTCAGTCTGAAACAATATAGAGACCTATCATAATTCTCAATAATCAGTGACAAAAGCCACCTATCTTTTAATGGTATCAATCAACTCAGATGAAAATTTTAAAGTAATTATCACCTGAAAAGTACTTATGAGGCCCATTAACAGACCAAAATCATCCTGGTATAGGTCTCTGATCTTTGTAACACTTTTGGAAATCAGCATTGAGGATAAGACACTAAGTTATGAGGATGAGACACTAAGTTATGCATCTTTCCCTGATTCTGAAAACTAAACATTATTAAAGCATTTAGAAACTAAATCCTTCTGAGAACTCAGTAAACTCTTCCACTGTAATATTTAGTTAGCATTTTATTCACAATGGACAATATTTCATTGAAAAACTATTCAATTTCCCACCTCTGCAGCAGAGGGAGTATTCAGCTTACCTGAAAATAGAAGAAAGCTTGGCCAAACCAGTAGTGCATGATAGTAATCTGTGCTGCATCAAATTTCAAAGGTATCCAAATATATTTTGTCATCATTGTCTGAATCAGCAGACAAAACACCAAGACTGGTAAATTGTGAGGTCTAAATAGAAGAGCTGCTAGTAGAACCAATCCACTATATACTTCCCATAATCCTGTGCTCTTCGTGTTGGAGTCTGCAGAAATAACCTGTGACTTTAGTAAATCTTTAGTGCCAGTGAAGACTATGCCAAGAACAAAGACATAAACAAAACGAGCTTCAGTAATCCCCCTAAAGAGAAAATAAAATTGAAAAAAAGTTAATAAATAAATAAACCAGAGGATTAGTTAATTACTAATACCTACTTCAGAGCCTTTCAAGAGAGGTCAAGACCAACCAGTTCTGCCAAACAGGTTAAATCCAAGGCTAATATTTTTGAAATCCCTAAGCAATTTCATTACAAAAAAATGTACATTTTAAGTTGTAAGTGTAATCAGCACTTACATTATCTTCAAACCACTTATAAATTAATTTGCCTCTTAATTTCCAGCTTCTGAAGGAAACACAGCATGCTGTCCAAAAAATTCAACAAGAACAAGGATCAGTAAACTTAAAAACTGTGACCTGCTGTTCTAGAAGTTCAAGGTCTGAGAAACTAGGACTGAAAGGGACTACAGCAAGTCATCTGATCCAATCTTCCTGCTCAAGGTTCAAACAGGGCACATTGCACAGGATTGTGTCCAGATGGTTCTTGAATGTCTCCTGTGAAGGAGACTCCACAACATCCATCTCCATGCAACCTGTTCCAGTGTCTGGTCACCCTCACAGTAAGGAACTTCCTCAAATTCAAGTTGAACTTCCTGTGCATCAGTTTCTGCCCATTGTCTCTTGCCCTGCTGCTTGGCAAGACCAAGAAGAGCCTGATCCATTCTCTGACACCTCTTTCAGAGACATTGCTGAGGTTGTCTCTCAGTCATTCTCTTCTCAAGGCTGAGCAGGCCCAGCTCCCAAAGCCTCTCCTCATTGAAGAGAAGCTCCAGTCTCCTCACCACTTTCAGAGTCCACCTCTCAACTCACTCTAGGACCTCCATGTGTCTCTTGTCCTGAGGAGCCCAGAACTGGACACAGAACTCCAGATGTGCCTCACCAGGGCTGAGCAGAGGGACAGGATCACCTCCCTTCACCTCCTGGCAATACTCTTCCTATTCCTCCGGATCCCATTGGCCTCCTTGGCCCCAGGACACACTGCTGGCTCATGGACAGCTTGTTGTCCACCAGGACCTCCAGGTGCTTCTCTGCAGAGCTATTTTACATCAGGTCACCCCTCATTCTCTGCCCAACTCTTCAGCCTTTTGAAGGCTGCACAGATGTGCCATTCAGCCAAGACCTAAGTGTCCAGTCATCCAGTCCACACTTCTTGAGCTTGTCTTGAGGGTATTGTGAGCTGAAATCAGGGTAGACAACATCTACTGCTCTCCCCTCATTCATCCCTGTATTTGTTTCATTGTAGAACCAGTCAGGTTAGTCAAGCATGATTTACCTTTATTGAAAGCCCATGTTATAGAACACTCAACTGCAAAAGTAAGGTATGTAAAAGCAGCTCTCTGAACTCCCAAGCACTTCTGAAACTATGTAGCTAAATGAGCTTGGCTTGTGCTCTGCTAGATGTGACAAATCCATCTAAAAACAAGACATGGTGCATTTGGAGTTTTTTTGCAGCAAAAAATATAGAGTATAACTACTAGATTTTCCTTACATTACTTTTTATATGACTGGCTTCTCATCTGTCACAGTGAAAAAGACATTTCATGTGGCTTAAAATCGAGCACACATCACAAAAATTCAGTGCTGGTTACCTACAAACTACAATTCTATTAGTAAGAATGTAATTCCAACCTAGAACATCCTATTGAACTCACCCCCGGATAGCCAAAGTGCTCAACACCTTGCTAGAAACAGTTACTTATCTGCTGATGAACTTACTTTGAAATATCTTTGCCACCATGTTGCCATGGAAATGTGACATTTCCAATAGCTGCCCGGTAACTGTAGACTCCCAGGAGCCCCAGTGCCATAGCAATTTTTGAAACCAGGGAGCATCTTCTCTGAACCAGAAAGAAGATCATAAGAAGGGAGACTGCAGCCAAGAAGGAGAGCTCAGATTTATGTTCAGAGCTGGGAAAAAAAAAAACAAAAAAACAAAAAAAAACCTTTTAGAAACACTAATTAGTGCTAAACATATTTGATAAAGCCTTAGCTACAGCACTGTATTAAAAAAACTGTATTAATTTATGCAATACCAAATTAACTACTGCAGTGGTGTCTGTTATGAACTTTCCAAGAGGTATGGTAAAATATTTTAGTATTTTTAGAGAAGCAGTTTTATTAATGAGGTTTTATATTCAAGCATGCATATTAAAAGTGTAATTATTGTGTTCCACTATATGCTAGTTATTCTGTTAATCATATAAAAACTGAGCTGCATATTGCATAATAGAAAAAGGCCTACTGCTTTTAAACTAGAGTTTTGTTATGTATGCATTTTGAAAAAGCGTGTTCTTCTTATACTACAGTATTTTATTTTCTAGCACTACACAAAAGATTTTTGCATTACAAGATTAGAGCTATCTTTTGTAATAACTACATATGTATTTGTTTAATTTTAGACAAAATACCTACCCTACCACCTATAGAACATTTTACCTAACCAAAATGACCAAAAAATATTTACACAGGGTTACACACACACACAAACTCATTAGCACAATATGATTCCCTTAAGCAACTTTAGAACCTTGTATCCTGTAAATACAAACAAGAGACAGACAGAAAATTTGCATCATTGGTAGAGAAGATCACAGATACAGCTTGTTTGTTTGTTCCCCTGCATCTTATATAGGTAACACTCATTCCAGAAACAAGGGCATTCCACTGAACATGCTGCCAGTGTTGTATATTTAAATCTTCAGTAGTAGGAACCAGCACTGCAAAATGTAATGGGGTAAGGTAAAGATCTGCACCCGGCCCCTTAACATGTAGTTTCAGAGAACCTGCTGTAGTCCAAGAATTGCCAAGCCATGCCTACTGAAAATATTCCCAGTATCCCAAATAATATAAAACCACTAATTTTGTAAGATTTGCCTTCAGTTAAGAACAACATTTAGATTTTGAGAGCTAAGGGCTCCATCTTCTGTTTTCCACAACTCAAAATCTCACGATAAAAGATCACTAACTTGAGGAAACTAACAGTGTGCCTGGGCTGTTTCCTGCATTAAATTCAATCACACTTATGAAACTCCAGTTTTATCTCTGATTTAATAAAAATTATCGTACTTCAGAAACAGGTTTACTTTCCTATTCCCTAGTATACACTTGGGAATATCAGGAGCGACACTTATCAGGAGCTTGACCAATAGTTGTTCCAAGTGTTGCGCTTGAAAAGTCATGGAGGAAAGGTTGTAGGGCACACAAATAATCCTGTTAGTTCTGTGTTCAGGACCCAGTCAAGGAGCTCGTACACCTCAACACAATTCCCAAGAGATGCACTGTTCTCTGAAACCCAGTGGAGAAAAATGAGAGGCATAAGACCTAGAATACTATGAGACAGAAAATGTAGTCTACAGAAAACACAGATGTTTCTCCTCCTAATTATTCTTCCTCTACCATGGAGAGAGCAGAAACAGTGGACTCATGCAACAACCTATGAAGATAATGTAAGCATCACCTTCTTTATGATCAAAATATAACAAACTAATTTAGTAGTCACTAAACCTTTCAAATGAGCACTTACAGAAAACTCTAAGCATTCCAGTCATATTCTCCTTGGCTAGTCATTCTATGAGAGCAAAACAAATCAGGGATAAATAACCACACACCTCATCATCATCTTTGTCTCTTTATCTAAAAAATCAATATACATTGAGTTTACATTCTTGACTGCTAGCACAGGGATTAACATACATCTCATGCCCAGGTCTGTTTGAAACAGTCTTCTGTGATCTCTTGTTTGGAATTTTTTTTTGAATCATATAAATCTGTTGGAAAAAACCCTAACGGTGTGTTTCATAGCATTTGCTGAAGAAACAAGGAAAGGATTTACAGCCAACAAAGTCAGGTCAGCACAAATCACCTACAGTTTCAATGTTTTCCAGCCAAAGTTCTTACAGTTAGGCAGCTAAAAGATATGTAATTAGCATATATTTTGAAAGGCGATGGTAGTTGTTTAACACAGAGTCCAATCATTTAGCAAAGTTCTAAATGGTTTTGCTGGTCTGCTCAGAAATACAAGCACAAACAAGCTACTCTGATCTCAGCTGCTGGGTCCTGTGTTTTGCACAAACCACAAAACTGAAAGTGAAGAACCAATAGCTCCCTGAGAGAAAATCTGGTGAGAAGGGAAGGAAAAAAGAAGACTTTGGCCCTGTCTTCCTACTGTAACAGCTTGTTAGGTCTACACTCATACTCCTGGTAATAGAATGAAGGTTGAAGACATTTTCTTCCACTGCTTGGACCTCACCTTATTACTGCAAATACAAGTAGAGTGAAATGAATTATATATGTGCATGATTAATAACTTAAGTGGATAGGGTCTTTTTTATTTGTTTCTTTCATTTTACAACCAACACACAGAAGTCACAAGGTGTGCTAGCTTTGAGGGGAATGGCATTTGGGGATGGTTAAGTACATTATTTAAAGAAAATGTTATCTTCCCATGCTGATGCTTCTTGTCACTTCTCTTCAAGCTGACACTGCCATGTAGCATCTCTGACACATTTCAAGTATCAGCGCTGACCAAGAGTAACAGTCAAATAAAGCTAACTGAATACCAACCAATCAGAAAGAAAACCTGACTTCCAGTCAGATTTAGATTGCATATTTTCTTCCATTTCATCTACTGTCTGATTTTCTTTTGCTCTTTTTCCCATCAAAGTATTTTTCAGTTTTCACAGTCTGTCTGCAAATAACAAAGAACATTTTTTATTTCAGCACTGCTGAATGCTTTCCTAGTAGCCAATTTCAACACACTATAGATAGATTGATTTTCTGTGTTTTGATGCTTACATCAAACAGGAAAATCTGGACAACAGTCTCGCTGTTTTAAATGCTGAGCCCCTTAAGCACTTTCTAGTTAAGCAAAGTCCTAGTCTAAGCATAAGCACAGATGTCCAAAAGATCAATACAGGGGAACAAAAAAAAAGGGCCATTTGTTCATTAGTTTATCTTAGAGACAAAATAGAAGGCTGGCTAGAAAAAGCCTGATCAGCCCAAACTCAAACTAACAACAGCACACATGAACCTAAGTAAGGTTCCTAATTCTTACTAGTAAAAAACATGCTATTAAGACATAACTACACCAATTAAACTAATACTAAAAATAGAATAACAATCAACCTTATAGACTAGTAATGCATTTTGGGAAGAAGAATAAGTGCTTTATGCAATTCAGTTTATTACTAACTTTTAATTCATGCTCTAAGGAAAATGCATCATCTCAATACTGATTAAATCACTAGGGAAACAGACATCTCTACAACCCTAACATCATGTGAAGGAGAAGGAACAAAGATGTTAAAACCCCTGACCAAAGAAAATGCAAGCATGCTGGCCAAATAGGAATTCCCAGACACTTCACAGACCACAGGATGCGTAAAGATTTAGCTGCATCATTGACTAACCTTTCCAAAGCTTGTTCAGTGAGCCATGAAAGAGTCATACTCTCAACTATATCCTATTATTCAAATCCAAAAAATGTCATACTTCAAATATTACTAACCTTTTAATTCTATATTGCAACTGAAGTTCATGTCACCATTGACACATTACATAATGTTTTCCTGTTAGGCTGAAAATTGCTCCATTGTTTTAAGTCAGGATGTAGCCCCACAGTAGCCTGAGCCAACAGGGCTCTGCTCCTTCATTTGGTCCCTAAACACAGCAGAAGTAACTACACCAATGAAAGGGAGAAGGCAGAACTGTGACAGTGACAGTCCTAATCACATATCCTCTTAACCTGCCATGGCACAACACTCTGGACTGTTGCATAAGCTTTTTAAGCCTCTCACAGTACAAGGTAGGTAATCATTGCTTCTTTCTCATTTAGATTTGAAAGGTAAGTGGGTTTTTGCAAGGAATGCTTTACAACATCAGAAAGAAAAAACTGTTTGTCTGCAGCACTTCAAAAGATGCAGACACTTCCATGTTCTCTTCATACAATAATTTCAACAACAGCAGTGCTGACTTGTATACACTTCTCTTCCTGCATTCCTGTTACTAAGCCAGCCCACTAATTGCCTGCCAAGACTGATGGTAAATCAGAGTGAGACGAGATCCAACTGAAAGCCAAGAGTTTTCCATGCCATCTTGAGTTATTTTTCCAGACACGTCTACTCAGTGATGTAGTAGCTCACCATACTTACACAGGAACAAGTAAAATATAGGCCAGTGAGGAGAGGAGAAAGAGACCAAGTTCGTTACCTTGTATGGCAAAATACAGAATTTTAGCCAAACTATCAGTCATAGCCTAAGACTACAGATGTAGAATATTTTCTCTTCTGCTTGCTTCAAGACCTAAGCAAATACACTCAACATGAGGCCATAATTTGAGGAAGAAATTAATTTGTAAAATTCTGATGTTTTGGTATCTAGCTGCTATACTTCAGCCTTACTGAAGGGGGAGGCAGACAGTTTTAATAATAAGGCTGTGATGGCTTTATGAAGGAGATTACTTTATCAACCTGACAGATTTTTGTGATGAGACGAGCTCAGTGGAAGAGCACAAAGCAGGCATTGTTGTTTATCTGTGCTTTAACAAAATTTTTAACACCAGCTCCCATAACATTCCCATAGGCAATCTCATGCTATAAAAGTGGACAGTCAGGCAGACTGAAATGCACTCAAAGGCTGAACTCACAGAGTTGCCATTAGTAGCACAAAGTCCATCCAGAGGGCAGTCACTATCTGTCAACCCTAGGATTTGGGCATTGCCCTCCACCGGGGCCCACACTGTTTAATGTCTTCACTAATGCAGTGAGGCAGTGCCCCTTCAGCAAGTCTGCACACAATACACAGCTGGGAGGGGTGGCTGGTAACAGCTGCTGGGTCTGCTGACACCCAAAGGCCCCTTGACACCCTGGAGAAATTGCCCACTAGAGATCTTACAAAGTCCAATGAGCACAAGAGGAAAATCCTGCACCTTGGAAGAAATAGCTACAAATATCAGGACAGGCTGGGGGCTGACCCCTTTCTCAGAGGTGACTCGAAAAGCCTGGGTGGACCCTGACTCAAGAATAAGCATACAACATGCCCTCGTAGCAAAGACAACCAACAGCAAGTGGAGCTGCACATGCAGAACCCTACCAGAAGATGAAGGAATGTTATTTCTCACCCTGGGTTCAACCATGGCTCCAGTTAGGGGTTGCCCAGTACAGAGAAAGCTATGGAGATATTCAAATTCACATGAATTCCAATTAACAGGGACAGAAACCAAACACAAAAATAGAATCTTCTCTCCATTCTCCCCTCTCCTTCCTCAACAACAAAAAAAGAACCAAAACAACAAAAAACAAAACCAAAACAAAAATCCAACAAAAACATAAAAACAGAAAACCAGAACAGATGTAAAAAGCTTTGGGTTTGCCAGAGTAGGTTGTTTGGAAGTTCTTGACAGGCAACTAGTGTTAGAGTTGGGCATATAGGATTTCCCACTTTTGTTATAAATTAGGAAGCACCTGCTCTATCTGCAGTCTACACTCCATCTGTGTTACCCCCCCTGAAACCCCCACAGGCCAAGGCTACAACAGGTTTTGCTGCTTTCCAGGCACTCTTTGCACCAAGAAATCAGAGGTGGGAGCATACTAAAGCAAGACAGGATCTTTGAAAGTTAAGTCCATGCATGCACACACAATTTTTAGAAGCCTGGTAACATTTCCAAGAGTAAATAAACATCTCTGGGAGACCACATGAGTAAAAGCATGTATCTGAAACAAACCAAAATTTTCAGCTGCAGGAGTATCAGATCCCTGTTTCATGGCCTTGTGGCACCAGCACACTCCAAGGAAAAGGACTGACAGTCTGAAGAAAAAAATCTGTCTCAGGACATTGCTGGGCAAATAAATCTTCCGCAGATGCTCAGGATTAATTGTAAAATCCTGACAGTCACACCAAATCACACTTCATCCAGCTCACACATTGGCTTTGCTCATAATGAAGGAGTGAGTTATCTATCATATAGACTTGATGTAGGAAATATGACATTTTTTCTTCATTTCCTCACCTCAAAAGCAAAAATGCATGGTGAAAACTCTGGTATAGAATAACCACTATAATGCAATAAATTCCCTCATAACTCATGTCTTTCAGCACTCATGCCTGTCCCTGCAATCAGCATTTCATCTGTGAGGTTAGCAATAAATAACAAGTCTCATATAAGTTCATTTGCTAATGTAATTTTTAATGAATGATGAATGACATTTCATCCATGTGTTGTAAAATACTGGTAGGAAATCTATTTATCTTACACAGCAGAGCCTCTTCATCTGCTGTTTGCAAAACATTAACTAGACAGTCAAAAAGTATTGCATCTCCATCCACTAACTTAAGTACATGAGACAGTTCAAGTATCACTGAATAATAACTGTAGTTCTTAAAATACTGAAAGGTATTAGAAAAAGCAGAAGCTCTTCTCTGCTGTACTTTCAGTTATAAAAAATCTCCTTCCTTGTTTATCATATTACACTCAATAAATTCCTCCAGCTTTTCACCCACACATTACAAGCATGCGACAGACAAGGACGAATTCTATGTGTGGCATCTTCTCTTGTGACTTCATAAATTTTGGAATTATGCAGAACCTTCCTGACTTAATTTCAAAAGTTTAGTTCTATTAAGAGATTTTTAATTTCTCAAACCAGATACTGTTGACTTAAACATGGAAAATATTTACTTTTTGCTTCTGATAAGCCTATCATGTATAATTGGCATTAATTAGCTAAGTCATGGTGCAGGGCAAAGATTATAAACTATTGATAGTACACAAGGAATTACTCCTGCATGAAACAGAAATGAAAAATTCCTTATGTCGTGTCATCGTTTATCTGCTTGGTATGTTTGCAGCACTTTCTGACCAGAAACCATATAAAAAATACATATTTCACCAAATTAAACACACATTAATTTTTAAATAAGGCAGAAAGTGTGACAGGAAATCAGATACCCACCTTGTCAACCAGTGTCCAAAGTCTGGCCGATGAGCCCACTGAACACCTGTCTGATTCAAGGATCGAAGCAGCCGACAGCAAATAAGGATGATCCATGGAGTTGCTAAGCTTATCCACTTATCTGATCCTTTTATGAATTCAGATGAAGAGCTGGCCTTGCCCAGTTTTGAATTACTTGCTGCTGGAATGTCTATATTCTTGCACTCAGAGGATTCTCCGATACGGTCAAAATTTTGTTTCACATTGGTGCTATGTTGAGGGTCACATTCTTTCAGAAGAAAATTATTTCTACAAAGCTCCTGACACAGCACCAAACAAAGTGTATTGACAAGAAAATACCAGGTTTGATGTTCCTCTTCTATAAAACTGCTTGCCCCCAAACTCAAAACATGTCCAATAGTTCCAGCCAGAATCAGGACATCTATTTCTGACCAGTTATAACTGGACACAACAGGATTCTGTAAAAAAAAAAAAAAAAAAAAATTAAAAAAAAAAAAAACCAAACACACAACACAAAAAGCACTGGTGAAAGAGTATGTAGAACTTTCCCTTGTAAGCATTCATAGTATGCTTACAGCAATGAAAAGAAAATAAATAGCAGGATAACTTATTTCTATCTTTAGAAATCTCAAAATTTCAGTGAAGCATACTCAGTACTACAACATAGTAATAATTTTAAAAACTGCATTTTGAATAAGGAATAAAACTTCTCTATGAATAATCATCACAACTGTATAGATTAAGATTCCCTACCACCCTGTAACAGAAGGTTCAAAAGAAGTTCATGCCCTCTTGCATATTTGTAGAAGCAAAAATAGAAATCCAGCAGTAATTTTGAGATACAGACAATAGGTAATTCTCTAGTAGTTGAAATTTGTGATATCTTTAACTCAATACAGTGACAACCTTCACTACTCAAGTTAACAAAGTTACTGCCTGATGGCACTCTTAACCTTGCTTAGCTTGAAACACGTCTTTATCATAAAAACTACTTTAAACCGTTACCCATCCATTATTTACTTTACAAACTGTGCTTATCTAAAACCATAATCTTTTTTGTGCAATGCCTTCATTAGCTCAACTTCCTGTTCTCAGCAGATAATTGGAATTGCCTTACCATTACAACCTTCAACGATAGGGATAAGAGAAAGGGCATGAGGAAGTTGAGAGTATCCAGTTTATTGATGTTATCAGGTAAAGACCCATTTCAGCACACAGAGAAAGCCATAAAAAGACCACAGAGAGACACAAATGTGCTAAGTATGCACTAAGGAAGATCATAAAGATGACCAAAACTCTTCAGCCATTAATTGATAAGCCAGTAAGAAATCAGAGGCATAGCTCTGAAGAGCGCCAGTCTGCACTCTGTAACAGATATGGGAGAAGCGACAGTACAGAGGCATCACAGACAGCCCCAACTCATTAAAGAGAGTTTCAACAAAGTGTCAGCGGTGGGGGAGAGGGGTGGTGAAGAACATGCTGGAAACTGGGGCAAAGTAAGAGGAGAAAGGAGGAATGATTCAGTTTCATGTAAGCTGCATTCAGTTCCATACAAGCAGGAGCCAGTGCACATCTCTGAGTCCTGTGACTGTGGTCTATCTTGTCTTACTAAATCCTCTCCTATCTCCACTCCCTGTCCTACCTGTGGGTGTTTCAAGATGCCACTGCAAGTTGCTGGGGACAAGACTGCATGTCAAAAACTTGAGACCAGAGCAAGTAAAAGCAAGAAGCAGAGGACACTGGAACCACCATGAGCTTCCTAACAGGCTTTAACAAACGGACTAACCTACATGCTTGTGAAGAATTTTGGGAAAGACACTGTCAATACACTGTCATACATTACTATTTTATTTCATCTAATTTGGCAGTATTACAGAATATTATGGAGAATCTCTTAAAATGTATTTTAAGCACCTAATGAAACAAAAATTTAAAAGCCAGATTGAAAATACTGCATGCCATTTTTACTTCACAACAAAGATCTCTGAAACTACTTCCACATTCACTTCTTTAACTGCATATTTTAACTACATCCTCCTCCTACATTTGACCTATGAACAAACTTTTTAAAAAATCTTGAATATTCACAGGGATAAATTTCACAGAGAACCTACTAAATTTAAAAATGCACAGTGTACTACAATTCCTATATGGTTTAAGTCATGTTAATAAAAAATCAAACCAAACTGACCTTTCTTTGATAACAAGAAAGCAGGTATAAACACTACAAGTATCTCTGAGCACATTAAATGCAAGTATCACTTGTATTTATGACTTACTGACAGCAGCATATATACTTTTGTTCAATAAGCAAGATAACGTAACACAGAGAAGACAACAAACACATGATACAAGAAGATAGTTAACATTATTAGGAATTTTGCTTTAGGGAAAAAAAAACTTTTGCAAAATCAAAATGTAATGATATGTATGTGAAAAAATGCAGGAGCTATAATTACAATTATGACCTATTCACATCTTCTTCATTTCTTATGTTGTTGAAGAATGCATTACATAAAAGTAATTTCACTTTAAAAAACCCAACACAACAAACACAAACAAAGACACAAATAAAACTCCACACAACCGAAAAAGTCACCATGAGGTTACACACAACAATAATGGGGGGAAAAATACCAATAATCAGAAAAAATGCCCAGGTTCAATCTAAATTTATTAGCACTTGAAATTTCTTTGGTATTCTAAAGACCACTCAGGTTTGTTTAGTACTCTATTCTGAAAAGCAAATACCATAAGCTGGTATTTGGAACAAAAGGACAAAGTGGCTCTGCAAAGACCAAAGAGCAGGAAATTCACAAAGCTGGGACAAGAACAGTACATGACGGATCTTCAGCAAGTTTAAATTCCAATAATTCTATCATGCTGACCTTAAAGATCTTGGCTAACTAAATAAATGAGCATGTAAGCACCATCTGCTTGCAGAGACAAAGGAATCTGAGATCCTAAGTAAATGAGAATGAACAAGTCCATGATATAATTTGTCTTCTTTGTAAGACAAAACATAAAATCTGTAGAAGTATTGGTCTCTTGTATCTGGTTCCTGTCAGCAACTGAAATGAAAACTAAAGAAGTGATGCATTATCAATGGGGAACATACAAAAACGTCATTAAAACGATGGCATTAATGTGACATGTCCCAGGGTCAGAAATCTGTATTTCTTGCCTGCTTGTCTCTCATAACCAGTGAAAAATGAAAATAATTACTCCTACATTTACACCAAAGGATTAAAATCCAATGACATTTATTGATAAACCACATTTCAGATCAGAGCTAAATCACTATGCAAAATTAAAAATTATGATGTAAATTATAATCTCCTGAGCGTTGATAATCTTAAGAAATTCTCAAAATACCTTCATCAAGGTTTTCTAAATTTACTTCTAATCCTTTATATGTTAACTGTGCCTTATTACAAATGCCATGAGTATGGTGTCATATACAGTCTGACCTTAGATTATTTAAATTGTACCTAGTTTTTAGATTTGGTTGAAAGGCATTGAAATGTAGGTCTTATTCTGATACTCATAGTTCTGTTTTTCCAGCTGCTGAACATTTCCAACCCTCAGGAATTCAGCAGATACTACAGATATTAAAAAACCTGTATGACTCTCAGTTTGTTTGGTATCTTGGCAAAAAAAATCTTAAAACAGAAGCTTTTGTTTAGAAATCTTTAAATGCCAGGCTTCAAATGATGTAAACATATCATCTCCCCAGCCAAGGCGACTTTAACAACTGATGTATCAGCACTAGTATTTAAGCAACACAGAAACTGACTTCTCTGCCCTATCTTTGAACATACCTTGCTAACTTGAGAAAGTGTCAGTACATAAATGACAGAGTAGATGCACCTTTGATCATTAAATTTTGAAATTTCCTCACTTTGAAATAAAGCCTCCTATAGTCTGTGTTCTCTTATTCAGGTTATCTTTTTTTTTTTTTTCCTTGGTATTAACCATCTACAGTTAATGCCTGAGAAATTCTGCAAATACTTTTCAGATAAGAAACATTTTATTTTTCATGCTTACCATCACTCACAACTTAAAAACTTATCATTATGTTCCCTTCTGATACTTGAGCTCCCTGAACCCATGATTCTCTATGATGGTAACTTTTCCATGACAAAGTACTACAGATCACACTTGCTCCTACATTTTCACAGCAGTTTGGGATAATATTTGAATGCTATCTGGTAAGGACACCACCCAATCAGCTTTTGTCTCCCAAGTCAGTAAATGCCAAAATATGTACAATTGCATAAAAATGTTAACATTTTTCAATTCATCAAGAATATCAAAAAAGGAAGAAAATCAAAAGAAGTGTTAAATGAAAAGGTGCTTTAAAATAAACTAAAAGAACAATATTTTGTAGATGTGATAAAAACCCACTACAATTCTGCATAATGAAAATTCTCAAGCCCTCTACTTGACAAGCCTTAACTTCTTTATTCTAGCTGCAAAATAAGGTTATTTTTTATTTCTATCAGAAACAGAGAAAAAAAAAAACCACAATTAGTAGTAGTAAATACCATGCTTAAATCAACTACCAAGCAATTACATTGCAACTATGAACAAGAAATTTAAATTTTTAATGATTTTCTGGAATTCATAAAGGGCTGCAGAACTATTTAAAGCCTGAAGTATCATTAAAAGAAGGGACTGGTTCTGCTAGAAACACAGCAATCAGAATCTATAAATAACAATCAGGAAGCAGATGCTAACACTGCCTGCACTGGTCTTCAGAAAATTCATGAACTTGGTAATCAGTTTCTATATTCAGCTACAGTGGGGAAAAAAAAGCATTACAAATGAGAAGCACTTCAGAGAAATCTTTAGAAGTGAACGGAAACAATTTGAAGGAAAAAAGCTCTGAAGCCATTAACAGGAGAGCTTATCTTAATTACTTTTAAAATACCTACATTTTACCGTATAGCTTGAGCTTAGAAAAGGCATTTTAGCTTTTTTTTTCAACCAGAAAGGCCAAGATTCAAGATTCTAATCCCACCATCAGAAGACGAGGGCTTTAGAATTCTTTCAGAAGTGGACTCCACAGGCAGATTTGCAAGGCGGGGATGCACAGGTCACAAAACACTTGGCTTCAGAGCTATTTTAGCATAAGTGATACTCACAACTCACACAGAAGGCCCTTCCAGACCAACACATGGCGTATAAAAACAACTCATTTCTCCCCCAAAGCCTAGGCACTCTACTGGAAAGGGGATGAAAAAGGGAGATGAATGTTTGGAACACATCTGCATTACAAGCAGCACCAGATTTATACACTGCTCCTTTCACCTTCTCCAAGCTCTGTATTTGTCTAAGCAGACCCCAAAAAACCCCCACCACATCATTCTACAACAGCCTTGAGACTGGTAAAAATGTTATTCAGAACCAAATCACTGCTTTTACACATATCTAGAATGAAGGCACATACTAACTAAACTGATGCGACAGTCAGCTATGGAATAGGAGTGAAGACAGGATGACAAAAATTATTTCTACTGGTCTGAATACAAAGTCATATCTGCCCAAGAATTACTATTGCCTAAACTTTATAACATATACTTAAGTTTCCACATTTTCAAATATATCTCAGGCAGCAATATGATCACAGACCAATCTGGGATGGAAAACCCCGTATTTTTTATTTCTATCTGCCCCAGCTCTGGAAAAGCAAACATACAAACAAACCTGGAAAACACTGTTGAAAATCTCACTTGTGTATTATCAACTTGAAGCAGATGATCTGAGGGTAGTGGGACACTAGAACAGGTTGCCCAGAGAAGCTGTGGAAGTCCCATCAGGGTCAGGCTAGACAGACCTCTGAGCAGCCTGGTCCAGTGGAAGGTGACCCTGCCCATGGAAGGGATTTGGAACTGGATAGTCTTTCATATCCCTTCCAACCCAGACCATGCTATCATTCTGTGATTCTTTGAGACTATCCACCTGGAGAAGACATGTATCATCTGTTGTAATTGCTCTCCATGATACTGAAGTGCCATGTATGTAAATTTTATGCAGGTCTACAAAATACATCATATTTAGATTTCTACTGTTTACTAGAATTAGAAAAACTAGTAACAAGATGAAAAATAAGTTTATCTTTCATAGTTGTGTTTGTCATTGCACATCAAGTACATGTGAGATTTCTACACTGAAGCATTAATAATTATTTCAAGGTTAAATTTTTCTTCTTTTTCTAAGAAAAAAATCACCTAGTCAGAAATTACATACATACAGAGAGACATGGACTTCCTTCAGCAAGCCCAGTGGAGAGAAACAAAATTATAATCTGGTATAGTTTTAATAAAATATATTAGCAACCCTACTTATAAGAATTTAGATTTAAATCTACACTCAGGAATTACAACACACATCTGCACAGACTGCAAAACTTTTCTGAATTGTACAAAATATAGCTTTATAAAATGTTTGTTCAAGTCAGAAAGTTTGCTTTTTTCCTTGATAGAACATGTTGTCATATCATAAAAGCAATGTACTTGCCATATTTTGTCAGATACTTAAAAAAAGGAACTAAACCCCCAAGCTGGATTCTATGATGAAGGACTGTACTGCACAGAGACTGCACAATCAAATTGAGTACTATGAGCAGTGAAGCTATTGAACATCAGAGACCTTTGAAAAGTATGACTAACAAGCAGTAGAAAAAACAGCTAGAAGCTGATTTTATGGCGTGACTGACAGCTCTTAGCACACTAAGTTTCACAGTGGAAGAAAAGACATTGTAAATTCTATTTCCTTGGAATTACCTGTATTCTACTGAACACAACAATAAAACTCAACAAGTAACATGCAGAAGGTAACTCCTCACACTGAGAACTCCAAAGATTTTAACAAACTCTGTTTCTTAAGTTTATAAAGTAGAAAAAACAGATTAAATTATCTCCCTCAGTTGCACTTTCAAAACTATTAAAAAAAACCCCCAAACATTAATAACACCAATACGAGAAAAAGTATACTGGAAAAATGTATTCTTCTTAGAGCATTACTGTCTGTTGTATCATCACTTGTCCTTTGTTCATATTGTTGTAAAGTATTATACATCTGGCTTTAATTCCAATTGTGAAATCTTAACTGTGTAAAAGCATGGTATTTGTACATGGCATAACTGTTACCGAGCTCATAAAGTCAACCGAAAAATACTGTACAGTATTTTAAAAAGTTCTTCATGTCAAGAAAAGCACTTCTTAGATCTTCATCATGTCAGTATCATGCCACAGAAACACCACATTTCAATTACAATTTGAAATAATAGCACATATTCCTATTGCGTAACAAATAAGAATTTCTTTAAGCACACATAGAGAAAAAAAATTTAACTGACAATATTATGAAAGATAGAAGACAGTACATGAAAGAGAAAACATTTCGAACCATAATTAATGAATGCTCTCACCTTCGGTGGAAGTCTGTAATTCTCAAAGGTCTTTGCAACAGCAGATAAAATACCACACATGAGTGCAGAAATCAGCATCATCACTCCAACTGCTGTTAACCAGGACATACTGCAGAAATAGCACAAACTTTCTGCTGATGTGCATACAATGACATGAACAGCACACAGCATCAGACACATTAAGTAGAACAGCAGAGAGAACAGTGGAGGGGAGAGGGGCACCTCAAATTCTGCCCTCTTGCTCAAGGCTTTGGGAATACTGAGCAAAAGCAGTATCAGAACCTAGGAAAAAAAAAAAAAGGAAGATTAATACTTTGAAAATTGGAGTTACTTAAAGCATACAGTAAGAATTCACACAAAAAATCATGCTGTTGTCATCCATGTCACTCTGCTAATATGCATACTTTATCAAAAAAACCTGTGAAGAATTAGGTTGGATTTCTTTTCCCCCAGTAAGATATTACCATATAAATGGGAGAACCCAATATTGGCTTTTCATTTATTAAGGCCTTAAACACACAAGTTCCCAAGTTTAATAAATCATCATTTACCTCCTCATTCATGGCAACCAATGATATGTATGACCTTCATTCCCTGTAAAAGATCTTGAGCTTCCAATATCAAAATAGCTCCTAAGCAAACAAATTTGACCCATTGTTTGTCACCTGTAAATGTCTGAAGTTAATACACTCTGTCAAAAGCAATTTATTTCCTGTACGAGAAATACATATGTATGAGATCTTGCTGAGCTAAATAGCTTCCCAAACGAGGGGAAGTTCTCATACCATCACATAAGTGTATGCTGAATTTTTAGCTTATGAATTCTCCCCATATTTACTTCTTGTATCTCTCCTTATTGTAATTGAATTTATTGGTTTTTCATTTTGCTGTGACCTGCACATAGATCAAGCAGAATTCCAAGTTTTCTCGTACATAACTGTGGCAGCAGAGATAACATGAAGAAACTTTCTGCTACTCATATACAAACCTTAACCAAAAAGTGTGAAATTTCAGCCACACACTAAAATGTTTGCAAGCTGCAGAGATGGAGCTAGGACTAGAGGACTAGACTAACCTCTATCAGCTGGTGCTAAGGGAAGATTAAAACAAATCAAAACAAAAACAACTATATCAGGCCACGGTCAACCTGTAATCTTTCACTGTCACTTGTGAAGACCTATGCCTAAATTTTTTCCCACACTACAGTGAGACATAGTAGACAAAAAAAAAAAAAAAGCTTTTCAATAGTCCACTGTTTCTTCATATTCTGCTACATATTTCATTTGGTTATGAAAATATGCAGTTTTGAGTAGCACACTGGCTTAAGTCTTACATTTCAGCCCATCACTTAAAACTAAAACAGCACTCATGGCAGAAAAATGCTCAAACTGTAGGTATCTACCAAACTAAATTTAGGTCTTTTGAGTAAATGCACTGTTATCAGTTCACATCTCAGAGGTATTCTCTTCATCTGAAATACAGGATAAATGGCATTTAAAGTATAGTGAAGTTTGAAGAGACATCTGAGTTTCTCTACTATTTATTCCCTGAAGGTGGAAAATCAATATCAAGACAAAAACATTTTGGAGAGCCAGGCAGCTTCTTTAGTATTGCAGTGGAGAAAAGAAATAACTCCAGCCATTTTGCTTACAGCTATGCTGAGCATACACTTCTCAACAAAAATTTCTGTGGTTAGCAGCTGCATGTTTCTTTGATGAAGACTGATTGTGTATAACCTCAGATTTGTTTTCCAGAAATAGTAAACATCTACAACTCCAGTCAAAACAAAAAAAAAAAAAAAGTCCAGTGCTTCAGATCTAAAGTAACTGTCAACAACTTGAATGCACATGTCCTGAAAACAAAGGAACAAAAAAAGATATGCACCTTCAGCTTTGCAGTGAACTTTGTCCACCTCCAGATCTTCTACCTGTAGAGCAGGAACAGAACCTACCATCCCACCAAGGGCACAGTGGAACTCATTCCTGTGAAGTGATCAGCAGACTGACAAACCCCACTGAGCAATCTACCAGAAAGCCATTTCAGAAGCACTCTGCATGCAGAGAGCTTCTGAAAGTGCATGGGAGACAAGGCACAGAGCGCTGCCTGGAGACCCAGCACTTGAATTTTCCCCAAAACATCAGTTGGAGAGATCCACTTAAAGACATGGTATATCTTATCCTTGTAACTACAGGAGATATGAAGAGGTAACTCCACAGCAAGTATTTATTTTAGGGTTGTAAATCCAGCAGTACAAGGAACAATTCCTGGAGCTGTGAGAATTTTCCATATAAGGTAGTGCCTGTTGGGAGCAGCTATACTCAATGTTAGATGAAGAGCAACAGCTAGAGATTTACTTGCCAGACTCTTTTTTTTCCTAATGCAGTAAAGCTACTCAAAAATAAAAGGCTAACTAATATGGAAGTAATTGAAGTTGTAGCACATCTGCATATCTACCTTAACTAACTACACTAAAATGTAAGTAATTCATATCAAAAGCACTCTTGAATCATTTTAAAGACCAGATTTTACTTTAAAAAGAGTATTAATCTTAAGCAAGCAGAATGTCAGCCAACCCTAAGAACCTATATTCAGTAATTTTAAAGACTAGTAAGTGTATATATCACATATGCAACACGAAGATACTTTACTTTTGTGCACCTAAATTTTACGCAGAAAGATCTATTTTCATACCTCCATAATGATCACAGTCCCCACCATCATTGAATACATGTCATATTGTGCCACTTGTTTGCTTAATGAAGAACTCAAAGTCTTGAGGGCCTCCAAGTATTGTTTCAGGACCTTCTTGCCAATATTTAAGAGTATTTCTGAATTATTCCCCTCTAAATACAGTTTGATCCAATTACTATGGGATTTTTCTGCTATCTTAAAATGTTCATATCCAGGATCTGGAGAGAAAAGAAAAGAAGCAAGAAGATCCATGAACAAAGAAAGATTACTTGGAAATGTCATCGTATTTTTATATTTGCTTGCATAATGTATAAAAACATATAACTGCTATGGCATTTGAAAGTTTTTTCACAGATACAAAATTACACTATCTTTCGGCAGCAATACCAATTACCTGGAATACAAGCAACTAATTCTAACCTAATGAACTGTCAAGACTTCTAACAATTGACAAACTTATTAAAATAACCATTCATTTTTACAAAATGTTTCCCAGAGAAACAATTTAAATGCTTCAGATACTGCATGGCCATGACATGAGGGGCAAAGAAAGCAATGCTGTCCACCAGAACTACTCATTATCTGGAACACAGTGTATAAGCTAGTAGGAAATGATCAAATAGCTGATGTCTAGTGAAAAACCAAAAGAGACAACACACACACCACATGAGAAGGTAGTACAGGCTGGATGAGTGGATGGTGAAGGTGGACTGAGAACTAAAAGAAAGGCAGAGCTCAGAGGGTTTTAACAAGCAGTGTAAAGTCTATCTAGTTGGAGGCCTGTTAGTAGCAGCGTCCCCCAGGGGTCAACACTGGGTCCAAAGAAGTTTAACTTATTCACCAATGATTTGGATGAAGGCACACAGGCCTCCCATGAGCAAGTTCCCAAATGACACAAAGCTGAGGTGGCAAATATCCCAGAGGGATGTGCAGCCCTTCAGAAGAACCTTGACAAGCTGGAGGGATGGGAAGAGAAGAAACATCTGAAATTCAACAGAGACAAGTGCAGGATCCTGCACCTGCAGAGGAACAACCCCAGGCAGCAGCACAGGCTGGGGGTGACCTGCTGGGAAGCAGCTCTGTGGAGAAGGACCTGGGGTTCCTGGTGGACAACAAGCTGTCCATGAGCCAGCAGTGTGTCCTGGGGGCCAAGATGGCCAATGGGATCCTGAGGAATAGGAAGAGCATTGCCAGCAGGTTGGGGGAGGTGATCCTGACCCTCTGCTCAGCCCTGGTGGGGCACATCTGGAGTTCTGTGTCCAGTTTCGGGCTCCTCAGGACAAGGGAGACATGGAGCTCCTGGAGCAGGTTCAGTGGAGGCCAACGAAGATGATGAGGGGGCTGAAGCATCTCTTCTACAAGGAAAGGCTGAGGGAGCTGGGCCTGTTCATCTTCAACAAGAGACAGCTGACAGGGGACTTCATCAATGCCTGTAAGTATCTTAAAGGAGGGTGTGAAGAAGATGGAGTCAGGCCCTTCTCCATGGTGCCCAGCAACAGGCAGGAGTCTGCCTGTTGATAAAAGCCAACAAGGGAATGCAGGAAGTTCTACCTAAACATGAGGAAGAACTTTTTTACTCTGTGAGTGGCTGACCACTGGAACAGGTTGCATGGAGAGGCTGCAGAGCCCTTTTTGGGAGATACGCATAAGTTTTCTGGACACATTCCTGAGGAATGTGCTGTAGGGGACCCTGCTTCAGCAGGGTGGTTGGACTAGATAACCTACAGTGATGCAGTCCTACTTTACCAAATCTGTGTTTCTGCTTTTCCAATACTGGTCATTGAATACAGTATGTATTCACAATACAAATGCAGTTGAAGCAAGAGTGTAATTTTCAGAAACTTGTATCTCATTGAAACTTTTGCTATGCATAAATATTCACATTCATCTGCATTTTTTCTGAAAAATAGATGTTTCATTTCACTTCACACTAACAGTACTTGCTATTTCCCTGCAATTTGACTTGAAAGGTAATGATAACTTAAGTACAAAAGGTTGATTTGGAAATTGTATATAACTTGCAGTTGTTCCCTTCTTAGCTAAAAGTGGGGTGAAACATTTGCTGTACAGTTTCAGACAAGAAAGGTTAAAACAATAGGTGAAATAACTTTGGTGTCTTAAAGATTTAAGCTGCAGCTCTTTTTCACTCCTCGTAGACGAAGAGTGTATTCTACTTGGAAAAAAAAATCACTTTGTCTTTTGTTCAGCCCTTTCAGCAAAAGTACATTATCAAATCCAGGAACATTAAAAATTTTATTTCAAGTGAATGAAGGTGAATGAAGTATTTCTATTCTCAATTTGTATAGTCATGAAAGAATCATGCTTACTATTTACAAGTCTCTTATCATACAAGACATTTCATCATCTACTGTGGGCTGAATTCAAGGTGACAATTTTAAAAGGCAATGTTTAACTCAAAATGTCCAGTCTATCTTCCCAAGACTTCTAGCAGACTCCAAGCCTTGCTGACCCTGCTATGCAGGGGGCTTGCAGGGATCTGCCAGAAAGTACATTCCAGCCAGCAGCAAACACCTGTATATCAAGATAGCTGCCAGTGCACACAGAGGATTTCATTTCCTTCCTGTAATTCTTTTAACTTCCCTGTAAAGTTTCTCATTCAGTATATTTGAAATAAGAGTTAAATATTCATACATTTGAGGACATCCATAAAGGATCATCTAAAATGAGTTTTAATCAAACTGAGATTTGACATGACACTTTTTCATTACACAGAAGACTGAAATGAGTTCAAGCTATATTTTGAAACATATATAAATTCCCTCCATATCTTCTGCTCCTGTACTGCTTCCTTTTCCTCCTTCTTGACTAGTCTCCCTCTTCATTCCTTTTAGCATTTTTATTTCATTGCCATCTACTCTTTTCCATGCTAACTGCCCACCAAAACCACTGTGTCCATGTTATGAAAGATGACTTTTAGCCAAACTCTCATGAATGAATGATTTAAAGATCTTTCAGACAGGAATAAAAGACCACGGTTGTCAAATTTCATTGGATAACTCCAGTTATATTGGTTCAGTGGCACATTTATATGCCGAAGGTGTAAAATATTAACAGAAGCATTTTGGTAACAGGCAGGTAATATTTTTTGTAAAGACAGCAAATTGCTCCCATACAGGATACTTATAAGACAAGTCAAAACTGAAGCAAAATCCAAAGCAAGCCTGCCCAGCTGCACATTTCACAAAGCACTGGCAGTGTTTTACTTGCATAGTATTACATTAGCAATTTGTGCTTCAGCCTCACTACCATCTCATCACAACCAGATGGATATGCTTTGCAAGAATCTGACAATAATTTCACTTCATTCCAGTCACAGGCAGCAATCATTTAAAATGAGTTACAAGGAAAGAATGAATAATGTAAATAATTCTCCAGTTTCAACATATACATGTCCCAGTAGAAGTAAAATTATTTTAATCTAATACAAGTTCAGGATAAGTCCCAGTTTGAAAATTTAGGACTCATTTTAATAACACGAGCTCTCAAGCATAACAACTTGCTCTCAAGCATGACTCTTCACTCCACTGTAAAATGTCTTTCAAAGAAAAGGTCCTAATTTATCATTCAACTACATGCTCAGAAGTTTAGAACATGAGGGAAGCATTGCTATCTCACACTGAGGTATGAACTTGCTCAAAAACAGAAAAGTGTGTTTTTAGATAATTCTCTCAGCTTAATTTTTGCTAGCTATTTTTATACTCCTTTTCCAGACTTTTTATTTAGCTGCATGTATCCACATCTATCAAAAGAAAACCTAATGCCTCACATTATAATTTATTAGGACGTCTCAAAAATATATGTTTTAAATAATAAAGCCCTTAGTCAATCTTCAAGTTTCTCATGTATTTTACATTTTATATGAGTTTTTAATTTACTTGATATGTTTAAGTGTGAGGATTCTTTTGAACCTCAATAAAGCACAGCCCATGTCCCATTAAATGTTGTGCAACCTCTTAGTTTGAACATGCGTGTTTATATGAACAAACATGGGGGGGAAAGTTACTGACCTGCTTTCATTCTGCTCTTTATTTATTAACAGATATATTTAAAACAGTTGAAGATTAAAATAAATTTTTGTGTACTGTTACAGTTTGCTTTTAACATTGGAGCAGTTGAAATCAGGGAAATCCATGGCTTCTTTATGAAATAGCTTGTAAAAATCATTCTGCCTGCCCATCTGACAGCGATTTGACTCAACTGACAGCTGACTTCATCTAATTGTGTTAAGAAAGAAACTAATATTCCACCAAAAATGAATACATCTTTTATTATATAGATTAATACGGGCAAGTCTTTTCCTGACTCAGTCATCATCCTCATGGTCCCAACAGCTGGTGCTCTAACCCTTGTGCTGTACACTACAGCACTGGACAGGAATACCATGTTTTCCCCTTTAGCAGAACTTACTGGTTTTGACCTCAAGAGCTGAACTTTTTTTTTTTTTTTTTTTAAGCAGCAAGGCTTATGCTATCCTTGCAAGCATTTTCAAGTGTATCTTTCACTTTAAACTGATATTCCAGTCATAGGCATTTCTCTTGGCATTGAACTGAAATGTTATGATCCACTAGTCGCTACTAGAGCAAAATCTGCATTGGAAAGCTTGAAATTGCAGCAGCAGTTTCAATATGAGTTATGTACAACTAAGCAAATGGGAGTGATGCCCAACTGACTCCAAATATCTTTCAGGGTTTCTTTCACTCAAAATACCTGGCAGAAGACCTTGTCTGTGGAATTCAGAAATTATATAGCCCAAGAGCTGTCAGCACAACTCTGATGAGTGTTCAGATGCTCTACAAATACAGATCAAAAGGCTCTGAGCAGCGTGAGCTAAAGAAGATTGCTCAGATCTGTGTCCAGTCAGGTCTTGAATGTTTACAGGTATGAAGCCTCCACAACCTCTCTTGCCATCTCATTCCACTGTTTGACAAATCTTACCTAAGAAGGTTTTCTCCAAATTTCTTGTGAGGACCACCAATTAGACCCTGGTCTCATCTTGTTTATTCCCTCCCATCATATAGTGCCTACACTGACAAGACCTTTCCTACACAGTCCTAGCACCCTCAGCCCCTCCTCCTCATATGACAGACATTCCAATCCCTTCATCACCTTCATGACCATGCACTGCACTTACTATGTTATATCCACTAAACTATGGTACTGAGAAGCCCAGCACCGGACCCAAGACTGCTCACCACTGCTGCTAAAGGAAGCAGGATTGACCAGCTGATGACTGTGCTCCTAATGCCACCTTGGATGTTAGTGCCTTTCATGAGGGTGCTCTGCTGCCTGATATTCAACTTGGTGTCCCCAGTCACCCTGTGGTGGTTCTTCAGCTGTTTCCAGTCAGTCAAAACCAAATCTGTTATGATACATTGGCACTGCTTCTTCCCAGGTAGAAGATGTGGCATTTTCCTTTGATGAACCTCAAGAGGTTCCTGTCAGCCCATTTCTCCAGCCTGTCAAAGTGCTTCTGAGTGGCAGGAGACCCACCTATTGCACCAAGCACTTCTCTCAGATTCCTATTGTGTCCTTCCCTTGCTGAGACACCATTTTCTCCCACTGGCCAGATCACTGATGAGGATGTTGAATAGTTCTGGCTTGAGTCAAGCCCTGTGGTTGACCACAACAGCCTTCAGAGAGTCTTTGTGCTGCTGATCACATTCACATGAACCCAGCAGGTGAGCCACTTTTCAGTCCATCTCACTGTCCAGTTATCTAGCCTGAAATGCAACAGGATGGCTGAAGCACCACATGAGCACCATAGGTGGTGAAAGTAAGACTTCCTCTAGTTGTCTGAAAAGCTACGAATTCCTGACAAACCATCTGCCCTAGACACCTATAAAATATTGCCCATGTTGGTCTGGTCACTAATCTTGACCCAGAAGTTCTCAACTATTCCATCATCCACTCCCAGGCACAGCTACATGCCTGTCACCACTCTCTCACAAAAATATCAATTTTCCATCCTCAAATTCCCAACTTACAATCTTAGAATTGTAGAATTATTCAGGCTGGAAGTTGATTTTAAGATTATCTCGTTCATCACCAGCACTGTTAATGGAGGTATCTTTTGCTACATCACCACTCATTATTGGTTTCCAATTGGACATTAAGCCACCAACTTTACAGACATGCAGCCAATTTTTAATTCATTACAGAGTCCATTTATCAAACCATATCACTCTAACAACAGCAGCACAAATTTCAGGGAGGCCTTACCAAAGGCCTTACAGAAGTCTAAGTAGATGACACATCTTTTGTCTACTGATGCGTTTACTCCATCATAGAAGGACACGAAATTAGCCAGGCACAATTTGCACAATGGCAAAGTAATGTCATTAATTTCCAATAACCTTTTTGTCTTCCACATGTTTTGGTATGTCTTCCAGGAAGATCTGTTTTGTGATCTTACCGTGCACAGAGGTGAGGCTGACTGGTTAAGCAGTTCCCAGGATCCCCCTTTTTTTAAAAAGCAGGCAACCTTCTTGAATATGAATCAGATTACTGAATATAGTAACTTCTCTGCAAGGTAACCTCCTTCTAGGGGAATCCTGACAGATGTGTATGTGCCTGTAATGGGATAGTGGGATGGCATTTATCTTCACTTAAAAGCAATGCAAAATAAATGGCCATCCATGCATGCTCTTGAGTTACTGAGTTAGTGACACTGTCTTTAGTATTTCTAAGCCTGAAGCACCCACATTAATCAAACAACACTAATCAAACAGAACGTACTGTTTCCCTGCCAGTCTTAACTGAACAGACCAGAGCTAGCCCAGCACACCTAGAATACTCTAAGAAAAACAAGATCCTCCTAAGAAGTTGACAGAAACAGGGGAAATTGACATTAAGACTCTGTAAAAAAAGCTACCATGACTTGGACCTAGATTTGCACCACGTTATTGAGACTTTCCATTACTGAAAGGAAAGAAAGTCATTGTGGATGCTTTGCCTCCCAAACTCTTCCCAGTAAGGTTGCACCTCTAGTAAGTTTTCAGTCACAAGCAAGCACCATAAAAAATTCTCACATTTTTATCCTCAGCAATTTTGACTTTCATTTCTCAGATGAAAGCTCCAAGTTGAAATTAAGCTGTTCCCAGACAAAAAATAAAAGGAAAATGAAGATACCAACAAGAAGCTGGTAGAAACTCCAGCCTGTTTCATCAGTGTTTGCAGAAATACTGTTAGATGGAGTTTTGTGATGGCATCTTCAGCAACACAACCATATCCTGAAACCCCTCAACAGGGCAAGCTTCTCACTTGACACAACTGGGTTAACTGAAGAAATCTGTGCAGAAGAAAAATGTCAGAAGAGATGGAGCATGGGTCCTGCTATAGGCATGTTGTTGCTACAAGCAGAGTTTGTTCTGTTGAGAATCCTGGACAATGTTTAATTATGATTAGGAGCTGTGATGTTGAAAGATAATTGATTCTTGACTTAGAACAATCATTTTGCTAAAATCTACGTTGCTATCCACTTTAATTATTCCTAGCTGTAAAACAGCTCTGCATTCTCATCTAGTTCAATAATTCAACAGATTGCAAATCAATTGACAAGCTTCACAGTCACTTTAAGACAACATCTTCTAATGACAATGGTAAAATATTCTCCTTCACCCTCTGACTCAATTTTTTTCACTAAATTATCATATTAACTTAATTATTTATACTGTAGTTTGTATCATGCTTCCTAATGAAATACCACATTTTGCTAGGCTTGGGTTTTTTTCCTACTTGTTTTTTATTCTTTCTTCCAAACATACACACACGCACACTCATGCATTTTTAATAAGCAGTTCTCTAGGTTCTTATTCCAAGTAAATACATAAAAATTAAATAAAAAGATAACTTACTTAAATTATCTCCCAGCTTTACTTGAAGCATCTTTTTATTTAAACCAGAAAATTCAGTCCATTGTGTTAATTCTCCAAATAGAGTCAATGCCCTATATAGAACACCTCAGAAAGAGCAGTTATGAAACCACTGAGATTTAACTACACTAGCAGTTTTACTTTAATCTTACTCCATCATTATTTTTGCTCTTTTGCCAACTAGGAATATTAGCAGTCATTAAAAAAACTGCATTCAGATGCAGTGTATCAAAGTAGGTTGCAGTAGAGATTGAATTCAGTACAACTGCTCTGAATACTGCTCTCAAAAGAATAGCTAACTTGCAGTGCAATGCCATACTGTTGAATTTAAAAGTCCAAACTGTTTTATAAACAATATCCTTTTAGTATATCTGTAACACCTTTTTAGCTAATTTACCTTTTTCATATGCAGGCGTATTCTCTTGCAGCAATCTGCTAAGCTGGAACCCATTCAAGTGCACAAAACGTAGCTGCTCTCTCATTGTCTTGCCTCCAACGACTGGCAATATAAGGTTCCCAACACTGTTTCTTGAAATTGGTAGGCCAAGACCTATTGCCAGTGTGCTAGCTAAATCTGTTTGCTGCACATGTTCAGGTTGGGCTAGAGGAGCTGGAATGAACAAAAAAAAAAAAAAGAGAAAGAAAAAGAGAGAGGAAAAGAAGTATTTCAATAACAAGCCCATTCTATTTCTCCAGAGACAGCTGGCACCTTATTAGTTTCAAAATTGTTTCATTGGTGTTAGATCAGCTATTTTAAGTGGTCTACAGAGAGCTGACTGATCTTTTTCAGCTGCTATCCTCTGCTGCTGTAATACAATATTAATTAAATTCTTAGTCAGTGCCACACTTCAATGCTAAGAACTACTGTAAACACGACATAGATGTTATACAAGTACAAGTAAGAAAACAGATGGTCCAGGACATCACCTTAATATCAAATTGCAGCCTACATCCTAAGAGGGTTTCATAACTTTTACATTAGAAATAATAGAAACCAGTACAGTAAGCCAACTTAATATATGAACAAAGAATGAGAACCTAAAATGATGTTGACAGCATTCCAGAAGCTTCTCAATATGACATGAGAACAGCTCAAGATTTACTTAATATCAAGTTGCTAGGAAAACAGACATCAGGTAAAGAATGTTTATTCTTAATCCATGGCTACATGCAGGCAGACTCAGTGACTTTTAAAGCATCTTGTGTAAGATTCCATTAACTTACTGCAGTTATCAGGATTAGCCTTCAGTCCCACAGAATCTACAGACATGAATGATTTTATTAACGTAAGGAACCTTCTGTTTAGGATTGTTTTGCCAGCTGTTCCTTTTCATGCTGAACTAGTTAGGTAACGGTGTTTTTCTATATGCTTTTATTTCATTCTCTTTGTAACTTCAAGCATTGAGTGTTTTGACTTAAATGCAGTATAGAAAGATTTCTATACAGTCTTTATTCCTCTCAAGGCTGCTTGTAAGAGCATTAAAATTTGCCTCATTTCTCATCTAGCTCAAATTAATCCCATACTTTTACAGAATGCCATCTATAATCCGTAAAGCCTCTTTGCATGAGTGCCTGTATGTCAGCAGTTTTCAGATTTTATCTTTAAAGGCAAGTTCTTAACCGGTAAAAAAAAGCCAAACTACCAAACACATTTAGCCAATCATGGGTGACATATCTCTGTAGAAGGCTATAAAAGTAATATTCTGACAGCATACTAAATGTAAAAAGCCCACAGGATTACTATTTTGAGGTCTACTGAATTAACCACAGTACATTTTGTTTACAGTAGGATCATAAGGAGCAGTCACTAGAATCCTGATTACTGTACCAATGAAAAGTAAACTGTGGATATTGACAAAGGCATTAGAAATCACAAACTCTATCCCAAAAACAGGTAAATAGATATATTTTACTGTATTGTAAAAACTGCTCATTCAGGTTAAACCTCAGAGAAACTAATTCCAATGATAGGAGACTGCATTTACAGAATCTATACTCTTGTCGCCTGGCTGTCAACACATGCTAGTGAAATTCATAAAATAAAAACTTAGCCAAGAGCTTTGATCCACTCTTGACTTTGTTTTGTTTACAGACCTGAGAAGAGGTCAAGGACTCTTGAAGCAGTGCTTTCTACTGCAGATCGACAAAAACTTTACAAACAACAGGAAAATCTCCCTCCACATGTTGCAGGAACCTCCAGCAAGATAAATAAGCCAAGGTTCTGCACACAAGGTTCTTCAGAAAATAAATCACATGGAAATTATCAAGTGGCAGAATGAAAGGCAGAAGAGAGTATTATTTTGGGGAAAATATTCACTCCTGGTACAACTACATTTCACCAATCCACTCAGTCAAGGAGCTTGTTTAAGCATAACACTACAAAGTAGACTAAAGATTCTCTACCACTCCATTTCTTTATTGCCTCTTACCTTTAACTATCTTGTTTTTATTTTTTACCATTATGTGCTTGAGAAATACGTAAAATCACATCAATGATATAAAATTAACTAGCCTATACAGTAAACACACTCATGGTCCATATTCAATCCTTAAGACTTAGCAATCAACAGTCATGTTATCAGTGCCATCACCTCTCACCTGTTGACAAGGGTCAGATCAATTTAATATTAAAAAACAATCCTATTTCCAATAGTTTCTAGTCTTCCAAGGGCTTTCTTCCTCTTTCTGGTGGATTCTGTGTGAGAAATTGTCATTCATTCTTCCATCCCAGCTGTCTGAGAGAGAAGAATGGAGGCCAAATATTCTGGCCTCGAAAGACAAAATTTCATCCCACTTCAAATAGGATTCAGGATCTACACCTATTAATTTACCATTAGCCCAGTATCCTGACAACAGATCTTATTAGCACTCAACATTCAGACAGAACAGTGCCGTATAAGATTATAGTCTCAGAAATACACAATTCTCTCACTGGTTACAAAGCTAGATTCAGGGTTTCACCGAAATACAGATGCTAATTTTGGCTTAGAGCTTAAACCAGAATTTTAGATCAGATAGAATGGGCTTTCCCAAATAACTGTAAAACAACCCAAAGCACTTTTCAAAAAGAATTCTAGCATAATATAAATTAAGAGTTGCCAGTGTGTTCTTGTCCTGGTTTCAGCTGGGAGAGAGCTAATTTTCTTCCTAGTGCCTGGTACACGGGCTGTGTTTTGGAATCAGTATGAGAATAATGTTGATAACACGCTGATGGTTTAGCTGTTGGTAAGGAGGGCTTACCCTAAACCAAGAACTTTTCCACTTCCTGTGCTCTGCCAGTGAACATGAGAAGCTGGGAGGGAACGCAGCTGGAGCAGCTGACCTGAACTGGATGAAGTACTCCACACCACAGAGCATCACAGCCCGCCACACAAACTGGAGGGAGTTGACTGGGGGATAGGAATTGCTGCTTGAAGGTGGGCTGGGCACCGATCAGCAGGTGGTGAGCAATTGCATTGTGCATCACATGTTTCTCTTGGGTTTTATTCCTCTCTCTCCCCACTTTCCCTTACAATAATAACTACTATAATCTACATATAATTATTACTGCTATTCTTGTTACAGTTATATACAGTAGTAGTGTTCCCATCCCGTTAGAGTACACTATGCACTGTTATCCACTGGAGCCTTACACCAAGTACTATGCAGCCACTCACTCACTCAAACCCCCCATCCTGGTAGGGTGGAGAAAGAAAAGATAAACCTCATGGACTGAGACTAGAACAGTTTAATAATTGAAACAAATTGAAAAAAATTAAACATAATAGTAATGAAGACAGGGGGAAGAATAAAACCCAAGAGAAACAAGTGATTCACAATAAAATTTGTCACCCCCTGCTGACCAATGTGCAGTCCCATCCCCAAGCAGTGACTGGCAGCCTCAGTTTATATACGAGGGATGATGTGCCATGGTATGAAATATTCCTTTGGCCAGCTCAGCTCAGATGTCCTTGCTATGCCCCTTAATGGCTCCTCTTGCACCTCCTCAATGGCAGAGTATGGGAAACAGGAAAGTGCTTGATTTAGATAAACACTAAAACACCAGTCTGTTAACAACATTATTCTCATACTAAATCCAAAAAACAGTCCTGTACCACCCACTAAGTAGAAAATTAACTCTATTCCTTCTGAAATAAGACAGTTCTAAAAAAAGGTCATGCTTCTTTGATCCTTACCACTTCTCTTCCCAAAAGCAGAGCTGATAAACAGCAGTGGTGTGTGCACTTCTCCTTCCGAAGAACCACCATGACTGCCTGTTTCAGACATTCCATGATCCCCACAAACAACTAACAAATTGGGAAGAGAAGCTTCCTCCTGCAAATCACAGAAAAAAAATCTAAGTTACCATACCAACACAATTCATTTATATCATTTCACTATATTCATCATTCTCAAACATGAATATGTCTCAAAATTAACTTCAGTTTTGAAACTTGCTCAGCCTGGGGTGGATAATAAGCTATCACTGCAATTAAGTGTAACTCAGTAACAGTAATTTTTAAAAGTTAAGGCATTCATATCTAACACACTTGTCAGAAAAAAAGCTTAAAAAAAACCCCTAAATTTACAGAGTTGCAAGAAACTCTCTGGAAGATTAAATAAAGGCTATCACGCCCTGAGAAGATCAGGAGTCCCAGAAAAGCATCATTAACACAGAAATATTCCCCCTCTTCATTTCTTCAGCTTCACTAAGTTTCAATATACATGCTGATTTAATAATATTGTAAATACTAACAAAATATCAATTCAATATTAAAAAATCATCCTGTTTCTAATAGTCTCTAGTTTCCCATGGGCTTTAGGGATTGAAGTCTGACTGATTTGAGGTCTAAATCTGACAGTTAATGTAGACTAATTGTTGTTGATTGTTGAAGAATGATGTTGAATGAGGTGTATGCTTCCAAATAAAGAGAAACAGAAACTTAAGTGAGACCTGTGCAAGAATTTTGAGTTAACAAATCAAAGCAGCAGAAAATTAACAGTCATTCAACAACAAAGTACTTTTTTATCATCTCTAGTTATTATCAGTAGATATTCTATCAAAAAATAGAGTGCTTTTATTATGTCTGTATTCTAAAACAGAAATAAAGGCTTGAGTATAAATGGTAAAAGCAAAGATACTAAAAAACAGCAGAAACACAACTGTAACATTCACAGAACTTCCACACACAGGATCTAACATTTCTTTCCACGTACTAGTATATACTTGACTAAAAATACTATTAAAATTTTATGATCAGCTATTCTGAATTGCAGTAGCTAAAAACAAACAACAAAAAGAGCTTCAGGCCACCTGGAACTAGGACTTGGTATTTCAGTATCCAGACTGCTCAGGTAAGTGACAACCAATATTTACAAATCTAAAAATAGATTCAGATGTGCTACATTTACCATAAAAAAATGCAGATGAAGGCCACCATTTCTATTTGAATTTATCAAATATCTAAGAATTACATATGCCTTCCTAATTCTGGACATCAGAGCCATTAGCTACACATGCCCATTGCTCCTTCTGCAGAATTTCATTACTAGAAAGCACACCAAAAACCATTTTAATTCACAAGTGATGAGAGAATTTTGGCAGGCATTGCCCTCCTCTTCCCACACATCAAAGGGATGTTACCTCCCACAGCTGCCCAGAAGAGGCTGTTAGCAGATGTTATTAAGGTCAGCCACCAAATCCTTAAAAATGCTACACTGGGAAATGGCCCAGGAAGGCAAAGAATAGAATACACATTTTAGTCTGAATAAAGCAGCTACCAACTACAACCAGCAAGCATTTTAATGTCATAACTAACAGACACTGACCCAAGAAGAAGCTGTTTTACCTTTGAAAGAAGGGAAATATGAATCTTCTTCAGGATGTTATCCATCTCACGAAGTTTTGGTCCCACTAATGGGCTGTTTGGCCCAGTCATATGACCAATATGGTCCAACCCCAGGTAATGCAGTATTAGGAGATCCCAGTCTTCTCTCTTTAGCACTCTATCCAAATGTCTGGTAACATTATCATCAACCTCAAAGAAAAGGAAAACAACTATAAGGTAAAAAAAAACTTTCCCTTTTAAAAAGCACAAAAAAAAATTAACTACACTACCATGAAAACTCTATAGAAGTTGATGAGATTACAGCCATGCATAATGTTAATAAGAAAAAAAAAAAAAATTTGTTTGATGACAGGCAGCCAAATATATTTGTCTATAAACAGATTCTTCACCCCATTTAATCTTTTCTGGTAAGGATGCATCAGATCACATACTGACAAGGCAAATGGGTTGCCAAACTTCCACAGAAACTTTTAAAAAATGTTCCAAGAACTTTTCAGTCACTTTCACTCTGCACACTGCAGACTATCACTTCACATGTGATGCATCATATCACAAGTACAATAAAACATCTCAGTTTAGGGGTGGGAAATCAGGGGTACAACAAACCTTAATCTCCCAACTTCATTTTTGCTAGTGTCCAAACACAAGATGATGGTACTTCTTCAGTAAAAGAACTAAAGAACTGACAACATAGTGAGAAAAAAAAAACTGAAAAGGGCTATTTGGGGCCTAACTCAAGTGTTTTCCTGCTTAGACTGACAATACATTTTTAGTTGCATATACTCTCTTCAGTTATTAAAAATCCCTGCAATATTTCCCATGTGATACTATTTTGTTGAGCCTGTATATAACTACCGAAAGAACTATAAAATCTGTGTGTTTAAGACTATTTGAAGACAGTATAAGGACTGCATAGAGAGCTTGGGAGCCACATAACCACAGATCTAGTAGGACGTTCGTACTTTTAAATCCAGGTAGAAGCTTTTGCAAGTCTCATCAGCATAATCAATTAAACATGTCTTGCAATTCATATTAGACCTTGCTAACTTCCTTAAATAATAAAATACTTCAGTCAGTAGCAGCAGCTCAGTGGCTTGAGGTTTTACAAATCATAAAGGTTCAAAAATGAAGTAAATTTGTCAAAGCATTTACTCTTCTAATGTGCCCAGAGTAAGAACTATTAGTTTGTTTCAATTACTTTCTATGCTCCCTCTTTTACAACATAAAGAAGCACTGCTCCCATTGTAATCACAAAAATGATTCAAGACTATAAAAGTATACTTTTAACAGACCAAACTAATATATAAATGGACCTCTCCAAGATTGTACTAACTAAAAATATCTGATAGCAAACTGAAAATGTGGATAGTAGAATTTTTAAACAAAGCAACTAGTCTAACTTCCAATCACAACAAGTTTTGTGAGAAAATGGCATGTTTAAGTTATAGAATGATAAACTGATGAATCATTGCAACACTTTTTACAGCATATGCATGAGGGATTCAAATGCTTAGCTTTACAGTGCCCACACCAAAATTAGATACAAATTCAATTTCTATTTAACTGCCAGGTGACTATTTCAGAACAAGGGCAGATTAACTCACTCATTCTCAGAAACTAACACTATTTGTTTGTACTCACTTAATTTAACTTGGGATCATGCAAAGCCTCTCACCTCTGTAAAGTCTGACACAAAAAACGATGTTGTTCCATCATATTCCACAAAGTGCTTTGGGAACAGTTTGACCCAAGTATCATCACCATAAAATATTATTCTTTTCCCAGCTGTTTTTGCCTGCCATATCAGATTGTCATCCAAGAGAGCTGGAGAATTGAGGTTCACAACAACATCGATGAAACCAGGTATGCTACCTGTCATCAAAGCCTAATGGAAGAAGAAAAGAGACACATTAAACAGGAAACTTCCAGTGCTCAGAAAACAGCAGCAATGGGAGGGATCAATAAGCCAGATGACAGACATAACAAAGTAAAAGAACATAACCTCATGTGCCACAACACAGCGCTAGTTGATGTCTGTGATAACTGCTTTACAAAAGGTAAAAAAATTACTGTCTCAATTAATGAACAGAAAAAATACTTTCAGTCTTTTAATCAAACAAACAGTTGATGTTTGTTTCATTTACCGGTCATTAAACTGCCAAAATACAATTTAGGTGTAAGCAAACTGACTCAACATTAACAATAACAGTACCTTCAAAACAGTAAGTAAGAAACTTCCAGAAGGAGCACTGAAGTCCTCCTATAAAGTTACCAGACTGTCTCTCCCTCACTCGCACTCTCCTGCTAGCTGACCTACCCAAGGTCATTCCCCTCAGCCTCTTCAGTGCACAGAGGTGTTACTCAGCTCTACCACTGACAAGCCTGGATAATGCAGTATTTTGATGACACCATCACAATTCATCTTTTATTTACCTGCAGCTTGGCGGAATTTCCCTTTTAAACTCTTCCGAAATATCCCTATGAAAAAATAATTTTATACTAAACTGGATTTTCTCTCAGAAGTTACAAGAGCACAAGAAGTACAATAAAAATGTTCCTAGATAGAAGACAACTGGAAAACTGGACAACTAAGAGACTACCGCCTTCCCATGATTACAAACCAAAAGGATGTCAATCATTTAAGCCTAGACTAGGGCCTTATCTGTCCTTAACCCCTTACTCATGGTTAATCAGGAGTTTATTAATTGCACTACTACAGCAAAGAGACATTCAGGCATAGATTGCACTAACACCACACACACATCCTTTATGCCAACTCCAAGCATATGAAACAACTCATACTTAAAAGCTTCTCCAGTGAAATGATAGGGAAAAATCCCACTTACCTTAATTCGAGGCATAGTCACAGTGGGTGGCTTGGCTTCAGCAATGAAACTGTAGGAAGCCCCTTTTTCAACAACTTGAGTAGTATAAGGCATGAACTGTTTACCTTTGGATCCAAACACAAAGTCATCTCTCAAAGCATCTATCAGCACAATGACAACTTTTTTGAAAAGTGGTGAAGGAATCTTGGTCCAGTTAGAAACCATTCCTAAGCAACAAAAATAAGGCATGTATAACTCATCAACAAATTCTACAGAAGATGAGACAGAAGTTAAAGGACAACTTTACCACATAAATTAGTGCTTTCAACTTCTTTATTAATTCTACACACAGAAACAAGAAGCTGCAAACTGCAAACCTGAGAAGTAATCTGAGGAAGATGAGTTTTCAAGTCATCCAGCACAGGAATAACACAACAATTCCAATACCACCTCCAGGAAGTAAAACAAGATGTGAAAGGAAAGTGGGACAGATATGAAATTGGAAAAACTAAGGAAAAGCTTTGAAATGGAGAGTGTTCAAAGTAATAAGAAGGAATAGCTGCTACCTCCTCTCTTTTTACTTCAGTAAAGCTGAACAAGTTGTCTGACAGACAACCTCTGTTAAAAAAAAGACATAATATTCACCGTGCCAATACCCAGTTTTGCACCTCACAACATAAACAGTGCTTCTGTGTGAAATCGCACCATAAGATAACAGGAAGATTACAAAGAAAGAGACAATATCACTGAAACTTGTATGAAACAGATTTATGCACATTCACTCCCTTCAAGGTAGAAGACTGTATGACAGACTACTTCAGTGATGGCAGCTCCAGGGCCAAAATCCAATTCCAGAATTCCCTGAACATATAGGTGGGTACAGGAAAATGCTGCTGTGCATCAAGCAGTAGGCAACGCCATGCCTTCAAGCCCACCTCTTTCTCTTCCATGGACTTAATTCTGACCACAGCAACTCTTCATCTGCATTAAACTTGGTCCACATGGTGGATTCAGGTCTTACAGCAGCATTTTTGCTCCAACCTCTACAGGTCTCATTTCTCTATCAGGAAAAAACACACAAGGGCAAAATGGAAGCAGGATATATCCTATCCACAGGCCTCTATCCAGACACCATTGTGTTGAATCAATTGCTTCATACATGCCTTATATAAAGTTAGGGGTTTTACAGTCCTTTAGAGTAAAGGTTTTTTCTGCAAAAGTGGTTGACAACTTGGAAGGTGGCAGATAATGGTGTGTCTAACACAACAACATCAAAAACAACCTCAGAAATTTTATTTTGGCATACACAGATAAGCATCAACAAACTAACATTCACAGACTAGTTACTGCTAGTGATTTTTCCAGATCAGGAAATGGGAGAGGAGAGCACAGCAGGGAGAAGAAGGAAATCACAACAAAATGCTGACTGCAAACGATCCTAATTAAACTGAAAATTTTGTTTTTTCCAGGACTTGAATTATCAACTTATCCAGCATGCCTTGGCTCTCCATGAAAAGCAAGAAGGCACCACCAGATGTTCTGCTAGTTTCCCCTATCCACTGCATAGTGAAAGAAAGCTTGCTGGACACCAAAAATGTTCAGATCACAAACACATATGCCCTACTCCTAACTTCCTCCTGCAGTATGATTTATAAGAAAGTCAAAGTGTTGAGAAGTTCAAATGGATTTGGAGTCATATACAAGCCATGTGAAAATACTCACTGTAAGATAGTTAAATCAACACAATGTCCAAGCCTAGCCATGCAGTATGCTTATTTATCTCTGCCAGGATTACTTGGAAAACAGTTCCTCTAACTGTTCAGGTCTATGAACCTGAACTTCTGTGAAGAAAACCACAGATTCTCTATCAAGAACATATTACAATAATGTGCTGCAAGCATTCAGTATCACAGCCTTCTCACAGCCAAGACACCATGCACTCAACAGCAATCAGGAGTGTTCACAAAGGGAAACATTCAAGAGTAGAAGAAGCACTGGAGAAATACTCTTTTCTGAATAGGTCTAAAGTAGGTTGAAAGCCTCCTGCATCATGGTTTAGTAAGCACTACCCTGCCTTTAGACCTTATCATCCAGATATCACTCTGCAAGCACATCGTAACCAAGTACTACAGAAAGTAAGTATTTTTCTACTGCCTTTCCATTTTTGCCTACTACACCTAGGCTTGCTCATGACATGCCTAAATTTAAACTGCTTGTAGAGCCCTGTGGCACACACTTTTACTCTTCAACGCAAACCAGTCCTTTAAAACCCAAATTGTCTGACATCTCCTTCCCACCCAGTCTCCTTCTACATTAGTCTTCTGATAAATAATCACATGTGAATGCAATATTTCACTCACAGCAGCCTATCAAATATCTGTGGCAGTCTTGGTAAACTCCAGCTAAAAATCAACCTGCCTTTCAGCAGAAACCACTCAGTCTGTTACCAGATTAGATTATTTCTTGTTCTTGCTTAACCAATACCAGCACATCACACTCTAAATCACACAACCTTCTGTTCTCTCCACTGCATCTCTAAATTTAAGTAAGCCTGTCCCTACAGGCACAACATCACACACTTCAGAAGAATTAACAGTAAATATCAAGCAGCTGAGGACCCAGTTTGGGAGTTAAAGAGTCCTGCTCCAAAAAGTTAACCATAACTTAGTGCCCCAATGAAGAGCTTTGTATGAGCAAAATAATACTCAATCCAGCTGCCAAGTGAACTTGAAGTTTCATCCCACAAGCTCCAAATTGGTGAAAAACCAGTCCCTCAAGTGCACAGTCCTCTTCCAATTACTTTAATACAATTTGTGACTGAACATATGAGACAGGTACTTTATTAGCACATCGTCTACAGGCTCCTTAAAAAGATTCTTGAAAATTCTGATTTCACAAATTCAGCTCTGGAATGGAGCAGGACCTGTTAAAGACAGTGATTTCACAAAAACGGTGATGGACGGCAACACTGTACATACTGCAACCTGCATTACTACAGTTGCTTTGTCACTACTGAGCTGTTAAAGTCTCACTGATGTGGCATTAAGGCACACACACCACAGAAACATCGCAGAAACAATGAATCTCGGACACAACACAGCCAGCGAATGACCACAGGAAACGCGTAAGGCGTTTTAGCTGAGGCGGCATCACTTCATGCAAACCAGGTGCCACTGAACAGCACCGCGTATCACGGCTGAAAAAAGTGACTGCCGACGCTTCGGGCTTTTCGACTGTGAGCAGGTATTCCTGCCTGCGATCCGTAACTACGTGAAAACCAGTTAAGTGCTAAGCTACTCGGGGAGCAGGTGTGGAAACACGAGGGCGCTGCAGGAACCGTGACACCGAGCGGCAGGGCGGCTGCTCGCGTTACCTGGGCCGGGCGGGGCCGGCTCGGCGGGAGGGTCCGCGCGGGCCTCTCTGCGGGGCACGGACCTGACGGGCAGCGGGAAGAAGCCGCGGAGGAACAGCGCGACGCCCAAAGCCTGTACGAGGAGGCAGGAGGCGGCGAACACCCCCGAGCGCAGCCGCATCCTGGCCGGGCAGCAGCGACAGCAGCACCCACCCGGCCCGGCCGGCGCTGCGCCGGCTCTGAGGGGCGGCACCTGCGGCCGCCCCCGCCCCTCCCGCCTGGCCCCGCCTCCCGCCCGCCGCCCGCCAACCAGCGACGACCGCGCGCTTCCGCTGAGCCTCGCTATTGGCCAGCGGCCCACAGCCCCTCCGCGAGCGCGTACGGCAACACCGAACCGGAAGTACAGCCCCTCATTCCGCCCTCACAGCTCTCCTCACGCACCCGCCTTCGGACCTGCCTCTGGACCCGCCTCTGGACCCGCCTCCACCCTCCGCATCCCGCCTCGGCATCCTGCCTCCAGACCCGCCTTCAGGCCCTCCTCCGGCCTCCACATCCCTCCTCCGGACCCGCCTCCCGGGCCCTCGTCCCACCTCCTGTGCCCGCCCCGAGTCCCGTGTCCCACCTCCGCGATCCGCCTGCGGGGCCCGTCCCGTTGTGCGTTCGGTCTCTGCGGTCCAGTCCCCGCTTGCCACTCTCGCATCCCCATCCCGCGTCCCACACCTGCGACCCAACTCCACACTGGTACCCCCCACCCCGCGTTCCAACCCCTCATCCCACCCCGAGTTCCAACCCCTCATCCCACCCCGAGTTCCAACCCCTCATCCCACCCCGAGTTCCAACCCCTCATCCCACCCCGAGTTCCAAACCCTCATCCCACCCCGCGTTCCAACCCCTCATCCCACCCCGCGTTCCAACCCCTCATCCCACCCCGAGTTCCAACCCCTCATCCCACCCCGAGTTCCAACCCCTCATCCCACCCCGCGTTCCAACCCCTCATCCCACCCCGCGTTCCAGCTCCTCATCCCACCCCACGTTCCAACCCCTCATCCCACCCCACGTTCCAACCCCTCATCCCAGCCCTCATCCCACCCCGTGTTCCCCGGGGAAGGTGAACGCGGAGAAAGGAGGTTTGATGGATTGCTGCAGCAAGGAGTGCTTGGCAGGTGAGGAAGGAGTCCTGGAAAGTGGCTGTTGTGGGTGTTTGGAAAGCAGAATCTTTCCACACGCAAACATACCCCTCTTAATAACACTGAACAGTGATATGTCTTAATCTTTCCATTGGAATGGAGATGGACTATGGTAGGCCGATCATGTCAGAGGATGAGGAGAAGTTTTAAACTTTAATTTTGTGAAAAAGGAAACCGAGCAAGAACCATGTGAGCAGGCTCCAGGGTGGTTTTCCCACTGGGTCTTTTGCCTCAGCACAAAGCGTGACCTGGTTTGTGTAAACACAAATGCATTGTACAGTGCTTTGAGAAATGTTTTCCTGCTGCAGTTTTTTGGTTTTACTGATGGTTTGACTGGCCAGCTGTTGAATCTGGGCTTTGCAATGCCTGCCACAAGGCAAAGTTGCTGTGGTGTGAGGAGCGTGTGTGAGTGGGTTCAGGATAAAAGCTTTGGCCTTTCCTAGGGTCTGCAAATACAGAAAAAAAAAGTCAAGGAGCCTGTGTCCTGTGCTCTTGTATGAGCATCCCTTAGCACTATGCTACCTTTAGGCTACCTGAGTGCTTTTTCTGGCCACTTTTACCACTTTATGCTTCTAATGAGAATATAAATAGCATTTTCATTTATTGAGATTATCTAAAACCATTACTTTTTAAAGAAATTTCATTTTTGCGGACCCTGTTCACTTCTTTCTTTGCAGAAGCACAACTCTGAAGGCCCATGAAAGTTAGTATTCAGTAATTAACTTCAACTGATTATGAGCAGTGCAATGAAATTCAGAAAAAACATGCAAGGAATGTTGCTTGAAACAGTAGGACTAGGCAAAAAGTACTTTTGGGCCATTGTATTTAAATTTTAAAGTGGCTTTAGGTAATATGCCTTAAAGTTACATTATTTGTACATCCAAGAAAAGCTGTATTTGTTGCTTTTTAAGGGTATTTTTCCTCTTCTTTAAACCTTGAACTAGTTAGACTCTCCAAGCAGAAACTAGGAAAGGTTGCCTAACGAATATAAAGCAACCTAATGTAGGCAATGTTTATGCATAACAAAACAGCATCTAAGAAATGTCTGTCTTTTTATTTCATGTGTAAAGCTTACTTTTCCTTTCAGTAAGTGGAAATTCCCCAAGCTGCATCTTTCTCCCATCATTCAAACCTTCAAATTCCCACAGAAGATCAGAATTTCTGTGTTCAGCAAAAAGAATTTCTCTACAGACATGAAAAACAGTATCTAGCATGTGATTCACACTCCCTGGGATCTGTCACTGGGTATTTCGTGAGTACCATCACCATTTGGCAAGTTCTTGCAGCAACATGCTTTCAAGTCCATTACTGTAGCACTTAACTGCAGGGTTCAAACACAGGAAGCATCCTGAGCATTGTACAAGACTTTAAATCTGTCTGTCCCTGAGTCTACAAGCGTGTTACAACATAATATATTGACAACCACTGCTGTGCACTGCTGTGGCCATTTTACAAGCTCTTGGGCATAACCTCCTCTGTTGTGCATAAAACATTTATGCCCTGAGAGCCAGTGATTTCATGAGCATTCAGAGAAGTGTTTGTGTGCTTCCCAGCACACAATCAGTGTCCATAAATTGTGCAATCACGTGCGCCAGTTTATGCCAAGAGGTACTGGCTGACTTAAATGGCCTTTGGAAGGTTAAAGGTTCATGCCAGAATGTCTGGAAAGGTGCAATATAGTGCACTTCATGTGATTCAGAAGGCTTTTGTTTCATCAGAGCCAGCAAACATTTTAGAACACAGTACAACCCATCCCTGTGGGAGATGAATTTGCATCTTTCCCTACCCTACGAGACAGCATGTTGCTACTGCTGCTGTTGTGAAGAGCCACTCAAGCAAATTTACATCTCTGTATGCTGAGGAAGAAGAAGGAATTTAGTGCTCTATGCAAAGCCCTCTCTAGAGGCATTTTCCCAAATCTGGTGAGAAATCAGACTGAAAGCCAACCAAGCCTTGTCTTCAACAGACAAATGGAGGAACCAGTAGGAACACATTTTGGTTAGTGTCTTTGCCACCAACATTTAAAGAACCAGGTGATATTTATAGTCACTCTGGCATCCCTCAGGCCTTTCTTCACTGAGGCAACTAGTAAAAAGTAGATAAGATAAAAAATTTGTGTGCTCCATGAGGGAGGAGCACCTTCCAACAGTCTCTGTGTCCTCTGCCACCACTGCACATTAGTCAGCACTCAGCATATCTGCTTCCCCACCTCCTTCTCTCCTGCCTCTTTCACTTCTTGTGTTTCACAATTTCATTAGAAACATGTGGGAATCCGGGGCTTCCCTCTGGCTGCCCTGGCAGGTCTGGGACCCTGGCAGGGGGTCAGAAACCCCCCTGGACAGAGCCCCCAGAGACACTGTCTGTGATCTCTGTCCATGGAGAGGAGTTTTCAATCTTACAGGATGAATTACAAGCTTTGAGTGTTTGGTAAGAGTAATAATTAAGTGTGACACGGGTGCAAAAGTAAAATTTTAGGTTTCTAGATTAGGGGTTCAGAGGGGACAAGATGGAGGAATTGGGTGTGTCTTGTCCTTTTCCTCCTTCTTCATGCCCTCCATGTTTCACTGTGGTGTTGGCATTTTTCTATTGGTTTAGGCTGGGGACACGCTGTTCAACATAGATGATAGATATTGGCACATTATTGTAAATATAGTACACGTAGTTTCTGGTATTTAATGTTTGTACCATCCCACTGAGGGCAGAGCCCCACACGCTGCCCTGCAGGACAGAGCTGCGGCAGGGCAGCAGAACATGTTAGAGATAAACAGAATAAACAACCTTGAAACCAGCACAGACGAATTATGGCTTCTGCTTTGGCAGCGGGGCAGAAAGAGACTTTCTACAATCTCAGAATCATCAATACCTGCAGATTCTGACAGAAACAGAGGCCCTATCTTCCCTTCTCCTCTAGTCTGAAAATATGCAATAAGTTTTCTCAGTTTTTTTTTAAATTTTTCCATTCTCTTACTTACCTTTATTTTGAATAATTCCCTTGTAGTTTTGCTCTCAGGCCTGTTTACCTGCTGTTTATAAGTTCTGGGTATCTGCACCTCACCACCTTGCTTTTTGAACTGCCTCAGTTATTCTCCCTCTCTGGGCCTAATTTAACAGGATCTCATATCTGAATATGTGTGTTTATGTGAAACCTGCACATCTCTTCTGAAACTGAGAATGTCAGATAGGTAAACACCTCATGCCAATGGTTTAAACAGGCATCTCTTTTCTATGATCAGTGATAGCTCTTAAACTTGTCCCTAATACATTTAATACTGTACTGGGGGACATGCAAGTGAAACAGGAATATGGACAGTGGCAAAATTGACATATATAAGCAAAAGCAATCATTTTTACATGCAAGGGGGGTGAGGAAGAATTCATTCAAAATTAAGTGAAGTTGTAATAAAAAACTAGATTTCCCAAGGTGATCTGACACTCCGAAAGCAGTGTGATGTAGTTAGAAATTCAGAAAGACACATAGTAGTTTTTTTCTCTCCTATCATTTCTCCATTCTTCAGTACATGGCAATTTGAATGTATGTCAGGTCTCTGCTGTATTTAAGACACAGTAAAACATCAGAAAAGTTTATAAAAGACTGTCTGCTGAAGTGTGACTCTCCCTTCTCCATTCTGGTGCACTACAAAGCCTCCAGAGATTTGTAGTTGCTGAGGCAAAAGACAAAGCAGAAGCATTGCATTGTAAACCCAGCTTCTGAAATTGAGATGAAGCAGGAATTTCTTCACATAGAAAAAAAAAAAAACATGTTAGGAAATAATTCAATAGCTTTATCCACATAAAATAATTGATTGTCTGTCTTTGTGCACACATGCACGTGTGTCTGCCTCCAGATTTAGCTATTTTGGAAACCCTGCTTGCAGAGCTTATGGGATTTGAGATTGAGGCAGCCAGGGATCACTGAAGAAGATACACCCTGATAACCCCTGAGCTGGTGAGCTGTAGGGAGCCAAAGCCTGGTTTGTTTCTGGAGACTGCAGACTTGTCACTTGCCGCAGTGTGAGATTACTTGCTTTTGAAGGGGAAGCAAAGCTGCAGAGCAAGAACTAATTGAAGAAGATGCTTGTTAGTTTCCCCCAGAGCCTTGCACTCAAAGCTTACACCGTTTAGTAGCAATATCCCTCTTTCTCTGCACAGTGTTGTACAGAGGTGTAACTAGTCATTCCTGCCTAAGAAAGCCCTGGCTTTGGAGCTGCGTTTGTGCACTCACCCAGGCAGGTTCTTTCAGACCTGCAGCCATAAACTGGGGTCACTGAGCATGAAACCCATATGTGCTGCTGATTAGAACAAATCATGGGATACTCACCCAAGGTGAGTTCTTCATTCAGTCAAAATGAACTGGTTAAAATGTGAATGAAAAAGAGTAAAACCTCAAGGAAACTTCCAAAACCACTTAAGTAGATGGACTGATTCTGGTACTATTAGTGTCTGAAACTCCCCACAAATGTCAGCAGACTCCACAAGCTAGAGTAATGCCAAGTCATCTAGCCTTCAGAGAGGCACTGAGAGAGCTCAGCAGAAACAACATCTTTTCATGACACATGAAAACTAACCATAATCTTTCCTCCCTACAATTTTACCCATTTATCTTGCTTACCTTTTACCCTCCTTTAATCCCACTTTCTTTCCTATCTCTCTCCTGCTTTTCCTGACAGCCTTAGCTATTTTTCAGAGAGGTAATGGACAGGGAACCCAGTGATACTAGATTTTTCCAGATTTAATGATGACTGGAAAAAGCAAACAGACATTGTCAGTGCCCCTACTGAGGAAACTGCCTGTAAGCTGACTCCCTATCAGGTGCCAAAGCATCCCATCCAGAAACATGCACAACAACCAAATCTTTGCATCTTGGTTACCAGGGAATCCAGCAACTCCTTCCTGCAACTGCAAGAAACCTGACTGTCCCTTTTCCTGCCTAGCTGCTGCTTCTTTGTGACATTAGTACATTATACTCAGCATGCAGGTGATGACTTCAACTCCTTTCAGTCTTCCTTGCTTGCTTGATCTGCCTAGTGCTATAGAGCTTTCTTTAGTCACATGGTCTTTATCCTACTGAGAATTTCTCATGCTGCAGAAATCCTCTCTTCCTGTGTCCCTGCAAGCAATGGTGATAAACAATTACAGCAATGAAGTAGGAAATGTAGCTGCATTCTTCCATGACATATGACTTTACCAAAATAACCTCCCTAAAATATCCTAGTAAAGCATTTTTTTATCTTCATAGACTTCTTGCCTCACATCTTTCTCTTCTCTAAGCCAAAACCTTCATTTTTAAGTGAGTTACCTGCAGGTGCCAGGTGTTCAATGGCACTGCCTTTATTTACCTTAGGCCTAGGTATTTTTTGCTAGCTAAACCCTACACTGTGTTAAAAAAATACCAAAATATAACATAATCATTTCTCATTTCAAAAACCAGCTTCTTCTCTGACACTTCCTCGTGCACTTGTTTCCAGGAGAGAGGTCTTTATGTGTTGCTTTTCACTGCAGGGAATTGCTGTGCTGTACCAGCCAGCATCATAAACCTGCTCATCTTAATGCTCAGACACTCTTCAACTGTCTGAGCTGAGAAAGCAGAGAGTGAGGAAGGCTGGCAGGCATTGAGAGTGCAGGCTGTTGGTGAGCTTGCTAGCTGAAGTGTGCACTTTGTCAAATTTCACGCTGGATAGCCAAGTCATTGCTAAGGGAGAAGCTGAAACTATACAAGGGGCCTTAATAAGACGTGTTAGTGGCTGCAGGGAGGTCAAGAAAACAAGAAACTGTCAGTTGGTAAATTATCCACAGCAAAAGTGTTTGTGTGGGGGAAGAAACAGCAACTTAGCTGTCTTTAGTCAGCTAGGGTAATTAATCAGCATCATCAATCCCTGGCATCAGAAAATGCTGAAAAAGGTTTTCAAGTGTTTATAGTTTCAGGATAAATTTCTTCCAGCACTGTGTACCTGGAATTTCTTGCTCTGATAGCTTTGTCACAGAGTAACAGCTGCCATGCAGATGTACCCGTTTCCTCCCCTGTGGGAAAGGTATAGCTGCTCCTTCATGGGCCAGATCATCACACCTGGGCCCTCTCTCCTCCACACCCTAAATCACAGAATCACAGAATAATGAGGTTGGAAGAGACCTCTAAGATCATCAAGTCCAACCTGTGCCCTAACACCACAACTAGACTATAGCACCAAGTGCCATGTCCAGTCTTTTTTTAAACATATATAGCGATGGTGATTCCACCACAAATCAACTAGGTCTTCAAGACCATTGATTTTGGGGTTTTCCCAGCTTGCTTCTGCAGTGGCAGAGTGGTGTGTTTTCTCGGGAGGGGGAAGCTGTCAGCTGTTGCCCACCCTGTGAAGGAGCATAGAGGATCAGAGGGAACTTGACCTGCCTGAATGGTCACAGGGGGCCAAGCCTAGTGCAGTGTCACCCAATGGAAGTCAGATCCTGAGACAGACTATCTGCATTACCATATTTCAATTACCTGTGTTCATACCTGACCACTGCGGCCAGGCCAAGAAAACACTGCCAGGCAGAAAAACTAAGCCATCTAGGTTTTCAAGAGTTTCACTTCTTTATATGGCTGGACCTCTTGCTTCCCCCACCTAACTGAGCCAATTATGATGTCTCATGGATTCCTAAGGTCTAATAAAGCAGAATTTTGCTTTAGTGCTTCTCTTGTGCCAACCTCCAGCTCCTTCCCCGTTGCGTAGCACCAACTCACACAACCCAGGTGAGGTATTTCTACCTCTTATTCTGGTTTGTGCAAGGAAGGGAGCAGTGTGGTAGCCCACAAAAGACTGGCTCCCCAGTCATCAAAACATTACAGCATTTGTACATTTTAACAAACAAAGCATCAGCATTCATTGCTTACAGATTATGTGACATCCATTAATTAGCACTCAGCCCCCTGTTTGCTATGCTAATTAGTCTGCAGGTGCAGTTCTTCCCTCTGCCTGACTCCAGGGTCTGTTTGGAGCAGGTGGTCACTGAGTTGGTGTCCACTGCTGGATTTCCCTCCTCTCCAGTTACTGACAGTTCTGACCTTACTCCTGGTGGCTCTCATCCAGGCAGCCCATCTCATTCATCTTGGGATTGTCTTCCCTTTTCCCTAAAACAAACACTAGCCAAGCATATAATGTTAACAGTGCAATTGCTTAATCATAACTGTCTAGCTACATCTGCTGGTTGACAGCAACAAAAAAAATTGTGAAGTTTGATTCAGATCTTGATACTCTCAAATCTTGAGGGGTTCCATATCACTTTCAGTCTTTCATAGGTCCTCTCTACTTTACTCTCTACTTTACTCAAGTCATGCAACATTGCTTCCTCCCTGCATGTTTCTTTGTACTTGATAAGGGGAATAAAGTATTAAGATGGACTGACAGTGACACATAGAGACATTATAAGCCTGCAAATCCTATTTCTAGAGGAAATAAGTCAAGAACTCTACATCTAATTGCAGGCTGTTAACCTTATCTGCACTAGTAAACTAAAAAAGTTTCCTTGTCCGAGCTTTTTTTTTTTTTTTTTTTTTTAACAAGACATCTTCTGGCATATCCATCAAATGAAACAAAGCTTCAGCAGGATTTCTCCCTTACTTAGGCTGTTCTCAGTGCCTGTGTTCTCAAAATGTAGATGGAGAATGAGACTTGAGTCTCAGCAACTCTGGAACCAGCTGAGCTTTTGGAAGATGGTCAAAGATCACCAGTGCATCTGACAGTAGAAAAATAAAAATAAAAACCAGTAGTTTTGTGTCCATTTTAATAAATTTTGAAAGCTTTCAATGAGGACAAGAATTACTAAAACAAATAATCAAAAACTGTGGAGAAGATGAGATTTCTATTCAGCCCATAGTAAGAAAGGTTTTCTATTCCTTGAATGCCTGTATTACTAGGACAGGCATCTGCATATCCTCTTTTATTGAAGTAGGAGTCTTCCTTGCACACTCTATTTTAAACTGCAGCAGACTCTACTGTGAAGTTAATTATCAACATAGGCAGAACACCAAAACCACACAGTGTAATAGGTACAACAGCAGATCAAGATTTTTTTTTTTCCCCCTCTGGTTTGTTTTTGAAGGGGTCTTTTTCTATTATTTTGCTTGTAATAGCGATTAAGCTCAGTCCCAAAAATTCTACAAGGAAGAATGAACTACAAAAAAATCACATCTCTTTTTTTTCAAGGAAAATGGCACAAGGAAATAGATGAAGAGGCCACACCTCATCATTTTCCTCTCATCTTACATGCTGGCTTCCTTAAAACACTCCATGTTTTGTTATTTGGGCTTCTTAGGTTGTTCCAAGAGGATGAATTACAATTGTTAGGAAGCTGTGAATTTCCACCCTCAGCATATCAAAGATCCCTTGTTCACATGCCAGAACTTCATGTCATCCTGCTTAGCTCCTCTCACTCCCAGCAGGTTTTTCATCCCTCTGCACTGGTAACTTTGTCAAGAAAGCTGTCATCACACCTTGGCCCCTTTTGGCTGTGCTGCACTCACCTAGGTCATAGTTTGCCACACTGGGCCTCATTTCAATGTTGCAAGAGACCAGTCCTGCCCACAGTGTTTGAAGAAGGCCTCAGTGGGTCCCAAGTGACCCTGAGAGTCTCTTTCCTCTCTGCTGGCAGTGGCCATGATATATCTGAAAATCGTTTCCCAGCTGTGCCCCATCAATTCTCTGATCATTTTGTAACTGGCATGCTGTCATGCATTTTGTTTCGCCTACATGACCTCTGGTGCATTTCCAGCTGAACACAAAGATTCTAGCTGCTGGTTCTCAAGACCATAATCTTATCACTTTGGAGTACTGAATCTCATGTTGTATCATTGCTCTCATCTCCTTAAATAATCCAGTTCTAATTCTTGTGCCAAAAATCACTAGTAAAAATGTAAACAAGTTACCATCCACAGGACAGCACAGATCAGTCCTATCTCTAAATGGGCAATTGCAGTCAGCACCTTCCACCTTTGACTTCTATTGATCAGCTATTCCTCAGAATCCCAAGCAGAGTACCTATAAATTTGTCTCCCTCATTTTGTTGTGTTAACATGACTTGACTGAAAAGACACATTCTTTCCTTCTGAAGCTCATAATTTCCCTTACTAAATGAGGAAGTTAATCCTTTCCACCCAAGAACAGGTTTCACTGCCACTATGGATGTCATCCTTCTCTGGGTATTTCTGTCCATTGTGTTACCCTATTTTTATCTGGTTCTGGGTCCCCTTCCTGAGTACTGAATGCACCAAGAAAAAACTGTTTTTCAGCTTTTTCTCAACCCATAGTGGTACCAATCTTAGTTATTGTTAACAGTTTAAAAGTTCCTTACCAGCTTGAAACTCTGTCTGGTGAAAAAATGTATCAAAGTCGGTTTTCCTGTAAGTAGGTGAAGTGTGACTTAACAGTAATTAAGAAAGACATTAAGAAAAGGAAAGAAAGATAAACATCCTGACAGTATAAGTGTGGGTATCTGGAGCTGCAAAGGATGGCAGGTTGTGAGTATGATGCTTCAGGATATGCCACTTAGCCAAGTGCAGCAGGGCCTCGCTGTCAGCTTCTTGCTGCCTGCAATACTTGAACATTCTAAGGTGAAAGAGGAGATCTGTCATGGAAGGAAGAGCTGAGAATTGTGGAACACTGATATTCAAAAAGAATGAAGCCATTTCTGTGGGGGAAGACCCTAAAAGCAAGAAGAAATAAATAATCCCATCATCAAGCCATGGCTCCTAGGAAGCAGTCCCTTCCTTCTGTGTGGAGAGAATCTGTAGCATTTCTTCAAAGACTACATTGCATATGAACTTAAAAAAAAAAAAAAAAGCAGACAAGAAAAAAATCACATTAAATGGCCAAACAGTGCCATCTGGGGACTACTCTCATAAGAATAGCATGAGCAAAAGGCAATAAAGTTAATGAAGGACCTGCTTTTTCATTCAGAATGAGCAGAACTTTATTCTGTGGGAAATTTTGATTATTTGCACGGGGCCAGTCTTGGGGTCAGGCACTGAGTGGCACACAATGCTCTGTTAACAGTCAGGACTGCTCCAGGGAAGGAACAGCAACACATCTCTAAATTCAAGAGCTGTGGTCAAGCAGCAGCTTTCTTGTATGTTCTTGATGGAAAGAATTTTTAAATTTGAAGCTTGTAGGAAACAGGAGACTACATGGAAATCAAGGAAAGGACAATATGATGTAAAACCAATGGAGAAATGCTTTCAGAGCTTCTTGTTTTACAATACTATACAACAGAAGTTTATTTCACAAAACCTCTGGGGCAAAGTGATCCCCCATTTAAAGCAGTTCTATTCATACGAGTGTCTGAGATTTTGCTTAAGAACTGCAGTAAAATCACAGAATCATTTTATCAGAAAGGTTTGGGTTAAAAGAGACAAGAAAGGGCTCCAGTCCCCCTGCCATGGGATACAGTGAGCACTACCATGTAGCTGTTTGTACAAGCAGTGGGAATATACTGCTTTCCAGGCTGGTGCAGATGACACAAATGGAATCAGAGATCGCTTGTAAGGACAGCTGTGTCATTTCAGAAGTGGCATGAGGGAAAGGAGAGTGCAAGAACAAAGCACCTGCTGCTGCCTTCAGGCAGGCAGATTCAGTCTGGGCTCCTGCAGGAATGCAAGATTGATGGTTGCCTAGAAAATGCAGGCTTTGCAGCAGAATATAGAAAACCCAGAGATGGACCAAATCTGCTGATTTGGGTGTTATGCAAACAAAAACAAAGAGCAGCTGCTTTTAATCCCAAGCTGCATATACAAAAAAGAGAAGTAGAAAAGTAGCAAGGGCAATAATTTTTTGCATTTCTTTCAGAGCCTTAGATTTCCTTGAAGGATTATGAGTATTATGTTAAAACCTTCAGTTTAAGCTGGATCAAAGAGGAAGGAGGCACCGAGGCACCAGAGAATGTGGTCTTCAGTAAGGAGCTATGGAAGTAATGTAGGCTTTTTTTTTTTCTACTTTTACCCTCAATATGCCTACAAACCAGGCTAGCTCTTGTAAAACCAAAGTAAAAAAAAAAAAAAATTAGCTGCATCAGAAGTCTCTGCAATGTTTGGCTGCCCATCTGTGGTATTTTAACATTTTCAAGATTTCAAAATGTTCAGCACACAAGTATTCCCTTCTGTTATATTTATAGTATTTAAATCACATGCTATTTATTCTCTTTATTATTTATAACGCGTTCATTTCAATTCACCTGCTGCAATACACAGTTCATTTTTTATACATCATTTCTAATGTCAGTGAAATCTGCCTTCTCTTGAGCCAACCCCTGGAACTGAGTTCTTATTCAGAGACCAGCGCCTGGGAAATCTGCTAAAACAACAGCACACGATCTGCATCCTCATGAAAATGCCTGACATTTAGGGTCACCCCCATGTTGATGTTAAGCCTGCTGAGACTGCAGTGAGAACAGTAGGCACAGCCTCTCTCCTTCTTATATATGCAAGGGAAGCAGAACAAGTCATCCAGCCACTAGGATGGAGTGACCCCCACTTTTCCACCTTCCTGCTCAGTCTGAACAAACATAAGTGATATTTTGATCATCTCTCTGTTGTGGCTACACTCACTACAGTGTGTGAAGATACCATGAACCTTACTGGGGGCAGATATTCCTCGGAACAGGCACTGAACAACCTGCTCTTGAGGAAAATCATAATCAGATGAATAGAAATCAAGGCACAGTAAATGAATTCCCTCCAGCTTGCGGCAGTTTCAGGGCAGGATAGGTAGTTCCATGGCACACATATCATACCAGCACTCAGTAACTCCTCTCAGCTTCATCCAGAGTCTCCAGAGGTCCTTGGGGAAGTTTCTCTCAGCATCCTCTCTAAGGCACAGCTGTGGGTATGTTCACAGGGGCTCTCCAGCCCGTGCTTGGGCCCTCTTGCACTCTCCACTGCTCCTCCTTCTTGCACCAGCTCCCTGGAGAGTTTGACACCCCTCCCCTCCAGCACAGTGATGCTGCATCCTCTGTTTTCACAAATGAGTGTTGTTTAAAAAGTGTGTTACCATGGGCATAGGAGATGCTATACAGCAGCTGGCAAAAGATGCTTTTTGCTGGTAGAACTTTTTTGCAGGTATACCAGGGGAGCTAGAGTAACAAGAAAGTTTTAGACTGTTCCCAGTATGCAGTCTCAAAAACAATCATTCTTTGTTTTATTCATTTCTTCAGATACAAAAGAAATATGTATTCAGCTCCTTAAGGAATTGAACTATTGACCTTTCTGAATGTCAGAAAGCCTAGAAGTAGGGCAGAGAAAGAATGATTATCATATTGTTGAAACAAAAGAACTCCCATATCTACTAACTATTAGACCTGACATTGCCTGTGAAAAAGGAGGAGGACAGGATGCTGTTGTTAGAGCAGGATCTGTTGGGGGTTGGTTGCACAGATAATCCAGGGTGGTAGAGATTTTTCTCATGTTTTGGAGGGCACTTGACTTGTTTCAGGTGGCACACACAAATAAGTCACATACTTAACAATAGTTGTTTGCAAGATGCAGGAAGCAGCACTGGGGGGTTTCTCCTCTGGAGAGCCCTCAGAAATATGTTTTTGGTAGAGGTGCCATTTTCATTTTGACAGTAACCCACATACTGCAAGTGTCCTCCAGGACTGAACCAGAGCCATTTTTGGGAGTCATCTCAACTGCAGTGGCAAGGCAGACATTTCCTTTCACAGGCCAAGAGCTAATAATCATTTATTTATCAATGGCTTGTGTTTGTTCAACACTGTATGGCTGGTAGCCAGATAACATTAATAAAAGTGAGTTCACCTTGTGGTTTGGTTTCTGTAAAGTTTCTTTTTGCCTTTTCTGACAGGTGTCCCATGTGAGAAGGTGTGTCTTAAACTGGCAGTGACAGTGACAAAGATCATCTATTTTCACTGGAAGATATTACCATTGCACAATTCATGATGAACTAAAATGATTTTAGAAATTAAGAACTGCTGAAGAATTCTTTTTTCTACATTCAAAAAAGACCCAAGAACCTGTGCTTACACCCAGTGAGGCAACCCAATTCCTTTACCAGCAGTGGTGGGAGGTACATATATTTGGAAGAAACTAGAGTGCCCAAATACATTCTTGCCTGTTTCTGTGCTTCCAGGAAGCCAAATGTGCTGTTTTCAGCACAGAAAAAACTGCTTCCTAGGATTTCTGTGAATGCAACTCCCCATGCAAGCTGCAGTCAGGTAATTTGATAGCAGGTGGATGTTCAGGAGAGGGAGCTGCTCAAAGGGGCAGAGCTAAGGTTGAATAAATATTCAGATTTCCCTGTGCCTGGTTGAACACCTGACTCTTGCTTTGAAAGGATTTCTCTGAAATCCCCTGGAGGAGTCCCTCCAGGTAACAGCTGCTGAATGAATGCCAGGGTGAAAATGCCTGAACCCCTGGTGTCCAGATTCATTGTCAAGCAGCTTCTCTCTTTTTGAAAGTTGCTTTGATTAGGATTCAACGACTCCTGCAGTATCACATCCACTAAGTGCTCAAACAGCAACATAAACCAGAGATCTGAGAACAGCTTTTACACTCCTGGGAGAGTTTCTATGAATCTGCTGAGGAATCACTGTGTCTCACAGCACTGCAATTTTTCTTTATCTCATCTTCTCACTGCCCTCTATTTCCAAGGGAGAAAAAAAACAAAACCAAGGAAAGGTTGTGATGCAGTCACAAGGGAGAGGTTGTCCAGATCAGTAAAGTTGCATTTGGGTTGCCAAAGCTGAGGGAATGATGTTCCACATCCCAGGGTGCACGCAAAAAACACTCTGCATGTGGGAGCTGTGGTTCACACACTTCGTGCATTGTAACAGTAGCTAAAGGAAGGATTGGTGGTTACTCAGGTCTGTCTCCTAAATGAATAGCCCTCATTTCTGAGGTGCAGTGGTAGCAATAGCTGAGGCTAAAGAGCTACCAAGGCATACTTCAAGGCAGGTTTATGTCTCTGTGCAGCTGTAGTGCCTGAGGATGCCCAGGGAGCCTTTACACCTCCCTCCTCTCTCCCTCCTCTCTCCCTCCTCTCTCCCTCCTCCCAGCTGCGTTTTGCTGATCCACTCTGCACAGCAGCTGCCCAGGGAGAGCGTGGGGTGGGTACTGCCTCCTACACCAAGATCAGGCCAGGAAATTGTGTAATTTTTGTTTCTGCACAACTAACTCCTACTCAGAAAAGCGGGGGGAAAACAAATCCTCTTTATTCCCATCAGCAGAAAGGAGATTTTGTAAGCTACTAAGTAACAGGTGTGAGGATTTACTACCTGCACAAGATTATTCTTTTAACAGCTGTGTGCTTGTAGCATTGCTTGAAACAACTGAACATGTGTATGAGCTCTGCCCACTGGGGCTCTCAGTGGTTAATCCACAGTACAGGGATACAGAGCACAGCTAAAAATTTGAAGAATGACTTTAGGCTTTTCTTATATGAAGAATGCAAATTATAAAACAATTTACCTCAGGGACTATTATGCTACTGGTACAGCTCCAGACAATTTGAGACCTGCAAACAGGCTTCCACAGCAAGAATCAGAACATCAGTTGTGCTCACTGGTGGCTCAGAGGAAATGGGCCAAGCTGAGGAGGAACAAGCCTCCAGATAAATGTTTGTTGGTTCTGCTGTCCAGCTCTCCGCTGCCCTCGTTTTAGGAATCCCTTCCCAAGAAGAACCTGGTTGTGCTTAATGGATGCAGCAGCTTCTCATGACTAAAGCACCGTCTCAGACACTGTGTTTGTGCAGGTCCTCTACCTTCTGCAAGAGCATTTGAGGTGTGTGGAGAGAAGCCTGCTGCCCTAAGTTAGTCACAGGGAGCAGTCTCTTGTTTGGCTGTAAAGCAAACCCAGGTCCCTGGGACTAGCCCTTTCATCCTGCAAAGAGAAGGAATCATTGGATCTCATTGGAGGTTTTTGCTCTGCCACCTGAGGGAAAACTGTAGCAGGGATTAGTTCCTAACAGTGGAGGACCTGGGTCAGGTGCACCTGAGAGAGAAACATTGCTCTGCAATGTTAATTAGCATGATACTAAATAATTATACCCTGCCTTCCTTTCCAGCTGAGCTAGACTGAGGTACAGCTGATGGAGGAGGGGTGCAGAGCTCCCAGTGAACCTCTCTGAAGAGACTGAGGCTCTACCCTGTGTCAGCCAAGGCCCATCAGCTCCTTCTGTGTGTGTGCTGGGGCTCCAAGAGCCACAGACGCTGACAGTGGAGCACTTTGAGGATTAGTCCAGGTGGGAGAAGCCCCTTTTCCTCACTCTGAGAGCATGTAGAGGAGCATTGACTCCCAGACTTGTGAGGTTTCCATTAGAAGACTTTCACAGTGATGAATTTGGTTTCCTCACTTTCCCAGCCACCCCCCTGTTATGTCACTTTTGCATGTTCTATTTATCTGAGAGGGGATTGAGCTGTGAAAGGAAAAGACAAGGACAGCAAAGCAGAGGATCAAGAAACAGGATACTGAGCTGTGCAGTCAGGGCTGTCCAGGGACAGCTTCACGCAGCTGTGCACCTGAGCACTACAGCCGAAAAATAAAGCAAACCTGGGTATAAAAAATAAACCAAGCCTTCTTTCTTATACCACATGTGACTAACAGCAGCCAAGAGGGTGAGGTGAAGTGCAGGGAACAAGGGAGCACCCAGGACAGACAGATCAAGCATCCTCAGACCCATTCCAGACCTGATGGCCTCAATATCTTCCTAATACCAACAAGTCTCTTGGTGTTTTAGTCTTAAATTTCCATTTTCTTGTGTGGGCACATCTGCATGAGTTCACGCATGCTTTACACCTCCTCACAAACACATAATCCCTCGGCAGCTTGAAATGCATCTGCAGGGAAGAAGGGGGGCCTTTACAGTGTGAGACACTCTTTAGAGATCTCTGGTTAGATTGAGTATGTCAAATGTTGCAACCATATAAAACCATGTAACTTCAAACTGAAACTCTAAAAACAGATTCGGGCAGAAACAGTCACTGTTACCAAACTCATCAGGAAGGCTGAAGCACAGAGAGGAGAGATTTGCTTGCATTAACCAGGAACAGAAAAAGCAGATGACCAAAAGGAGACCTGTATTCAAAACCAGTTGATGAGAGAGTGATTATAAAGTCTTTCTTGGATCAGAATACAAGCTGAAGCATTAGAGGCAGCAAGCACCTCTTTAAATCAGTATGAAATGTTCCTATTTTCATACACAATTAGCCTCATTAGAGCAGTAAGAGCTGCCTCAAGTCTCCTTAATGTATTCATTGCTTGTGGAAAATTTCCTCTTGCATCTTTGTTACAGTTTCTCCCACAACATATCTCTCTGAATAGGTGATCGTTTCAGTCAGAGTGTGAGGAAACATCTGGGCCCATCTGGCTCAATTAAAGTGCCTTGTTCGAAAAGCATAACCCATCATTTTCTGCTCATCTTGTTGTATTTTCACTGTTGTCTGAAATTAGGACACACTTGGAAACGCTAATTATTTCATGAATCATCTAACATCAGACGTGATACATCTTTTTTGTTGTTGTTGCTGTTAGGCAGAGCTCTTACTTTCAGTTCTTTTGTCCACCGATACCAGCATTACGCTGTCTGGCTTATCTCATTTCTCAGGCTCTAAATAAAGCCTTCCTGGCTCTGAAACTGGCCGTGCATGTGGCAACGTGCTGCGCATCCCCGAGGTTGGGGCTGTGCCCTGGAGGAGGCAGATGTTCTGTGCGATGACCATCGGGAGGGGGATGCTCCCAGCCGCATCCAGCCGGGGCTCTGCATCGTTTGCAGCCCAATAAACCTTTCACTAGACAGGACACACGTAAAACCTGCTCCGGGGCCAGAGCACAATCAGTGCTCACCGCTGGGCACAAACCCTGCCACCTCAAGGAGTCAGGGCAGCTCCTCAGCAGAGGGTGAGAAGCTGTGAGAGGAAAAGGAAAACCAGAGGGAGCAGCAGGGCCACTTGTGCTGCTGTATGACACAGAGGTGGGTCTGCTGCAGAAGGGTGTGTAGAAAACAAGTTTTGCCTTGTAGCTACTGTGACAGGAAGAGTAGGCAGGCCTCTCCAAGACATTTAGGACAGGATTTCTTGTCCAGGACAGGGCAGGCAGGTCCCTCTGGCCTCCTGGCCAAGCATGAGGTATATCAGGGGGAAGCAGCAGAACAGCATAGAGGGCTGGTTGAAAGTACCCAATTCTTTTTATTCAGTTCATTATCCCATGGTACAAAAGGGTTTGTTAGCATGACACCTGTCCCTAGAGAAGGGCAGATCCTCTCTTTGATGCTGAACTATTAGACCTGCATTTTCATGGTCAGCGGTTCCAATGCTTCAGGCTCACAATATCACAGACACTGTATGGAGCTTTCCAGAAAACCCAGGGTATGATAGCCCTGGAGCCAAAAGAATAACCGTTCAAAACTGACTTCCAGGGGTCCAGACAGCACAAGAGAGGGTGGATCTATTTCAGGGCCTCTGAGGAAGCAGTGTGCAGATTCCCAGCTCTCGTGTGCCTTGCTTCCAAAAGGTTTGCTCTGAAGTCAGAGGTGCAAGACCACAGCAGGTACCCAGAACCCCAGAGCTGCCCTTCTTCCTGCAGCAGCCTCTGTTAGCCCTAGAGCAAGCTCCTGCAAGCAGTTCCCCTGCAGCAAGGCAGAGCCAGCTCCCTTGGCAGCTCCTGGTGTTGAGTCTGCAGCAGCAGGAGCACAACCAGTTCTGCCCAGCGAGGGATTTCTGTGGGAATCCAGGGCTTCCCTCTGGCTGCCCTGGCAGGTCTGGGACCCTGGCAGGGGTCAGGAACCCCCCTGGACAGAGCCCCAGAGACACTGTCTGTGATCTCTGTCTGGAGAGGAGTTTTCAATCTTACAGGATGAATTACAAGCTCTGAGTGTTTGATGTAAGTAATAATTAAGTGTGACACGGGTGCAAAAGTTAAATTTTAGATTTCTAGATTAGGGGTTCAGAGGGGACAAGATGGAGGAATTGGGTGTGTCTTGTCCTTTTCCTCCTTCTTCATGCCCTCCATGTTTCACTGTGGTGTTGGCATTTTTCTGTTGGTTTAGGCTGGGGACACACTGTTCAACGTAGGTGACAGATATTGGCACATTATTGTAAATATAGTACACGTAGTTTCTGGTATATAATGTTTGTAATATCCCACTGAGGGGCAGAGCCCCACACGCTGCCCTGCAGGACAGAGCTGCGGCAGGGCAGCAGAACATGTTAGAGATAAACAGAATAAACAACCTTGAAACCAGCACAGACGAATTATGGCTTCTTCTTTGGCAACAGGGCAGAAAGACAGAGACTTTCTACAATCTCAGAATCATCAATATCCACAGATTCCAACAGATTTCTGCCAGACGTCAGTCTCTGCTCTGCGTAGCTGCACTCTGCTCATACAGAGCCTCGGGGTTCAACTGTCCAGCAGTGGCTCCCACTGCTCCTGGACCTGGTGACTATGCAAACTATGATATAATAAGTAGAGGGGCAGGAAACAACTTGTGGCATCTCATCCTCTGTGTCCCCAGGGCTGAAATGTCCATATTAAAAGCAAGAAAGATTCTAACTGCATGTGTTATTTGCTAGAGATCAATTACAGATCAGTGTAAACAGCTGATCTCCTACTGAATTCACTTCTTTATTGTACAATTTATTAGAGGATTATTCAGACAGCTCAGCTGGACCTTACCAGCACATCAATATTTATTCTGCCCTTTAGCAAGATGCAGAAGTGGAGAGAATTTTCTTGCTAAACTCTCCTGCTGAGAAGGCTGCACCTTGCTAATGCCACAGAAATCCTCTCTGTCCTCTATGAAGGCTTGTGGTCCCATGTAGACCCAAGTGGCACAAACAACAGAGTCCATGTGTCCTCAAAGAGACACCTCTGCCCAAACCAGGGGTCCACAGCACTGGCTGCTCACTGCTGACTAGAAACCTGAGTTGAAGCTAAAAAGATAAATGGAGGCATGACTGCAGCAGTACTTAATGCCAGGGGAACGCCTTCAGAATTCAAAAAATTCTATAGTAAGAGAAATAGAAAAATCACCACTATTTCAGATGACTCTGACATTGGAGTTGCAGAGATAGATAAGCAGATAATTCTGCAAAAGCCACGTACCTGAAAACAAGGCTCTGCCTCAGCACACATTTGCCTAGAGTGCCGGGCTGCTTTCTTGTTCATGCTCACTGCTCCAAAAATAAATTTCTTCAGCATCGATAACTGGGTGATTAAAAGAAGGGCAAACATTACTTCAGACACAGTCAAATATCAGGAAATATGAAATACATAGGCCTATAGCAAACATACTAAAGGCACTAAAATCTAAGAACCTGGGATTCTTTAGAAGCTGCCTAAATGATCAGAAGTATTGACCTCCCATTGCAAAGTCCACAGTACCATAGGTTGTTTCAAGGACTTAACTCCTCATAACTCTTGGAAATTCCTTACAGAACAAAGTGTATGTTTGCTCTCCACAAACATATCACTGAAAACAGAATTTCTGACATCTCATGTCTTTCATATCAAAGAGGTCTTGGATTTGCCCTTTCTAACATAGAAATTGTAACCTTGTAGATCAGCCATATTAACAACAGATCTTGAGCTTCAAAACATTGCTTTACTAGACCTCAAGTTGTCAGGCCTTAAATCTATCTTTGCTTGATTTTGGCCATCTGTGCAAAATGCATGTTAACATGCATCACTTGCAATTTATCTTAGACACTTACTGCCTAGTTTGTCTGAGCTGCAACAGCAAAATTGTCTGATGGTCAGTGCTTGCTCTTGTCCTGTGGCTCAGAGCTTTTTTATTTTTTTTGAGATATTGCCTCAAATGTCTTTTAGTGTAAGTTTTTGTTAGCTTCTGCTAATTGTGTTGTTATTTCTTTCTGAGAAATTGTGCCTTATACAAAGGAACAGCAAACCTGAATAATCATGTATAATTAACCCTCTGCACCCGCAGGAAACAAGAAAGTATAAACTACCACTATGTGCAAGGTTGATACATACAAAGATCTCTCTAAACATACCCAAGAACAAGAAGAAAAATAGTAACCATTTTCCACAAAGCATTTTCCAGGAAAAATGCTGTGAAATGCTAATGAACAAGGTACAGGAAGGGATAAGGCAAGATACTGATGAAGTAACCAGTGTTATAAGCAAAGCATTGTACCTTTTAGGACAAACTCTTTGCTCTTTTCCTTATGTTGGAGAAGCCAGCTCAGGAGTAATGCTGTGCCCAAGATGAAGCCAGGACACGTCCAGGCTCTTCAGCTCCAATAAAACTCCTGTCCCTTGCCCTGTCACGATATTCCCTTTCCCTAAAAACCCCTTTCTCTCCTTTTTATAAGCCCCCTTTAGGTGCTGGAAGGCCACAATGAGGTCACCTCAGAGACTTCTCTTTCCATGCTGAACAATCCCAGTTCTTCAGAGGAGATTCTTTGGAATCTCTGTGGCCTCCTTGGAACTCCCACAGGTCCCTACCCTTATGCTGAGGGCTGCGGAGATGGACTCAGTACTTCATGAGAGCAACGTAGAGGGAGAACTCAAGCCATTTCTGAGAGAAAGGTAAGGAAAAATTGCTTGGTTTTCTTTGCCTTGAACTCGAGTGACTTCCTGGAAAAAAATGCAGGGATGGGTCTGGCAGGAGGACAGAGTTGGCACAGTAGGTAGGTGTGATACATGGATGAAAAATTAAAATTTTATAATTGGATTTCTTTTATTTTTCAGCACACTGGGATTTTTTCTGTAGTAGGAATTTTCTTTTAAAAGGCATGCGCACTCCTTGGGGATTTTCGATTTTTTTTTAATTATCTTACACTAATTTACATATACATAGAATTTTACAATAGGTTTATATATATTTGTTTTGTTAATTTCAAGTTACAATTTATAATTAGCCTTTTGTACAGAAAACTCTCTAATTTCTTTGTCTATTTTTGCAGACTTCTACTTTTCTTAGTTTTAGAGTTCGAGGGGCCCCTCTTATCTTTTTACCTTAAAGATTACATTCTTTTATTTTCAGTTGAGACAGTTTTACAAGCATAGCAGAGTAAATAGATTAAACAGCATATTTTACTTATGTTAATAAGCTACTACACAGTACACTGCACCTAAATCTAAATAGATTTTTTTACTCTATTAAATTTTACTTTGTTTCAGGCGTGTGTTTTCTCCTGTGCATTGCTCAACAGGGGTCATCAAAACTGATGCAGACTTTTTCCTGTTGAGGGATACAGAGGTACACCACTGCTCTGCAGAACTGGAGCTTCATTTCACAATTCTGGATAAGAGCATGGTCTTCTAACATCTCCTTCTTTGGATGCTTCTGCAAAAATTGCAAATACTGCCAGGAGAAATGCTTTTGGAAAATATATTTGCATTTCTGCCTTTCTATGGAAAAGGATATGAAGTATTAAATGCCACCATGAATCACAGCAACAGGAATTCCAGTCTATGCTAAAGATCTGCTGAAAAATTCAGCAGATTCTGATCTTCCAGCATCTGGAGTAATCTTCTAATGCTATTTGCATAGCACTGAAATTAAAGAACAGCATTTATCATTTCTCATTTGAAGCAGACACATTACACTTCACAGCAATGGAATTAAAAGTTGAAGCTCATCTGATTTTATTTACCTTACACAAGATGCTTGATCATATTAAAGATGCAGTTTCCAGCCATTCATCCAAGTGAAACTCAAACTTTGTTTTTGAGGTCTTGTTGGTATTAAATCCTTCTGATTTGCTGTCATTTGGGCTGAGTTTTATACCATCCCGCACATGGATTAATAGATGCACATAAGCTTTCCTTTGAAGCTGTGAACTTTTTTTTTTTGGCAGGAAACATTCCAGGACAGAAATTGGTTCAGAAGCTGAGTTTGAGTATTCGAGATGCTGACCAGATGAATTTTGTGGCACTCATGGTGGGGCCCAGGAACTCTGGTGCTTATTCTGTTCTTCCTCCTCCCACTGCAGCTGTCTGAGCACCTGCACTCCCAATACTGGGCATCTGTGCTGAGGTCTCACTTGCTCACCACAGGCTGAGCACATGCAGGGCACAGCCCTGGGACCCACCTGGATCTTACTGCCCAGCCCCTTGCTCTCCTACGCTGTTTCCAGTCTCTGTGTCCATCCCCACCTGAAGTTCCAAGACTCCTGTGGTGCATTTCTCCTCTTCCTCGTTCTCCAGCATAGATAACTTGCTTCTGTCCACTTAGTGAAGCATCTGTTCTCATGTGAGTTCTGCCTCTGGCATTGTCAGCCTGTGAATTTAGACATCCAAAAGCAGCCCTTTTTTGCAATATGCATACACAAACTACACAAACACATTTAGAATGTTTAGCATTTAAAAAACCTATGTGGCACGACTGTGAAATGGTGATGAACACATCATTCTGCCAGCAGATGGCAATCAAAATAAAGAAACATGATTACCGATGATAAATAATTCCACATAAAATCAGGTGCATTTTACTCAGGGGAGCAATGCAGTTGCCACCCACCATGAGACGGTACCTGGCAGAGAATGATGTCCCTTCTGCCTCTCCCCCTTGCATTAATTCCAATAAAGATTTTATAAGAAACCACCAAATATCCTTTTATACATCTGGAGATAGTAAACAATTGCAGTTCAACCCTCCACAGGAGATGTGGTCCTCATGATGTCCCACAAGGAAAAAGAAATAAAGAGGTCTGACAGAGGCTCATCCCTTGCACATGTGGGGCAGCAGCTGCAGTGCATGCACAGAAGCAGACGAGGAATTTCCAGGTCTCATAGGTGTTAAGCTCATGGTGGTAAGAGCAGCAGAAAAGCCTAGTGAGGAGAAGTGAGTGAGGAATGAAAAAGGGAAGGCAGCTCCCATAGTAAAAATAGCTGAAGAAAAAAAAAAAAGAAACCATGGGTAATAAACCCCCTGCATTCATTCTTGGTTTCATGATGAGTCAGTAAAGGCATGAGAGGCAAATTTAGCCACAGTATATAAAAACATCTCAATGTGAAATGAGATAGAATATAATCTGGGTTCAACAGCTTTAACTCAATCCATTGAAAAAAACATATCAGAGTTCCGTTCTTGTGGTTCATACATCCTAGAACAGAACTTGGCACCTTATTTGCCTCTGTGGTGAGCCACCGCTAGGATGTGGACAGAGCAGGTGTGCAGCAAGGAAGGAAGAGCTGAGAGCCATCACAGCAGCTAACTGCTGTAAGTCAAGAATTCCTGGTTCTGCTCTGCTGGAGGTCAGTTTCCACATGAAATCCAGTGAAGTCTAGCCCATTGCTTTAGAAACTCCAGAAGACCAGAGAAAGATGACATCTTGGAACTGATGACAAGAGGGAAGTCTTTGAGTCAAACACTCCTCCAGCACCTTCTAGGAATGCTGTCAGCAGCATTTTTGAACTTCATAACGAGACTGACAGTACTGGGCTAGCAGGGACCAGGAGAGGAGCAGACCCAGCAGTTTGGAGTAGCAAACTCGACCATTATGGAACATCCTGTCAGTGACAAACTAAGGCTTGTAATTTAAATCAGCTTCCTGACTAAGCTGCATGAGCTGTTCCTTCACATTTCTTCTGGCACATTAGAAGCGTGCTGGATGCGTTGCACGTGGTCAGGGCTGCAGCACACCAACAATTCCATCTCCTGCAGAGGAGTTGTGGTGTCCTGCTCCTCACCAGAGCCAAGCACAAAGAAACAAGCATTGCAGATCACCAATTAATAATGTCTGGGTCTGCCAGCACCATTATACACCAGAAAACTTCACAGACATTATTTTGTGTGTGCCCAGAGCTTTGACTAGGAGCTGAAGCCACTCCAGGAAAACAGCCAGCAGCTTTACAGATTACAGGAGATGAGGAGTTCCTTGTAAGCTTGTACTAAAAGGGATCCTTCTAGGTCAAGTCTTCACCTACCTATGTGCTCCATTTCCCCTTCTTCAGTGTTTTTTTCTCAAAAATCTACCAGAAGTTCTTCTCTTACCTCATAAGAGAGGCAGCACTGAGGCAGGGCAAATAATCTCCAACATTACAGTAACCAGGTCAGGTGTCTACAATTACAGACTTGGAAGGCTTTGATTGCTACAGGCTGCTCTGCACACCACAGCACAGTGTTTCTGCTGCCTTTGTTTAATCCCCCATTCATTCTGTTTTGTGTGCTTTGCTTGATATTGAATTTATGGCCATGCTATCTCTTTGTAATGCATTCTGGTGTAATTACTGATGCTTGCTAGGCTGACTCTTCAGGATTTCTATTTGCTGTGTTCTCCCAACTCAAGTCTCTCAAAACTCATGTCAGAGTAGCCAGAAGCCTTGCATACAGTGAAGGAAGATGCACTTGACTAACATTATCCTCCTTTGCTGCAGTGGTGAAGGACCAGAAGTAGGCATCAATACATTTTTCAGCATCTTTGCATGTTAGGAGTAAACTGATTAGCAGCAAAAGCTGTAGCATGTTCTGTACACAATACAAGGAGAAAGGTCTTTTAGCACCTTGGCACTGAGTAATCTATCATAAATTCTTGTAAACCCATCAGATTATTCAAAGTAGTAAGCAGAATATGAAAAACATTAATGGCCTCTGCTTAAGTGGCCATTGCTACTGGATAATTTGATCATGCCTGTCCAACAGAAGAGACACTTCTCAAGAGCCACTTAGCTCCTAACAGGTTCAGTCAACCTGAGACAACGACAACCCCTTCTCTTAACATTTGCAGACTGTTCTGGAAGACACAGTGGAAATACTTCAGGTGTTCAAGGAATTTTACTCTTGGGAAAGAAGGAAATAGACAAAGTTATTTTGTTTGTTTTAATTGATCACTGATTAAATTGTAATACATTTCAAAGCAAAATATTCTGTTCAAGGACATTGTACCAAACATTAAATCTACTTTTAAACAAGGCTTAATTTGACTATATTACCTTATATACATACAAGTATAAGTTCATTTCACTAGTAGCAAAATTACACAGTACATCACATTTCCTGAAAGATGGCAAAAACAGGAATTGAGTGTCTGTTCTGTCCTTCCACACACTCCAAATCAGAAAAAACACACAGGTACTGAAAGTACAATCACAACTACAGGTAAATACAATAAGGACCTCAGAGCAAGCGAAGACCTTATGAGAGATGACAATCACTTCTAGAAATCTACATTGCAAATATACAGTACATTCCACTAGAGTTTTGGGAGTTCCCACAATGCCTCTTAATCCCCTTTTGGTAATAAAAGCTTCTATGACAACACGTATCCTTCATAAAAAGTACTGAAATAGTATTCTTGGAGCATAGGTTGCAAGCTTAATGCAGTCTAAGCTGCAGTCCACAATAAGCTCACCCAAAGAGAGAGTAAGCAAGCACTGCAAGATTCATCAAGTTCAGAACCAGAGCTCAGCTCCTCGTCATTGAGCTTCTGGGTGCAAGAGCTGCTCTGCACCAGGGACAGGCTCAGAGGGTGGGAAATGATACATTCCTTTTACAGCTTTTGCAGGTCAATCACCTGCAAGTTCTTGACAGGAAATGTCAACTGAGTCGTATAAGATTAATTTGAATTTATTTACAAAGCAGCCATTACATTGCAATTGTTAGACAATTAAGGACACAGCTAAGGAGCAACAAGGTTTCCACATTTATGCTATTTCTGAAAACACTTACACTTCTGTGAGCAGCAGTGAGTATGCAAACACGCTGCCACTGCTGGGGAAGCTGCACTCTGGCCTCAGGAAGTGGAATGGTGCACAGAACACAGCAGCCCCAAAGGCCTGATGAGATTTCTGTTATGCTCAAACTCCGCTTTGGTTTGTGCAAAAAACTGACCTTGTGCACGTAGCTTTCACAAACTAACTATTGCTCTGTGCTTGGCAAGACAAAATGGGAGGAATTGTCTAGAATTACCAAGAACACGGAGGTAAACAAGGCATTTTTCATGAGCACTAGTTACCCTCACAAGTACAACACCAAAGACTCTGCCACTGTTCCAAGGAAATGTACTTCATCAGCACTTTTGGAGGTTTTCTGTTCTGTACTTGCTGAAGAAGCTACCACTGATTAGCAAAATAGCTGAACTTGACCCAATCAACAATGCTGAGGACCTTCTCCTTCCAGACTTTATGTCTAACTAACCACTAACACTCTTTGTTGCTCTTAAGGAACTCTGACAGCAATAGGAAACACCAAAAAGGCATGCCTGAGGTTGAAGACACCAACTGATTTCCTCTGGTTAAAATAGATCACTTGTTTCTATTAGTCAGACTCCAGCCACACTCTCTTAACACCAATTCTTTCTCACAGATCTCTGCTTTGAAAGTTATTTTGCTGGACTCTCCAGATCTAACAGCAATGTAACACAAGTAATTTGTAGTTACAAAAAGAAACTGTGGAAATCTGCCCAAATATTTTTTAAACCTCCTTTATATAAACTTTGGGGGGGGCTGGGAAATAGGGACTTGGTACTCCCACTTGTTACAGTCAGTCAGCAGAGCTCTAAAAGGGATGGAAAGCAGGCTGCAAACCAGGTTGTCTCTACTAGTCTATACCTGTCCTTAGCAGAGGTAAGTAGCAATAGATCAGTGGAGAGAGAATTAGAAAACAGCATTTCGGATGTACTTTAGAGCCCTGGTGTTTTTCTCTGCTCCTCATTTAATCTACCTTGTGCTCTTTTCCTTTTTTCTTGCACTAAACATCTCATATTTGGAAAGTGAGCCCTGGTAGGCTGCAAACAATTATATGACATTAGTCAGGTGTTGTTACCAGACAGAGGAACAACCAAGACGGGCCAGAGGCACCACGACTTGCTGCCAGAGTCAAGGAGGTGCTTCATAAGAGAACCTCAAGTGCCTCAAGCAAACCCTTGGTGCACATGCATGCAGAGTGTCAACCTGCAGGCAACACATGGTGACCTCACCTTCGAGCTTCACAGACAGCAGAAGACAGAAAGTTCAGCTTTCAGGTTGTGGCTTCAACACTTCAAAACTCAACTGTGCACTGAACAGCTAACAAGAATGGAAAATAAACATTTTAAGCAAAGAGAGAATCCAGCCAAGTCTCTGATTAATTTTTTTTTGAAGCCTGCTCTAAAAGCTTTTCAATTTGTGGACTCTAAGAATACAGCTGCAGTGAAATATGTGTGTTATCATTTGAGTGCACTTATAGTTCATACAGCAGGCAGACAATTAATGACCAAGTACAAAGCAAAAGGTTGAAAAGCCCTCATTCCTAGATTGCCTACTATTTTTTATTACTGTTTTAAGATGAATTCATAAAACTGCTGTACTTTTTTCTTCCAAATGACCATCTCCCATAAAAGCAACATTAAGACTCAGTATACATTTATATGAAATATACTTTAACTTCCCTCTTCCCAGGTTCTTGTACTTAATATATAAGCCTTGTACTAAGAAACAACTTTGGTGGTCCTCATGCTGCTTTGTGTTGCACAGAAAACAAAAATTCCATTTATTATGTTCACATTCACACTTGAAATTTTTTTAATTTCCAAATTATAGTTTGCTTACAGAACCTTAATGAAATCCCCATTGTTTGCACATTCTTGTATGTAACACAGAGAAATGGCACAGTTACAAAATTGAAACACCCTACCCAAAATAGTTTCATTGTCAAGATTTATCAGTTTACCAAACCAAGCTTCTCCCAGATTCTTAGCAGCAAAATTCAATTCTGTAGAAAGGAGAAGGACAGAGAAATCAGCCAGTTCCCCCACTGAGAACCAGAGCTGACTAAGCCATAAAATAAGCTGAGTGCCTCTGTCAACCTGACTGAAGTTTCAGTAATTATGTAATGGCTCCTGGAAGAATCCATAGCCGAACTTCTTGAATTTCCATGATTTTTAAAAGAGAGAGGTAATTTCAAGAGATCTTCAGTTCCAGGTAAAATACTTGCATTCATGTTTTCCCTGCTAACTTAAAATCACATTTAAGGTTCTTCTCTGATGTTTCAAGAAAATTTTGCAATCAAGAGTAAAGAAATTTAAAAAAGCTTAATGTAGACATCATCCAGAAAACACTACCAAATATACAAAGCAGAGGAAGATAGTATCCTCCTAATTTTCATGTTTTAATTTTTTAAACACATATTTCAAGAAAAGAGCAATTAAAAATGTGTGCCCCAAAATGAAATTGCCTGTATGCGCTGAATGAACATGGGATTTTAAAGCAGTCCTTCCTTATTCTAAGCAGCCCCCTTAGAAATGCTCTATCTCTCAACTGTATATAGCACTACAATCAAATTCATTATATATCTGTGTCTTTTTAAATCTATTACTAGATAGCATTCGCCCTAGAACTGTAAAAAGGTCTCCCACAAACCTATCCTACCAGCAGAAGCCTTTTAATTTCCATGGTTGCAGAACACATACACAAAGAATTCATGAAGTGTCCAAAGGAAAAAAAGATTAACTCTTACTTTAAATCAGACATCAAGTTACATACAAAGAAATCTACTGAGATTTAAGAATGCTTCAAAGTAGTAGCTGGAATACAACAGCAGCTATGAATAATAGATAACCTTCCTGATTCATAATTGATCCTAGCTTCACCTTAAAAAAAAAAAAAGGAAAAATCACAGCAGCTGAATATACACAAACGAAACTTTTGATCAGAGGTTAATAAGTAATTGTGTTATAATATCAGAGCTAGAGACCAGACGTTGCAAGTGTTCTGCAGTCTCTAACACACCAGCTCTCAGGCTGGTGCAGCAGTGGAAAATCTCATCCAACACACCTTTCAGGTGGGATTAGAATCTCATATTTCCGGTTCAGATGTTGCTCAGCTGAACAGTTATCTCTGCTAATAATACAGCTTCCCTCTCAGTTAAGCATGCAAAATGTATAAAAAGGCAAGTGATCAAAATATCCCCTTGAATGCCCAACTGTCTGGTATCAAGAGACTGCTGCTGAAGATTTAATAGCTCAGCACTAATTTTCCACATTTTAAAACTTGATATGAAAATTGCATTTTGTTATTACACAGAGTATAACAGTCATTGGTCATTTGCATCATCCACACCAGCACTACTGAAAAAGTGCCTTCTGAACAGGGATGAGAAAACATGGCAAGTTCAGTTACCAAGCTGTGTCTCTACTCACCTTGCACTAAGCAGTGCATGGGAATAGGTGAGCAGAAGTTCAACAGTATACCAAGACACACCATGTTTTCACATGCACTGATTCCACGCGTATCTCAAAAATACACAAGTTCAAACATGCAGCAAAATGTTTGTTAAAGCACTTTAAATGCTCACCAGATGATAATGAGTGATTTAATACTCAGACAAATCAAAGCACAGTAGAAGTTTTGTGCTTACACTTCAAGTTTCAGAGTAAAATTGTTTCTATCAGAGTTTTGAAGTGCAACGAAAGGAACATTCCATTGAATTCAGAAACAAAAGACACCATTTAAAGAACCAGGAAAATAAGCACAGGTTAGAGTACTGCAATAAATAAACAAAACAGCGGAAACATGCAGACCTCAGAGTCAAAATTTCATTTTGGATTCATGATATGTAAAAAAAAAGAAAACTTTAAAAAAAAAATCAAGAACAACCCTGTCTGACTTTCCCACATGTGGTGTCTTTTTGGCTAAACAACTGTTACTCTATTGTAAGGAACACAGATATTACCAGAAAACATTATTTACAGAAAGATTATCAGATTGATTATATAAAATACAGATGAAAATATACACCCTTAGGTTTGAGATAAGCCAAGCAAATTCACTGCTGCTAACTAAAGCACTTTGAAGAAGGCGACAGGCACCAAATATCAAAGTTGAATCACAAAACTACTTGAAGTAACAGACAAATTTGGGACGGTAGAGGAACAGTAAAGATCAATTAAGTCGGAATGATTTATAACTAATACTAGCCTATCACTTATTACTTAGCTTCATTCAAATTCTATTTTTCTTATACAAAACTGAAGAGAAACCTTTACTCCCAGACTGTGATTTCTTCAGCAGCTTTTTTCTTAATGCATCTATGTAATGCTTTGAACTTTACGTCTTACAAAATACATCCCCACATTTAAGTGCATGACTAGAAACTGTGCTGAAATCGTGGAAAAGCGCTTCACAGATCTCAGGTGCAACAAAGTCATAACAATGATCAGCTCCAGTTTCTGGAAGCAGTTCTGTGAAAGGTGAAGTTTCAGAAAAGGGACTTTGATCCCTGGTTTTCGAACTCTGACCATGCATCATTCAATTCCATGAAGATCATTTTGGCATATTGCTCGTAAGGTTGTCCTGTGGCCTGGAAACAAAGAGAATGTACCACAAGCAAAAAAAATTAGAAATTAGGTCTTTAGAAAATATCCCACCCCTTTTATATTTGCTGTCTTACTCAACAGCTATAGACTGCTCTGTGAATACAATTTTACAGACAAGAGAACTCTCTCCAAAATTATCCAAAGCTTGCAATGAGTATTTTTTAAACAAATCCAAATCTTTCATTTCCTTACGTTATCAAGCTTTCAGTACAATTCATAAGTAATTGAAATTTAGCTAATAACAATTTTCAAAGCTGTTCTTTTCATAAATAGTTGCAGTTACTATTACTTACTAATCAAATTAAGTCATTTTTAGAATTGCTTCCTGAAAGATCTTGCTGTAGTGTACAAGGATAAAATCTGAGTCCTCTTTAAGATAACTTTTTAAAAATGAAATTCCCTGGAGAACAATCTGTTGCTGATTGTGACTGCTGCTAAGACTCAACATGACTGACATAGCACTTCCAGTGTGTTTGCTTCCATGCTCAAAAATCGTACACTCCTGATCCCCTGCCTGTTTCACAGATGCCCTGACCCTGGGCCAACACAATCTAACCCTTGTGGTTAATAAACATCCAGTCCCAAAATATGGTTCTCTCCAATAAAAAAGGGAAGTCCCAGAGCCTCCTCTGCTTAGCTTTTGCCACCTGAAGTACTTTATCAACACATAACAGGTAAGTGGCAGAATAAAAGAAAAAAGAAGACAAATATGCCTTAAACAGAGCTGTGTTCTGACTGATGAATTGAGGGCCTTTCAGAAAACACCTAAAAAACCACCAGAAAGGTGGAAGAAATCACATACCCAAGAAGACTGAAGGAGAGGGGGATCCAAAAAAACCAAAAAATGTCATGTTTGTTATGGACACAAGACAGCATAGGATTTAGACTACTGCTCACTAAAGCACCAGTGAATGCAAACCTGAAAATTCAAACCAGTTATATCCAATGCTTCTCTTTCTATCTAATGCAAGAGCTCAGAACAAGAAGCTACCTCGATACTTTGGGATGCATTAAGTATTTTTATCAGACAGCTGCAATGTAATATTCATTACATATTTTTCATCTGATAACTTGTTTATTCTAGTAAGTTTACTTTTTTTTAGTAAAAATGGCTTAGTAAATGAGGTTCAGCAGGTTTTTCCCACCAGTTTTGCTGTGGCAGCCTCTGAGTCTCCATACTAGTTCTAAAAGACTCAAAGTACCAGCTCACAGAAATGAAATAGATTCCACTCATCATCATCAAATCTGACATCTGCCATCTGTCAGTCAGAACCCAGCATGACTGACTTTGGTGTTCAGTACAACTCTCATGGGACCTTTCATTTGTTAACACTTCTCTGTTGAATTCTGTGCTGTGTCAGGATGACGAGAATAATCCTGTACTACCTAAATGCAGTAGGACATCCCATTCAGAAGACAATGGAAGCACAGTGAAGGACATCTAGCTCTTCTAGATGTTCTTGCTTCTAGATGCCTTCTAGTTCTAGATGCCTTGCTTCTCAATCAGAACAACTTCTGATTCAGAAGCAGGGTATTTGCCAGTAACCAGTGTGGTATGGTAAAAGCAGTTTGTAGTCCTCCTATAATAAAGAAGATCAGAGGAAAACACTCACCTTATCAGGATGAACCACAAGCACTGCTTTCCTGTAGTACTTCTTCACTTGTTCAGGAGTTACTAAATCTGCCATGCTGACTGGCTTCCACTTATTTTCCCCTTCCCAAAGCACTGTATGTAGAGTGGATATTAATGCTCTGATATTTCTCTCCTTTCCTTCAATCCATTCAAGAATCTGGGAAAATCAGAATATACAGAACTGAATGCAGCACTGTAAGCATTCTCAGCCTCTACAGACATAATCTTCACTCTCTGCAAAACTGTATGATCACGACTCACGTACAGCTGTCCTACTGCACTCACTCCCCATATTCAATTGCCTTAGCCACTCAAAAGTGATACTTTCTATCTACCACTAGAGCATAGCTCAGTTTATTGCAGAAATTCAGTCACTACAAGAGAAATGACTGAGATAGTTACATGTTACAAACACCTGTATAATTAATGGCAAGAGAAATGACAGGAGTAATTAAAAACATCTGTTACAATTAGATATGACATTCATCTTGTCCCTGTCAGGGCACACATACAAACTATTACTTGATTTGTACAAAAGCATAAATATATTTTAAAACTTCTGTTGTACAAGCTTTGTACAAAAAATCGTGTCTAGTAATAATTTATGTTTACTTAAGCAACCTGCAGAGGTGCACAGACTAAAGCGCTCTTTGAGATATCCCCAAAGTAGAGTAATGTTGCTCAGACTTTAACAGCAATATTCAAGCCATAACATAGAGATATAATGTTTTTATCATACACTTACTATCACCAATGAGGATGGTAACTAAATATCTGTACTTATTTCCATTTGTGGTGATTCGCGTTAAAAGGTAGGCATGCAAGCTACCTACTCTCTCTTCAAGGAAAGACACCTTGTGAAAATAAATTTCAGCAATCCTTTAAAGTTCATTTACAAACTTTTCTGAAGCACCATAAAGACTAAAAAACTCTAAGTGTATTAGTATGTGAAGTCATCAATGACTAACTGGTCAAAAAAATCTGAACAGCAATCCCAAACTAGTTATATAGCCTGTCTCCAGAATTGCACCTTCTAGTAATTTCTTAGGGCAGCAGCAGCACTTCTTAACCAGAAAATGAAAGTACATTATCACCCTAAAGACAGCTATTCTCACATCCTTCATTTTTAAAGTGTATTTTTGTGTTATCAGTTAAATCCATCTTTTCTAAACCATGAGCCTTTAGTTTCTCTGTTGGTCATTGTATCCTGCTCTGTTATTAGCAGTTCTAACCATAAGATCAGATTTTCACTTGAATCAAAAGCACTGATAAACAAACCTTGAGTTTCAAGGGGTCCATATCTTTAGACATCTCTTGTTTTCTCATCTCAGCAATTGTCTTTGGTCCCTTTTTATCAGATTTCGCTGAAAATCCTTGATTAGATAAGAGATCCTCAAAGTCATTTTCTGAAACTTTTGGCTTTTGACCTATGAAAAGAGAAAAAAACGTTAAATGAAAAGTTTCACTGGAGAATACATTAACAGGAGCAATATATTGCACTTAGATACACCTGGATGGCATTTATCACTGCCATGATAAATATCCTTCAGTGACACCAAAAGCCACAAAACTGAGAAGGATAAAAATAAAAGGGATCGTTAACAAACTTTCAGTCCAGCAGAGCAGACAACCTAACTTGCTAACCTCTGACTAAATACTTGCATGTCCTCCTTTTGTTAAAAAATTGAGTGGATTTGAGGGAGCACACATCTATCCACTAATTTGGAAACTGCTCCGTTTTTCCACTGTAAGTTAGTTTCAAATGTATGCAGCAGTTTTTCAAGTAACCACATACTCAGTACTATCATTGAAAGCATGTAGTCAACACCTAAGTATGTTAAAACTTATCCAGAATATTGAATGGATAAAATACCAACATGAATATTCATTACAGAACCAACAAATTTCAGAGAACTGTAGAATAACTGAACTCTGAAGAGTCCTCTGGATGTTGTCTAGTCCAATCCCCACTCAAAGCAGGGACGACCAGGTACATTTCTTAGGTCCCTGTCCAGCTGAAGTCCATCTGTTTTTAAGGGAGAGGAATTACAACAACCCGTTTCAGCACTTCATCATGCCAGATTTATTTTGCCTTGTTCTACAGACTTTGCTGTGCTGCAACCTATGCTCACTGCCTCTGCATCCTGACACCCTTTTCCAGATATGGACCAACAGAATAATTCCAATTTAAAGAAGTACCTGCTGTTCACTTTCATGTCAGTTTAAGGGAAGCATAATCCTAATACCAACACAACAGAAAATAAAAATTTCCAAGAAAGTTCATAAAGAAGAGGCCAAGCCTAACTCTATAACTCCAGGTTTGCCTACTCAGCTGGAACATGTTAAAGTACTGTATGATTCCTGGTCCTTTCCCCATGTCTCTTTCAAACACAAGAATTTTCAGTAATTTTAACCTCAATCTTTGTCAAGAAAAGCTACTCTTCTTCAGCTAGGAAAAACAGTGTATCCCTTTACCTTTGTATCACAAACTAACATGAAGCAACATTACCAACCATCTCTCTCCAGATGGATCAAATTTACCTTTCTAAACTCACTGACACAAAACCAGTCCCATGTGGGTGAGTAATTGTAGCCTTGAGACTTTATGCCCAAACTCACATACACCTGAGCTATCATCAGCTCATCTGTTATGTATTGGGATAGCTTTGGAAAGGCAGGATACCAGATTTGCCAAATGTTGTTCTGTTTTCGAGTAGACACAAATGTAAATAAAAATATGAAGGTAGAAGAGCTTCTGCAGGTAACAGCACACCCAACTAACTTCACATGGGACATTATAAGTAATACACATTCAAAAAACTTACCAAAGCCTGGGGCTCTGACTCCTCTCTCTTCTCGTCCTCCAATTACACTGAAGTTTACTGTGTAGTTTGGCTTAGCTGCAGTGCTGGACTTAGTCTGGGACTGCCATGAAGTACTTTGTGGTTTGGAGGATTTCTGCCACTGACTTCCCAGCTTCTGAGATGGAGCAGTCTTCTGACTAAATCCACTACCCAAGAGTCCACCAGCGGATGAACCTAACAAAAAATACTAAGTTAGCCGCTCAGTTCAATGCCTGTCACCTGTTTAATACAAGTAAGACAGTTTGGTCTTGACATATAACCACATAGCTCACAGTGATTTAACAGGAAAGTGTGGGTAATGAGGTTAAGAGTCTCATTAAGAAGTAACTTGGATAGCAGGACCTGGAGGCTTTACTGAAAGTCTTCTCTTACAACTCAAGGTCTCAAATGTCAGTTTTAGCAAAAACATGCACCCTTATCTGAAGGGTCTGGCACATGTCAGGCTAGGAGATAATGTGGCTGTGACAGTAGTTCTGCCTCCCACTTCTGCTAATATACAGTGCATAATAAATAACTAATTACAAAACTTGGTAACAGACTGAGAAGGTTTTCAAATTAATGCTTTCAAAGTCTCTAGTGATTCCTTGCACTAGTGTTTAAGGAAGATGAGAACATTATTCTGTAGCAGCATTCACAAGGAATATACTGCATGTGAGTAAGAAAAGCACTGCAGCCTGCAGGATTAATCAGTCTCTGGTGATACAGGCCAAGCCTGTCTGGGTACACACAGCAATGCAAACTTGTTTCACTCTCAAAAATGGCTCCTCACAGTTCAGCTCTCCTGATGCCTCCCTTTTGAAGTGGCTGCCCATACCTCTAATTTGCACAAGAGGATGTCTCTCCAGGGCCATGAACAAGATACCATACAATATCTTGAAATACCGTACCTGATTAAATGCAGTATTGCAATACAACACCCAGTAAAATCTAGCAATGCACTACTTTTTCATAAAATCACTCAACTGCATCAACTCAGTTTTCAGTCATGGACAACTTGTGAAATTTACAGAAAAAAAAATTTGTTACTAGTCAGAGCAAATAACCCTGCATACTGAAAAATTCTCTCTTTCACCTATTCTTTCTACGTTCATTATTGCAGTTTTCAAGGCCAACAAATTCTTCCTGTAGGACAAGTCAATGCCTCACTGAAACTTTTCAACATCACACTCTTAATTTCTCATGGAAGACCATTCCTAAAGAAAAGTGTGACAACACCAACCAGCACAGAACACTATTGGTATCCTACCAGTATGCTAATACACCAGTATTAACTACTTTTAGCTGCTATTTCTTTTGGGGTTATATAGCATTCATATTTAAGCAGCTTGCACTCTCATAAATTTTCTTCCAGAACAGCGTTTTGTATGTGGAAGCCAAAAAACTGCTATGAAAAATACAACAGAGTGTGGTATTCCAGTTGTACTCCAAAACTGAATTCTAGTTCTTGAGATGGCTTGAAAATTCATTTCAAGCCTGAGAATGTTAACTAGGACAGTGAAATCTAGCTACTTCTTAATGCAGTCATTTTTCCTATTGAAAGCTAACTGAAAGAGTAATGAATTGACCTAAGTCCTGCTAAAATTAGTTTGATTTATTTCATCTGATTCAGTGTGGGCTATACCTGCATCTTCAAGTCAAGAATAAATTTACTTTTTTTATTGTCACACTATCTCTTCATTTAACAACCTGTGTTAACCTGAATTATTAATCTAGATTTTTTTTTTTTTAACTGCAAAACAGCGTTATTGGTACTGCTTCAATACCAGAATTTTGCAGTCCTTATGCCCAAGCAACATCAAGAAGTCAAACACTGCATGCTACCTAGTGTTTTTACAAGAATTCCACGCAATTCAACACACAGTGCTAACTGCCAAGGCAACAGGGTAAAAGCTCCATCAGCTCCAAGCTAAAGGAAAAGCAAGTTTTCTCGATTCAGCAACACTAGGCTGTTCTGAATCATTCTGTGTACTCTGGGCAGCTGGTCACTTTTGTTATGGCACTGTGGGTTCTGAAATGCAAGGACTTCAGCTCTTTTGTGAGTGCTACAGGACTAAGTTCCTGAGTTTCAGGCCAATAAAACACCCTGGAACAAGAGTTACTCTGCAATGAGTCTTATCTTCCAGAACTCCTTGTGCCCTTCACTGCAAACTGACAGATATTCATAATGCTTTTGGTACTGGTGTGCAATGTATGGGCTTGATTTCTGCTCATCTTATAACCATGGTAGATGTAAGTAGCAGAGCTATAAAAGTCTACTGAATTCAAAGGAATGTACTGAATTAACTGTTACTTTGGAACTAAAAAATATTAACTATTCAATCCTGCTTTCATTTTAAATCTTTCAAGAACAGTATTAATCAATGCTAGGTAAGAAACCTCATGCTCAGTTACTGAGTCAGCAAAGTCCTGGTTTCTCTTAGCATCTCAACTCAATTCACAAGCATTAATTATTTTTACTGTTCTTATATCACAGCTGTAGTTATCTTCTGAAATATTATTCTGGACATTTTAAAAATATCTGGAAGATTCAATCTTTTCCTGTTACTCATCAGCTCTCAGCAAATATCTCAAGCTGGACATTGGCAATTAAAAGGAAACACTTTCCTTTATAGGCTGGGAAACTAAATAATGGCAAATTATATAGTGGGGAAACTATGGGCACTATATAGTGCCTTTAAGGCACTTCCCTTATAGCCTATATAGGCTGTCAGTAACATTTATTGGTACACAAAGCAAATCAAACAGCAGAGGCACTAAATATAGTCTATCAAAAGTAACATATTACCTGGAAGACCAGATCCCAGATTGGCAAGATCAGCAAAAGGATCGAAGTTCTGAGCTTTTGCCTGGCTAAAAGACAAACCTGAAGACACATTGGACTGGCTTCCAGTGGTAAAAGCTTGGCCTGTATAAAAAGAAGACACATCACACACCTAGTCTGTCTGGAAATTGAAAGAAAGAATAAAAGTAGTATCTACACAACACCTCATGCAAACCTCTCCAATATTCTACTTCACATCATCTTTTCCCATTACAAGAATCACCATTACTATAGAGAATTGAAACAATTGAACTCTAATCTGAAAAACTACACAAATGCCTTACTAAAGGAGCATTTAAGCAGCAAAGCAAAAATGCATGAAGATATGTTCAGTAGTTTCAGGTGATTAAACTGACCCAATCTGGTTCCTCTGAGGGAAAAATTTAATTTCACAATACCTTCACAAACAGGCTTCAGCTGTGGTGCTGCTACATTGCTGGTTGTTGAGGAATCTGCCCAAGAATCCCATCCACTTAAGAGGTCTGGGTGGCTTGTAGATGTTGATATTTTAGATGGCTCTGGTGTCAAATTGCCTACAGAAGAAAAAAGAAATGTTTTCATGTTTAATAAAGCCATTTCAATAGTATATGTATTTGTCAGTACCAACAGAATGTGTATCACATTGTCAGCTACACAGCTTGCTTAAATCTCTCAGCAACAGTTGTGCAGTATTAAACAGGACTCAGAAGGGTTGTACAACTGGAATTCCTACATTTCTATTTTAAAACATCCCACGCACTCTGCAGATAAGGTATTTCCATGTACAGGCAATGCTATGAATTTAACAGCTTAGGCCTCCTGACCAAAAGGACTAGCTCAGGTACAGATCCAGGGCATGCTGCCGGTCCTGACAACACAGCTGGTAAGTGTAAAGCAGCAGAGTTCCATGAATGGTGCTCTTTATCACTCAGTAGTCTGGGTATTACACAGGTGAAGCAAGGTCACTTCAAAATGCAGGTTTGCCTAACTCAGGTTGCTTGTGACAAAGGGGCCTCTTGGCCAACTAATACACTCTGAAGTGTATTAGTAACATACAAATGAATGCACATAATTGAAGAGCAGGATACAGGAAGAACAATTTTTTCCTGGGAAAAGTTAAAGAATCCCTAGCTCCATGGATAAAAACCTCTTTTCTATACCCCATGACATCTAAACGAAATAGTCATATTTAAAAGCATGAAAGGGTGCTGCCATTATCATCTGGAAAATGTCATCTCCCATCTAAAGGCATTATAACTGCCATCCCTTACACTTCCAAATGATTCCCCACTGATTCAATTCAAATGATTGTGCACTCACACAAACGATGAGGTGAGTGATCCTCAGAATGAGATATGCTATGTATGGAACACTCCAAACTGCATGCCAGCTCTGAGCATTCTCCTTGAGCAGAGCTTGTGGAGCCTCACAGTGAAGCAGGACAGCTTTTGAATGTAACCCTAACTTCAATGCTGTAACAACTGTCAGTTCTACAGGGAGAGGGGATATTTCAGTGAAGCACATTTAGTGGTGGTGTAAAACATTTCATAGACACAGAGTTAACTCAGCCATCCTTAACAAAAACAGTAACATTCTGAGGCTTTGAAAGTCTCACTTGTCTCGGCATCTCAGCTTTACATTCTAAATATTAATATCATACCCTCTTAATTAAAGAAACAATTAGAAACAAATTAACTACCCTTACAGTACGTCAATCTACTAATACCATTTATAGTTAGATCTTATAGCTGCAAAGTGAGCACATCAAATACTGCTGAAACAGTGCAACAAATATCTGCTGAAAGCCTGTATTTCAGCAGTATTCTCTGCTGCATGTGAGGGAAAACATCGGAATAAAATTCAAGAAGTACCCACCATTTCCAGCCCTTTCTCCACACCCAAGCTTCATCTCCCTGCCTCTAAAACCATGGGAGAAACCATATATTGGTCTCAATCTCAGGATCCCAGCTATCTGCTAAACCACAGTCACTGACTATAAATCAGCATCTATTCATCAGCTTAGAACTTTATTGTATCATATTCCACTCCCAAAAGTTAAGCGGGCCTTCAATTACTACTAATACTGAGTTTTAGGCTAGAAATTATTTTGTTCTACAATCTCTGCTATTAAAAGTCTTTTTACACGAGCAAAAGAAAATTAACACCATCATATGAAATTAACTACTCTGAAAACAAATGGAGAGAAACAAGAACAAATTAAATCACAGGCAAATGCATTTGACAGATTGAGAACACACTATAGGAATGAGCTGTTTTATAACAGCTGGCTTAAGAGAAGTCAAGTTCATTGCCTCCCCCACCCTCAACTAAGCAGGAAGTAGCCTACTGCTATGTACAGCAGTAAAATCACTATTAATAGTAAAAGCTCATATACAACCACTACATTTACCTGAAAAATCTGAAACAATGCAATGTACAATATACTGAACAGATAACCCATTCTTCCTGAAACTGTTTGTTCTTATGCTATCTTCTTTTTAGTTCTACAAAGTGGGCATTATGTCAGATTTTAACATCAAGAGAAAGTGTTATCAACTTTTTGACCTTGATACTTTGACTCCTACATATTCTGAAAAGGTGTGATGAGACCATACTGAATCCCTCTTTTTATAGCTGACACATTGCAGCTCAAACAGACACATTAAGATAAAGGAACAGAATTCTTAAAGAAATGGTAAAACATGAACTATAGCTCAATATTCCAAAAATGGAAGCAATTAAGATCATAAACATGCAGATCCAAAGTTGGTTGTCTCAGTTTTTTTATGTTTTAATATGCATACTGATAATCCTTAGCCATACAGCAATGAACCATTGGAGGTCACAGCAAAGAAAGTTGTTCTTTACTAACACTGCTCAAAACAAGCGAAGATGCAAGAATAAGGTGGTGGTAAACAGATCACACTTTCCAGCTTCCCAAAATAAGGGCCCTGCATTTTACTACACACAGCTTCACATAAGGTTTTCTTTATTTAACTTGCCGTGTCTACAGGAAATCCTTTAATCACAGACAACAGGATTTTCTGTGAATCAAGAGGCTGGTTTAGTATGATGCAAGGTTTTTTTAACCTTATCTAAAGCCTGTCTGAGAACTCAAGTTCACAGAAACTAACTTCTCAGAAGAAAACTACACTGATCACTCAGGTTTCTTCATTTTAAAACTCCTGTGTTTTTTAATTTTAAGCCAACATCTGAGAAATACAAGGTTAAAGTTCTATGTCTTGAACTTGTGTTCACTGAAACATCTTTTCTCCTGGTATCTATAGCAGTTTAGTAATCATTTACTAGCAAACAAAGGTTATCCATCACTAAAATTTGATTCTAGACACGTACAACTGCTCCAACAGTAGAGTCATAAAATCTCACTACTGCAGCTTATTTTGAATGGTCACTGCCATTACTACTAATTTATTTTTAGTTTAAATTTTTTTCTCCTTTTAATGATCTTCTGCTTGCACTGTCTTCTGCTCACTTAACACAGTTCTTCTGAATACGTCATTTGAGAACATGTTCTTATTTTTCCTTTCTTCTCCAGTTACTAGTGATCCTGTCCTTTTAGGACTCAAAAAATCACATTAAATGCAACATAATCATAATAATAAAGCACAATGCAAAATATGCCTTATTTACTTGATAAAATTGTTACCTGTAACTGCATAGAATATTAAAGGCTCAAATACATACATCATTTCAGCTAAACACATCTATGAGTTCTCATTTGAAAGACAAATGTAAAGGAATATGAAATGTTACCCCAGTTCCCCCACAGTTTTCAAAGACTGCATTGCAATAGAGAAATATTGGGAAATCAATGTAAAACAGTAGCCTGAGGAGAAAATGGGTACATTTTAAGTATCCTTTCCTATGTTGACAGAAAGCTCCAGAAAGTACACTAAAATAGCAGGTATCCTAATACACTTACCAGGGTGCAAGCTATCAAATAAAATCAGGAGTAAGCACAAAACAATAAACATTGAGGTCAGATGTAAAAATATTCCTTTTTTTTTTTTCTCTACTCGCTCAAATGTTATTAACAGCTGGTTATTGAAGGTAATCTCCTTAAGGTCGCAGATAAACATTTAGAAATCCATATTTTTCCCACTTTAATTTAATACATAAAAGGTTTTCCTGTCTCCTCTGATATGAGGATTCTGGTATTATTAAACTTGGGGAAAAGAACTGGGAACATTTTTATAAATATGTAAAAATATTTAATGTGAAGAAACAAAAGAAAGACTGACACAGACACTTCTCTGTGTTGCTCACTGGAAGGACAAAAGGCAATAGGGCGCAGACTTAAACACAGGGAACTCCATTAAAAATGCTTTATTTCCTCTAAGATCTCTCCAACACTGGCATAGGTTGCCCCACTGTAGAGTCTATCGTGCTGGAAATGCTAAAAACCAGAATCCTGAGCAGCCCACTCTACATGACTCTGCTTTGAGCACATCAGCTAGAGAATCTCCTCTTGAGAGGTTCTGCCTCTCCAGTGAGTTAGATTTTGGCTGAAATCATAAAATGTGCTGAGTTACAAGGGAACCACAAGGATCACAGAGTCCAGCTTTTGGCTCTGCACAAGACAGCCCCAAGAATCACATCACATGCCTGAGAGTGTTTTCCAAACACTTCTGGAACTCTTGTCAGGCTGGTGCTGTGAACACTTCCCACTGTTCCAGTGTCCAACCAGCCTCTGGTAGAAAAACCTTTTCCTGATATCCAACCTTAACACAACTACAGGCCCTTCCCTTGGGTCCTGTCACTGGTCACCACGGAGATCAGATCAATGTAGGCCACTCCTCTTCCCCTCACAAGGAATTTGATGACAGCAATGAGGTCTTCCCTCAGTTTCCTCTTCTCCAGGAGGAACAGACCAAGTGAGCTCAGCTGCTTCTCATACAGCTTCCCCTTAAGGCTCCTCACCATGCTCACGGCCTTCTTTGGACACTCTCTAATGGCTTAATGTCTCTTTTTATATTGAGGCACCCAAAACTGCCCCCAGCACTCGAGGTGAGGCTGCCCCAGCGCAGAGCAGAGCAGAGCAGGAGAATCCCCTCCCCTGCCTGGCTGGTGATGCTGTTCCTGATGCACCTCAGGACAGAGCTGGCCCTCCTGGCTGCCAGGGCACTGCTGGCTCGTTCAGGCTGCCATCGACCAGGACTGCCAGCATTCCATTCCCCACTCTGTCTGCATCCAGGCTGTCCCATCCCAGGTGCAGAATCTGGTGAAAAGAATGCTCCACAGATCAGTATTGATCTATTCAGCAAAATATTTATGTTTGGTAACCTCACACAGGGACAGCAGTAGTGGCATAAAGCTGGCAACTACACAAGCACACAACTGAAACATGTGGCTCTTACTATCTAGAGGAAAGAACAAACACATTGCAAAGGAGGCAGCAAGTGGAATCTTCTCAGCAGAATCAACCACAACTGGAATATAAAGATTAATAATATAATAGAGAGGGCAATCAGCTGGGTAGCCTTCCATTTCAAAGAGGAAGCCCTTCTCTCAGTCAGACAAATAATGCATTTTTTTTCTGTCCAGTTTATCTGTACCTAACACTCAGACTGCATCACTCAGACCCAGGGTCAACTAGAGTAACTGCTAAACAAAGAGGGGCAAGTCAAAGCTGCATGCAATAAGACCTGGGAAGAAGTCACTGGATTGAGGAAAAGGTGTGTGATACCACCATTCCTAGCTACTGCACCTTGTTAGGTAGATGTCTGCAAGAGAAGAGGCATGGGCTTCTCTGTTGGACACAGCCAGCTCCAACAGACTCGCCACAAGCCACTGCTGAGCTTCCCAAATCAGATGTCTTTGGGAAAACATGTTTTCCCAAAAAATGCTGCACAGCAGCTCTTAGAGAAGGGACAGGTGTGACAGAAACAGCTCTGCAAACAGTAAGGTTGGTGGAAAAGGAAGAGGAGGAGGTGCTCCAGATGCCACAGCAGAGACTGCCCCCCAACACGTGTAAAAGACCACAGTAGAACAAATATTCACACTGCAGCCTGTGGAGGACCCGACAAAGGTGGACACATTCTTAATGAAGCCACAGCCCAGGGAGAGCAGCCCACACAGCATCAGGTTCCTGGCAGGACCTGCAGTGCCTGGGAGAACCACATCCCTATAGCAATCTCTTCCTGAAGGACTGCACCCTACACAGACCTGTGTTCTTAAAAGATTGTATCCTGTGGGAAGTGTCTACACAGAAAGAGGGGACCGAGAAAGTAGCAGAGAAGAGCCCTCACAGACAGATCACAACCCATATCCCTATGAAGAGAACCCATACTTTTCTTTCAAAGTCAGATTTTAAAAACCTTTAACACTAGTAGCTCTACCACTCCACCACTTTTGCAAATGTCTGTTTCTCCTTAAAGAATGATGGGAAGACTGAACATATCACAAAGATTTTTGTTTAAAGATTAATAGATTTTAAAATAAAAGCATGAGGAAAAGGCTTCGCCAAGAATATATCAGAGAAATGAAACAAATAAGATTAGAGTATTACATAATGTACTTTGTAAGTATATTACCAGAATACATTCAGGTCAGGAAGGTGCAAGCTAGCCTCAGCCTGCACTTTAAGAACTGGCTACATTATAACTTGACTTGTTAATTTGTTTTTCAAGGTTTCCAGAAAATTTTTAAAATCTGAATACAGTCAATATAGCACACTATCATCTATAAAATAGGTTTCCAGATGTTTGGGTACCCTCAGTTATTAGATCATTGAGAGGAAACTCCAATTAGCAACACTAGAAATCCTGTCACATCACAAATAATAGCATGACATTATACAGGAAACACTTGCTTCTTGGTGCATTTGCATCTGTACTTCCAGGCTACAAAGCTAATTAAAACAGCAATCACAACAAGTGGATCTATTAAGACAATAATCCACTAAGCTGAAAGACAAATGCACAGAAGAGAAGAAACTGTTGAGAAACAGAACACCAGAAGCACACTTACCTAAATTTAGGAAATCTGAGCTGGAAGAAGGTGGAAGTGAACTTTGTGTGGAAGGAACTGTATTAACTGTAGATGTTGAGGTTGGACTAAGGAAGTCCCCAAAGAGGTCTGGACCAGACAGGGCTTGATTCTCTGAGCTTGATGACATTGTGAATGGGTCAAATGGATCGGCTAGAAAAGAAGCAGAAAACAAAATTATCTCATGATTAATTGTAGAATAAATGAATTTGAAAAGGCCTTACTCCTCTGAGGGCACAGACAAAAAGCAAAGCTCACACTAGTAACTGCAGCAGCCTTCTGTGAACTCTGTGTGGCAAAGAGTAACCCTCTATTCCTTCCTCTAGACAAATTAACTTTCACATGGTACAAAAAGGGTCTCAGCCATACATAATATGAAAAGCTATGTCTTCCAACAAAAGCAGCAAGACTGCATACAATTCAACAACATTGTTAATTTCATCCATTTAAAACACATCTTACGTTTGCATGATCATCTGACACAAAGAAGAATTACATTTGTTAAATAGTCTATAATGCCAAATCAGCAACGGATTTGAAGAAAATGGACTATTATACTATTAAAAAGAATATGAAGTAAAACATTCATACTACCATTCAGACTTGAAGGCATTGGCGATTCTGGGGCAGAAAACACGTCAACCCAAGAATGAAAATCAATAGAAGTAAGACTTCAGCAGGTCTCTAGTGATGCCAATGAAGAAAAAAACTAACTGGAAGAGTATTTATAGTCAGCATGGAGTAACATGTGACAGTCAGCTGGAATCAGGGCTTTAGATATTCCTGTTTCTGCTGCCCTCTAGGGTCAAAACCCCTCAAGAGCCCAGGGAGTCCTGCCAGATTCACTCAGAAGCTGAAGAGAAGGAATAATCCTGCTGTAATACCCCAGCACACCCTCAGGTAATGATCACATAGTACAGGACTCAACATTTCAAGTGTATTTACTATAGCATCACACATAAACAAAACCTCAAGTATTAGTTTGTTGTGCAAGCCAAAAATACAACAGTGGCCAATTAGTCTCACTTCTGCAAGTATCTCTCTTAGTACAATTCAATGAAATACACTGAATGAGAATGACTACAAGAATGAGATATATACATGACTATGGATCAGATGTTTCATGCAATAGACATTGCTAAAGAAAGATAATGTAATGAAGGTTTCCTTTTATAGAATTCTACCTATGTAAAAGTGGTAAATTAAAATTATTCTTCCCTGACCACAGTAATAAAGCTTAATAGTGAATTGCCTCAAAACGAGAAAACATCTTAAACCACCTAAATGCTCTGTAAAAAATACTTCTTGTTGTCTAGAGATGAAAGCTTTTAGTACCTATGAATTATCTTTGTGCAAACAAACAAAACCTTGTAATGGTTTCCCAGCTTATATGAGTAATATTCCCAGAAATCTTACCTTTAGATTTAATTAACTTTAGGCAGAGAATTGTTATTCCCAAAAAGTGACAGAGATGAGTGAGTATCCACTGGTAAGAGGAACAGAATCTCTGAACTAAAACACTTTGCTTAAATACCAAATAGACAGCACTACATAGCATTCTCTTTAAGGATAAAGACTTGCCAACAACATCAGTAAAACCAGCAAGAAAACATCTTTTAGCACTATCATCATCCTACTGGTTTGAACAATAATCTACAGGATTTCCAGCTGCTCAGCAGTCTTATGTGATTAACACTTAAAAATCCCACGCAGACATTTGACCTAAGCAACACAGCTCTGTACACCTAATGCCGTTGCTTTATGTAAAGTTCAAGTTATAACAAGTCTATGCCTTAACAAGGAAAGTTATGGATTTAGAAAAGGATCTAGCATGCAACATTCATATGGGAAAGCTAAGAATTCCTTAAGAGACTGAATTCCCTTGAAATTCAAAATTTGACACTTTTCTATTTACAAGAGTTTAAAGTTAATAGGATACTGGCAACATAACAGAATATATGGGTAAGATATAGGAACTTCTTCATGCAGAAGTAACACCTATTCTACTCAGTGTTGCTACAGACTGGCATGTCTTCACCATTCACCATCTTGAAACACGGTACTTATTTTCTAAGCACAATGCAAGCAGCAGTTTTCATGTGTTGACAAGTACTGACATTAAACTCACATACCTGAAGACACAGCTGCTGCTGAAGATGAACCCTGAGTAGCAGCTGGATGCTGACTGCTGAAAAAGAAATCTGTTCCTTGTCCAAGAAGATCTCCAGTGGGCTCATTTGAAACCTGTGACACACTACTCACAAACAGATTGTTCAACAAGTCAGCATTACTTGATGAAGAGTTTATTTCTGAGATAGGCTGTTTCTGTTCTACTGAAATATCAGAGTCTAGTCCCAGCAAGTCCACATTCTCTTCAGGGAGAGATTTTTGTAACGGTGCAGATGGAGCTTCAAAACTGGCTTCAAAAAGCAACTCTCCTTCTGGAGTAGAGTCTTTCTCATCAACAATTACTGCACTTCCTTCATCTGGAAATGTTGGGAACTCCTCATCTGAAGGATCACTCTCTTCCCTGTCATCAGACACCTGAACACAATCATTTTTAGATGAACCATCCTCTATTCCACTTTCTGGAGTTTTTCCTTCTTGAATAGAAAAAAAAAAAAAATAGCATCTTTAAATAACCAGCATTATTTTTCTAACTAGGGTAAGAGAAACTTTCATGGTGACAGCATATGAAGTTAATTCCTAACTAACCAAAACTCACATAAGAATTGATGGAAAGGAACTACATGCTGCCTGCCAGCTCTTTGTGCAGGGCAGAAAAAGCAGCAGCTGACTACCATATTTGCCACTCCAGAAGGTAGGCATTATGAATTTTTTCAAAATGAGACTGACTTGGACATTCACCTCAGATCACTGTGTCTCTTAGAGCTTACAAGATTCCTCAGTAACTGCTGCACTCAACAGAAGTATAAGCAGCTGCTGACATTTTTAACAACAAAGCAGGAACCAGAAAAGGGAGTTACCCACGTGCTATAAAATTACAGTTTCTTTGTCCTACTTACTCATCTGGACCCCACTGGCTAGTCTACTTTGTTTCCTCTGTTCCTCAGTCAAGTGGGGCTATGGGAGTGAAAAGCTTACTTGCAGATCTTTAAGGTTAAGATTTTTACAGAAAAAGAAAAATTTAGCTCAGCATTTAAGTTATACCCAACACCAAACCCCCTTACTTGGTGTTTATCCAAATGAAGCAAAATAACTGCTTGTTACTCTGCAGAGCTCACTCTTTAAATAGATTTTCTTCATGGCTAGTGAATTAGAGACTTTTGCTACTTAAGAAGGCTTAAGCATTCACTGGAAGGCATACAAGACAGACATAAATCACACAGTACTTCAGAGGAAGACCTGTACCTTTCCAGTCCAGAGACTGAAAGAAGTTGTTTGCATCAGTACTACCACTGTGTGGGGATTCTGTATCAGTAGGTGCACTTTCTGAAGACTGCTCCAACTGGGATGCCTCTGCCTCGTATTGTGCAGTTGAACCTGGCTGTCTAGGCAACTCTGGTTTTCCTATAAAAAAGAATTTAAGCCAGAGCTCTTAGAGAGAAACTTCCCAATCCCCCACATGGCAGCTGATATTTGTCTTTCAAGCTGACTGCTGTAGGAAGACAATTATCTCCAATCTATTGCTCTGCAAATGCAAATTCCCACCCCCACCATCTTTGAAATTAGCATTAACTTCTTTTCAACTGCAAAAACTGGTAAAACCCAGTTTTGAACTAGGACATTAAATCAGAATCATAGAGTGACACTCAAGCATTCTATTCAGATTTGTAGGAAAATGTAATTAACACCTCACTTGCACCAACCATCCTCTAAAACACGCAAGAGATATGAACAGTATCTGCAATAAGAGACAGAAAAACAGAAAAAAGCAAATGCAGCTGTAGAAAAACCCAGAATATGCAAAGCCAGTGAAGAACATGGAGAGGTTAAAGATGGGGTGGTACACTGTATGATGCTATCAAGTGCTTCTTATATTTCTTATTTAACTGAAATCAGGTATTAAGTGATTCTTGTGTAAGATTCAGTTGTGCTGTTGTATCACTTCTTAAAACCCAAGTTTCCTCAAGACAAATGAAGAAGACTTCCTAAATTAGTCAATATTCATTCACTGTCTGAAAAAAATAAGATGGATGCCTGGGAGAAATCTATTTGTCTTAATTTAAATACACAACTGGTAGAGCACTTTTTCACTCTCCTTCCACATTCTCAGTTGTAGCTTAGAGATGCTTAAAAAATAGTCTGTCTCAGAAAACATACATGAAAGATCATAATTAATGAGAGAGTAAATTCAATTTTAATGACAAGTTTTTTTTTTTAAATCGGTTCACAGTACTTATTTTTGTCCTATTTTCCCCTTCCCACCAATCTTAAGAAATACTTTCAGTGTAATTTGAAATCCTTACATTTCCTGTACCAATCAGAAAATGGAAGTGACTTAAGAAAATAAGAGTATCTTTTAGAGCCCCATCATCAATGATGATGTAAAGCTAAACACCTTAGCTTTAGAGAGCTGATAGTTGTGTTCACAGTAAGATTAAGCTAAATAAAATAGAAAATGGCCTCAAACATAATACAAACAACACATATCCAGCTTAAAAGCAAAAAGGCCAGCAGCAACTATCTTGTATGAAAAGAAATGTACTTGAGATGTACCATATTAACAGCACAGGGTGAGACCTCATGTATCACTAAAATCATCATAGTAATCTTCATCATACTTCTTTATCCTTGAAACACAGAGAAGGCTTAAAGAGCCTGCATGAAAATGGAAAAGCTAATCACTGATACCAGGAGAAGAAGAAGGATACTGAACAGCATTAACTGCAACTAATGCAGGCATCTACAGACAAAGCACTGAATATGTAGAATTAATAAACCAGAGTCTGCTGGAACATATTAGGTTCAGGCAATTAATGACAACATTACATGGCTATGCATAAGAATGTTGATAAAAGCATTCTTACCTAAAAACATTTGTGAGGAATGCCCATATAATATGCAGTGAAATTACATTGGTGCCAGTTTAGCCAAATAAATCCCATTCAAGACACTGCCTACAAATACTGACTGTTACAATTCCCTTTGCTAGAAGTCCATCCCTGCAAATGGCCTATTCATAGCTCTGTAAGCTATGAAACCAAGCACATGTAAGCACAGTAAAAGTAAGACAGGTATAATTATAATCCTCATTACTGGAGGATAACTTAGACTCCTCCATACAATGCATGTTTTTATCTGATATTTACAAAAAAACCCCCTTTCCTATTTCTTTCAATTAATGAAACATCAAAAACTAAACAAAAGCCTCAAACACTATGTACATTGAAAACTTCTACACATTTTCTAGTTTTTCAATGGATTCATTACCAAATTTTGATAAAATCTCTTGCTGTTCCTCTCGGGTGGAGAAGAGGATCTTGGGATTCAGGCCCTTTATATTCATGTTATCCCAAGGTGGCTGCTCACAGCTGGGCCTATCTCTGGGCTCCACCTCTACTTCCAGATTGACTTGAAATAAATCAGGATATTTCTCTTGTATGTCACAGGCATCCAGATCATATCTGTAAAGACACAGACAAGAACTTTATTGATAATGATGGCTAACAGGATTAGATCTACTGCAGTCCAGAACAAAACTCCAAAGCATTTAGTACAAGACATTAAAAATGCTGTGTTTTTTTACTTTAACCATTTTAAACAGGTGGTATTTTTGTACATTGTTTGTATCATGAACAAAACATTTAACTTCCTTAAGGTGAGTAAACAAAAGACTCTTGCTGCAATCAAAGTCATCTACTTCCTGCACTGATATATTTCCTCTCCCTGGTAAATGTTGATGTTTGGCAGGCCAAGCAGTTTCAAAGACAACTTTTTCCAGTCTCCTACAAAAAGGTGCAACATACTTGGCAAATTTCACTGTAGTAGCATTTCGGGGCACAAAGCCTGTATGGAACTGAATCTGAAACATCTTCATTGAAGCCATCTGTTGAAAACAAGAAACAGGAAACTGTATAAATCCACCTGAACAGTATGTACACTGTTCTGCCTTTAACGTAATGCAAAGTATTATCAGTAATAAAATATTTTGAAGTACTTGCTCTGCTACAAAAATTTCCATTTAATTACAAGTATACTTTATCTTGAAAGATTTAAATGCCACTGAGACACAAAATAAATAGATCTATTACTAGCACTAACAACCCAAAAGACCTTCAATCAGATATGTCTCATCATTAACCTCAAAACAGACTATCAAAGTGTAAAGTATTTGCAGATCCTGTTCTGGAGGTTAATATTGTATGACCTTTGATCCTTTTCTGAATAGCATATGCTCAGAAAAATCCATTTTGCAATACACCAACCAAGAAATATATATGTATATCACATATAAAGGAATAGACTTAAAGCAGTTTTAAATATACCACATTTAAAAGAAGAGAGCTTCTCTGATTCTTCCATCCCTACCATCACTTTCCTAGAAGATAAACTGAACTCTCCCTCTAATTAGCTCTGAGAAAGTAGAAGACATTCGTAACACCCAGCTCTTAACACAGAAGAAATCTTGAAATGTGGTGGTTAATCTCTGTAAGAGATCTGCAGAGAACTTTAGGGGTCAATTTACAGCAGATAAAACTAAGGATACATTGAATATTGTTCCATCAAACCTTCAAACCCAGATCATCACACATACTGTTGAGGTATCATGTGTTCTAGCTGACAGCTGAGAAAATTCTAGTCTTTTCTATCGGTGAATAAATGCCAGAGAAACCACATCAAAGAAACTCTACTGCTCTACCATGAATAAAAGTGAGATGGTACAAGAAGTATAACCTAACCTTGGCTAAATTTTGTCAGTTTTATGCCTTTCTCCTGATGACCTTGAATCATAGAGTAGTTATTTTTGCTCATTAAGGAATCATTTCACTGAGTTTTTAGTTTTAAGGTATTCTGGAAGGTCTTGTTGAACATGACAATATTTGATACCTTCCTACTCACAAGGCAGAAAAAAAACAGGGAGAAAACAATTTCAGTAAACACTAACTATGTATGAATACATATGCATGTCCCACATGCACCAAAACTGGTTGAAAAACTGTCTTATCAATTTCCACAAACCTCCAAGCTCTAAACTTTGGGCTATCAGTTCTTATCTTTTATATGGATTTCCAAGTTTAATTGGGGTACTTATTTGGAGAAAAAATGAGCATGCCTCTTTTTAAAAAAAATTCAAAGACAGGCTTCATTAGCAAGTTTTTTGTGATCTTGCAACACATTTGCATCCATAGTTGAATTAAAAAAGGAAATATGCCTTTTCTCTAGTAGAACAAAGACAAGTAAAAAAATTAGCTACAAAAACTGAACCCAACTTTAGAAATAGGCTCTAAAAACACATGGATTTTTCTAGCCTGTTTTGTACTGGCAGTCTCTGGAATCGCACTTTTCTGCTGAGTGGTATTTTTCCTTTGTTTGCAGTTTGTGTGCATAGAATTAAAAAGTTCCAGCTTGTTGTGCAACTTAACAGATAAAAATTGTTTCCTTGAAAAAAATGTCTAGGGGCTTTCCTTACAAATATTACAATTATCAGTACTGAAGTACTTTCCAGAAATGCTTACAAAAGCATCTACATGTACAGCATTAGGAGTGGACATTCTCAGAAGGCTTGAAAAGGTTGAATTCACATGTGAATTAAAACCTCAAACATATCTCTGAATAAGTAATAGTAAATCAAGCAAAGTACTCAGTAGATAACTAGTAGGATACAAAATTGCAACTAAAAAAAAAAGCAAATCTTCCATTCACACTGTTAAATTTAGCATTACCTTGGCTTGTAGTCGTCCTCCTAGAGTTGACCTGGCATGATAGATCACAATGAGAACATCCCCTTGGACTGTTATACCCAATGGGATTACTGCTTTCCCATCTTCAATTTTAAACTCCCTAAAGAAAAAAAAAAAAACATACCCACAGTCAACTTAGTTTAGAAAGAAATTAAATAGTGTATTACTTTAGATTTAGCCTGCTTTCCCCAAGGCTTTCAGTAGCTAAAACACTAGAAGGACTTTAGTATTCTCTCATTTTTCTTGTCTAACCCACATCTAGCAGTGTTACTACCATTTGCAATTATGCAGACACTGGAGCTGTACAGGGGCTAATAAGCAGCCATCTTGCAGCTGCCATGCCTGGGGGATCCTTACGCTTTCCATGACTGAGACATGATGTTAAGCTCAGCACAAGTACATCAGGGATCAATGTTTTCCCAGTCTTGCATCACATGGAGTGAGCACAGGGTCTTGCTCACTGCCTCACAGTGTCCAGCGTGCTAACTCACCATCACCCCACTGCTCTGCAAGACCAGCTGCTGTAACAGCCACATTCACGATTCACCTTTTGAGACCAGCTAAAAGGGGACAGAGGAATCTGTCCCTTTTGAAAACATGTAAATGCTAGAATCTATAAAAACATAACTTGCTGTTTCAGAGCAAGTCATAATCTGTACTTACTTCATTTTGTCATATTCCTGGGAGGTGGTGGTTACTCTCTCATCTCCCACATAAATCTCACAAAAAGGCCTGCAGCCATTACGCTGCTTACTGAAAAGCGGAACGGGAGTCATGACAATTGATCTGACCAGGATGGGCTTGCTGTGAGGGATAATGGGTTCTTCAGCCATCATGTCACACATGTACTCAATGTATCTGCCAAAAACAGATGGTGCTCATTTAGTCAGGGCACAAAATTCTAAGAAACGGGTGAACACATAAACAAGTCACATCTTACCCAGTCACTAAGCATTAACAGTGAAACAGTGGGAACATTTACCAGCACCTCCAGCAAACAGATTTTCAAATCTGATAGAATGACACAAAAGGGTCTGTAGCTTTACATACAATGACTTACACTATTTCAAAAGGCCTTAAAACACTAATCTAGGAGAACTATTTATTTTGTATCTTATACATAATGGATCACTCAAATCTTCCTAAAGGCTTTAAATTTGTCCTGATTATTATATATTGTTTTGTGGAGAACCTCTTAAGTATGCATGAAGTAAATGTGTACAAAACATAATCTGTCATTTTTACTGAATTAATATTTTATTTCCCATCCTCCAAAATCTAATCATTTTTTAGGAAACACCCTTATTACCAGTGTCACTTGTTATTCACACTTTACAGTTATAAGATCTATCAAATTAAGTCAAATAAACATTTTAAAACATTTGTCAAAGTATATGCAAGTCACCTCTGAATGCACTCAAAAAAAAGCACTAGGTGTTTTTACCCAATTGACAAAAATATTTTCTGGTATTCCCTCAGAGCTTGCAGTGTTCTGACATAATAAAACATATTGTAATAAACTAGGAAACATGAAATAAATCTTACCTATGTGGAAGAGGATTTTATAATTAAGAAAGCATTCAAAAGCTCGGCATACCCTTATCTTCACTCCTAACACTTCTTCACCACTTGGCCCATTTCTGATGGGTACTTACAGGCTCAGAAAATTCAGAACTACCTTTAATTCACGATATAGCAAAGTACTTGGAAAAACAGATATTTGAACACAGACATTATTGAAAGAATTTATCTTTCTAAACACATCCTATACCATATCAGAACTGAATAACTACTTGCCTCAACAGTACCTTACAGTACCTTTTATGAGAAGGCCAAATGCCAGGTGGGCAGCGTTTCATACTGAACATATAAACAGCAGCTTCAGCAGTAGTGAAGAGACGACAAAAACACAGAAAAGAACAGACTACAACAGCAGATGCTGCTCTTCCATCCTAGTTAAAAAAAAAAAAAAAAAAGGCAGCTTTGTTAGTAAATCTAGTGGAAAAAGCATTATCCAAGTTACTGAAGAACATCCCATTCTGTATCCTATAACCTATCATTATTTAATGTCACGATGTCCAAAGTCTAGCGTTATTATTTGATTTGAACTTTATAGCTGAGTGTGAAAGCTTTTTATTCAACTTCCATACCTTAGAAAAGATATTACATATTACTTTCTTGTTCAAATGTGAAAAACTACTTTAGCTTAACGCTATTTGAAATTTTTAATTTATGTTCTTTACCTTACTGTTACTAATACCCATTTTTAAGGTTTGTTTCCTGGCTGCTATCTGAAATCCCAGAACACTGCTATTTTTGACTGATAGCCATGGACTTCTGCTGCAAGAAAAGTACAAAGACTCAGAAGAACTAAACCACTGTAAACTCTTTAGATTTCTGTCTAAAACTGTTAAGAGCATGCCATAAAAAAAGAGAAAGAGATTAAAACTGAGCTTCTTTCTGCAGGAATGTATCTGCTACACAGATACATCCCTGTATTATAAAAGGCAGAAGATTTGAAAGAGATAATGGTTGACAGAACGGGACTTCTCCAGGTTTGCTAGCTAGCAACATGGAACAGAATTTTTATCATTCATTTCTTAAAGTTCTGCTGTACGCTTTACATCACATCTGGCACAAAGCCATGTATATACCAAAGTTTGCTTCACATGTGAAAAAAAGAAATTAGTTAGGTACCTTGAACAAAACACTTCAAGGGAAAGATGTTTAAAAATTGTTGCAAGTTCAGCAAATCTGCTTCTTACCTACTTCACCAGCAATCACTCGACACTGAGGTAGTAGAAGTATTGCATTGACATAGAATTAGATGCCTAACCTCACAGCAGCACCAAAAATTATACTGGCTTTCAGGAGCTGACATGAAATGGCTTTTCACTTGCAAAACACTACATAACTCAGAAATATGGTTTGTCAGATTAACAAATCCTGGTTTTGATTCTGATAGTGACACTCCCTATTGATGGCTATACCGTATCACCAGACAGGTTTTGAATGCCTTCCAGCAGCATTGCAAGTATTGTCACATAGTCAGTCACATTTCGCCTTTTACTCTGCAGCAAAATAACAATGTCAAAATTTCACATGCAATTCTCTTAAATAAATGTAAGAGTGACCTAATTTTCAAATTCTGAGCAAAGTAATCTTTAAATTCATTCCTCCCACAATGTTTGACATGAGGTGGCTCTAAAGACAATTTTATTGCTTTTTTTGGTTATATCAAAGTTAAAACTTTAGTGAATAGTGAAATCTACAGAGCAATCTGCTGCCAGAAAAATCAGGTAAATCAGAAGTCTTAAAGTCAGTTTCTGAAATTCTGTGGCTACAGATTACATTCTAAATGGACAGCAATGGGACATGCAGTGTACACCCATATGGGTGTACAGAAAACAAAAACTGGAGCAAATACTGAAAGAGTAGAGCAGATTTTTTTCTTTCTTCAAAAGGATACTTTCCCTTAATACTGCCTGTATACTGCCTTCCACTCTAAATGCAAGCAAGCAACGGCTGTATTACCAATTTCCCTAAGGAGAAAATTGATGCAAGTAACTTCCCTACAAACACAGCAAGAAGGAATTGGCCCTGGGGCATCCAGTAAAGAAAGCCAGTAACAATTGCAAACCGAATGGATATGAGCACCCTTCTTCACAATTTAAAGCTCTATTGAATAAAGCATTTCAGACTTAAACCAATTTCTTACAAGGCAATGCACAATGCAAACATTTTTCTGGTCTTGTTTCAGCCATAAATGCATGTTCTTGCATATGCTATAGAGATTCTGAAGATTTGGTGCTCGTCTTGCTGGCCAGCCACATTCAGAAACCTTCAATGAGAGAGACAAGAGACAAACAGACATGAGAAACAGTATAATATTGTCACGTATCCACAGCTTACGTTATGCAAATGTCTACAGGGCAATTTTACATTTGAATGCCGTCTTCATGTTGAAATTAAGAAATACACTCAAGAAAAGCAGTGCTACACAGTGTAAATACCATTTTTCAGGATGAAGTGCAATAAAACTTCAGTTCTGTCTACAAATCTGCTGCACAAGAAGTATCAAGTACTCAGATTACTACCTGAATTATTCTTAGAACAAGAAGTAAAATAAAACAGTTTTCAACTTAATTTGTGCACATATACTTAAGCAAAAGGAAAAAAAAAGCCCACCAAAAATCGTCAACAACAGAAAGATAAGGCTTCTTTGAATATTTGTTCTTTTTTCAAAGAGCTTGAATGGTTCAGTAATAGTCGGTTTACAATTTCTGCTTCAAAACACTAACAAAAAAATCAGCTTCACTGCTAAGAACCTATATCCTTAGAATCAACTGTCCAGTTGTAGGATGTAGGGTATGAAACTTGATTCTTGGGTCACTTGAAACATCTGAAGAGTAGATATATTAAAGATTGAGGAAGCAAGTTACAAATTAAGATTTTGTTTGTATTTGAAGCTTTTTTTGTATTTGTTTTTAGTCTCAACTGCAATTGCCAGATATTGAAGACCAAGTACTCCTATCAGCAACGTCTTCCTATCTAGATAAAGAGTTCAAGGGTTACTCTGAGATAAATTACCTGAACTGATTATCACAAAAAACTGTGTTTGTGCCAAGCATAGGAAAAAAGACTGAAAAAAACAGTCTAAGTCTACTACAACTTTTCATTGTACTCTAATATTTTAATTTAAAAGTAAGGCCATTTCAGAAAGCATCACTTTGCAATAGATTTAAATTGCACATTTCTTTGTTAGTGCAAGCTTATGTAAAGGCACCAGGAAACAAAGAAAAGCTAGGTCAAAAAAATCTTTTATATCCCTGTTCACCACAGGATTCAATGTGGGCTTCAGTACATCTCAAATATTACAACAGTAATGTGTGCTGGTTTCAGCTGGAGTAATTTTCTCTGTAGTAATTAAGTAAGGCTCTGTTTTGTATTTGTAAGGGAACCAGTGTTGATAACACAGTGATTTTTTTATTGGTAAGCACAGCTTAGACAGAGTTAAGGTCTTTTCTGGCTCTCACATCACCTCACCAGCAAGCAGGCTTGGAGTGCATAAGAAGCTGGGAGGGGACATAGCCAGGGCAAGTGACCCCAGCTAACCAAAGGAATATTCCATAACATAGGACATCATGCTCAACCCATAAATCTGTTGGAAAAAGAATGGAAGGGGAAACATTTAGAGCAATGGCATTTGTCTTCCAAAGGAATCATAATGCATGATGGAGCCTGCCTTCCTGTACATCTGCCTGCCCATGGGAAAAAGTGGATAAATTCCTTGTTTTGCTTTGCTTGTACCTGTGGTTTTTGCTTTACCTATTAAACTGCTTTTATTTCAACCCACGAGTTCTCACGTTCACCTTGTAATTCCCTCTCCATTTCTACCAGGGAGGAAAAAGCAAGTGGCTTGGCTGCTGGCTGAAGTTAAATCACAACACTGCAGAAGAATCATACTGAAGCATTGCAGCTTCAGACCAGAACACAGCCTAAAAAAAGTGTATTCAAAAAAGCAAAAAGTACAGACTTTTTCCTTTTAATTTACCATTCACTTTCCACTCAAACACTAGGTTTCCTACAAGACGTAACAAAAACAACACTACTTTCTATTCCTTTAGCTGTGTTTTAAGCTCTAAGTGTACTGACAATTAGCAGAATTATGGACAGTGCCCAAATTCTCAGAACAACCTATTCCAAAAAGGACTCAAAACTAGCAGAGAAGCTAGTTTCAAAACTTCCATTAAATTTAATCAAGATTAAAGAAATTTGTAGAAGATCCATATAGATAGCAAACAGCAAGAAACCAGTAATATGTAATTTCATAAATACCTTCTAAGCAAATTGTCAGAATTAAGAATTTTAGAAGCTGTTCTCCTCTGATCATGTTTAAAGGCTTAGCATAATCATCTTTTGCCAGCATTAAAGTAAACCTAAGCTTCTTTAGGTTCCTACATGGCTGCTCTCATTCAGCACTGAAGAATGAATTAGTCAGTATTGCTAAACATCTGAATTTCAAGATTAGGCAGGTAAGAGTTCCAAATACAATTAGAGTTTGTTTCCAGGTAAAATAACTGCCTTCCTAAATACTCCTAGACAATAAAGTGGTCATGAACCTGTAATGTTTCAACTAATTATGACCTACAATGACTTCTGAACAAAACCGAGATCATACTACCATTCTTAGTACCAACACATCAGAAATACCAGGTGTATAGACACCTCAGACTTGTATAACCAAAAAAATCCATTGGTAAGCAAATTCCCAGTCACAGAGCTTATTCTTCCATAAACAGATCACTTTGCAGGATGTGGAATAAATCAGTTCACCACATCAGTCTCAGACTTTCCAGCAATCTAGTGCTAAAAGGAATTGCTGAACATTTTGCTTTGAGGTACCTGCTACAAATAATCATGCAGTATATTTCCTGCATAATCAAGTTTTTTGCCTTCCATCTTGAATAACCTCTGCCTGGACTTCATATTGAACCAGATACATATAAAGAAGCTGACTGCATTCATCCAAAGATGCAGTAATGTTTTCTTCCAGGTGTGACAATACTTCATCTTGTTTACAAGGAAACTAAAGGAAGTGATAGCACTAGAAAGAATACGTTAAATATACCACACCCCAACATTTTAAGTCAACTCTGATAACTGAAATAATGCTAAGGATGGCTCTGTATAATAAGGCCAATAGGCTTTATCATTCTGTAACAAATAATGGTTCTAGACTCTTTTCTTGGCAGAAAGTATTGTGTGGAAGGGGCATGATCACTACAGACTATTAAGGTGCTGGACAACTCACAACACAGCAACGGTCCCAACTGTTGAGCCAGGACAGGAGCAAACACTGAAGTCCAGTATCTTGGCATCTAACAAGATGTTCTCAATCCCTTGTTGCTGAATTAGGCAAATGCCTTCATATCAGCATCTGAGAAATTGCCAGGAAGGATAATGAAGGCTCAGCTAAGCTACAACCATACTGAAGATGGTGAGAACAATCAGTCAGCTATGGCTGAGTCATATGGGAGTCAAATGGTATGTAATTGGACAAGGAGAAACTCCAGTGAACAGGTTATCCAAATCACTCACCATGTCCTCGATACCAGAAAATGGTAGAATATAGGGGAGATTGACGTTTTAGTAAGACTTTCATTATGTTAAGTATTCTCCACTTAAATGTGAAACACATAAGGTACATGAGCATGTTTTCAAAGATATTACTATCCTAGAAAAAAAACATACTTTAGTCTGTTTAGTAAGACTTTTTAAGATTAAAGTTTAGTCTGCTACCAGTTAAGTTTGGTTTTAAAGGAAAGACAAGGAAAATATAGGTACCTCTTTGACCTTGTGTTTATACTTACTCTTTTTGATTAACCTGCTTTAACCTATTCTACAATAAAAAGCTGAAGGTATAATGAAAATTTATTATATATTATATATAATGAAAACTTATTATATAGTACATATAATGAAAAATTATGTTTCCAGGCCTTTTAGAGAAATACACAAAAACTATACACACCCTGTTATGGAATCTGGAAGGTCTATATGTTCTTGGAGAGAGATTGTACACAGCATAATGGCCAGGATGTTTAGAGTCCAGACACAACCGCACATCTTCTATGTTATTTTTGATGGCAGATTCTACACCTTCAGCTGGAAAGGACATCACTGAAGACAGAACAAACAACAAGTGAATTTTTTCATGTATTAAGAGCAAGCAGAAATTATGTTTAACAAATATATAGATATCATACCAGCAATTCTTGAAGTGATGTATGATATATCCAAGTCTCCTTTTGCATAACTGAAAGAGAACATATTGGTTTTAATATTGGGACATATAAACATTCAAGCCGTAAGTCTAAACGCCAGATCTCTCAGGTGGCACCCACCACCATGAATAGTGTTTCATTTCTTCCATCTGAGGCTTGTTACACTCACATTTCTAGAGTTTCAAAACAGAGCTTTTAGAACAGATATCATGTTTAAGCAGTTACTCATTTAAATTAGTCGCACCAAAATCATCTCTGGGATTTTATACAAATACCTTTAATCTTTAACTCACACCTCTAGGCCCTGCTCTTACTGGTGAAAATGCACTGAAGGGTGTTAGTTTGAAAGCCTAATGATGATACATTAATATCTTTAATGAAGAGAACATCAAGGTTTAAATTACATAACTCTGGTATGTTACTATCTATCATAGACGGCCATGCTGCCCAATATTCAAATTCCATATGGACAGTGTTAAGAACACTTCCCTGTCTAGCCATTCAGGAAGGACCCTGGCAGCACACTCGAACCACCACCAGAGCTGTCACTGCCAGACTGAAGCCCTTTTGCACCTGGAGAGCCAATGGGTGTCCACTTGACCCCCTACACATCCCACACTCACACAGCCAGACTAGATTCCCTTACCAGTCGGACCCCAGGCTTCCCATAGCAGGGTCCCAGAACTGAGTTTGGCTTTTGTAATTTTTTGTAATTTTTTGTAATTTAATCCTCCTGCAGCAACAGATTAACAGCTGGAGCTGCTACCTCCCGGGAGGGACTCCCAACAAAGGAAACAGTGAGCTTTTATACTCCCAGTTTATGGGTGCCAAGGTCTGGGGTCTTCCTGCGGAGTGCCTCAGTGTCCTGGCTGGTCACAGGTCCTGTGCCCTTTGCTGTGCTAAACATTGGCAATTCCAGACCTCTTGCCTCAGGCTCACAGCCAGAGCTCAACCTGCAGCTCCCACTGCAGCTGCAACCCCAGCTACCTGCACTCAACACAGAGAGTACCTGAATCTCTTCCCTCGTCTAAATAATTCTTACAAAAAATTCATTTCCAGAACTCCCAAAATTGAGCAAGGCATTAGTCATTACTCATCTCTCTCTTATACAACTGTGCACAGTTTAAAAGTGCATCCATTTCAGAAAATCTCTCAGTGATCCTTAGGTCAATTGCCTGCACCTTAACCTAATCATCCCCACTATGTCAACAATTAACTAATCTGAGACCACTATTACTTTTTTGTTTCTATGGTATCTGCTATGTAGCAGAATGAAAAAGCAAAAGAAAAAAACTGAAGAGAGCCAGTGCAGGCCAATAGGCTTGAGTATAACTACACTGGTCTGCACTCCTGAATTGCCAAAATAAGAACAAAACTCACCAACAGATTTTGATTTAGACTAATGGGTGAATTTGAGTTACACTAAATTAAATATCTCAGTAGCCTATTAACTCCAGAATATCAAAATGTCATTAAAACACTATGATGCATATTTCATTAATTCAGAGGCAAAACTCTAGATCACAACTAACAAAACTTCTATATCACAATAAAATTTCAAGACACTGCTTAGAAAGGCAGACCTAGGATACTACACTCAAATTTTGAAACACCAAGAAAGAACATTAAGTTTTGATTCTTTACTGTGTGCTAGTAATGATGGAGGTTAGCGTGACTGAACAAAAATATACATTATATATGTATAATAGAAGAAAAGCATGCAAACATAGACCTACATGGAATGTTTTCAGTCTGTGGCCCAACATGGGAAACTCTGTGTGTTTTTAAGGTTCTAATTAAGTAAAAAAAAAAAAAAAAGTATGATATGACACCGACATTTAATTCTCTGATGACACCAGACTTCTTCAAAACAGGGACTACTTCACTGTGGGGCAGGACTAGACTAGTCTAGTCTCTGTATGGAGACAGGGGGTTATTTATTTACAATATCTAATGGGGGCCTACAAGAAAGCTGGAGAGGGACTTCTAGCAAGGCCATGTAATGACAGGATATGAAGAAATGGCTTTAAACTGAAAGAGAGCAGATGGATATCAGCCTGCTCTAGTTGAAGGTGTCCCTGCCCACTGCTCATGGGGTAGAATTAGATGCTGCTTCCAATCAAAACTACTGCTTGATTCTATGAAATGAAGCAAGTAAGACATGAATTCTGATTTTGCAGAATAAATATCAAAGCAAAAGTAAGAAGTTCTAACTACATGTTAAAAACTTCTCACTGTGTAAATGGTTGGCATTATCATTCTTGCCAGAGACTAGATGCACCTAAAGACCACAAGTAATATTAAACAGACAATTCCAGCAAATTAGGAACAATGGAACTAAAATTAGCAACTAAACTCACAAAAAAAACTAGATAACATATATTACAAAATTCTACAACAGTACCATCTGTTTACTAACAACTGAAGATGATAAAGAACAAAGAATGACAAACTAACCAGCACAGCTACAATGTGAGCATATAAACCATTAATTTAAATACTGCCCTAACACTAAGCAATCTTCCTCCAGACATCTCTACATTTACAAGATTAGAAAAAAAAATCTATCCATCTTTTTTTCAGTTTATTTTTTAAAATCCAGGAAGAAAAACAGCACTAAAATTCACATCAAACTGTTCCCACTTGATTTTGCTTCATGAAACTGAATTAATCATGCAACTACCTAGTGCAATACAAAGATCCATGAAATAAAATACTAAACAAGAAACAAAAATACCTTAAAATCCAAGAAAGCAAGGATAAAAGGTAGCTAATTGTTCCTAGATCACTACATTATAATTTTTTCAGCAAAAGAGATTGTTCTGACAAAGCAAAGGAAGACTGATCACGAGTTTTACCTGCTACTTTTAATACCAGTGAAAATCCTATCCTTAAAACATTTAGCTATGATTTTTTGGCAGGGCATTTGTAACCTGTATGGATGCAGGCCTCAATAAGCATAAAAACTGGTGCCCAAAAAAGGGCACAGAAGCTCCACAAGCGAGAAAAAAAAAATTCTCTGAGTTTAACGGAGAAATGCTGTGGCTGCACAGCTGCAGGCTGAGCTTTCAGGCACATATGGGCACATCTGCTGGATCGAGGCTCCTGTCTGTGCAGATGGTGCCACTGCACAAAGCAATGCATATCTTCTCCACCTCCACCCTGGTACTTGCTTTTAAGGCAGTTTGTAACAAGGGGGCTGAACCTCTGTTGCACTTTGTTCTCTCCATGTTACTAACAGCTGCCGTATCTGCCTGACCTGAACCTGCAACAGAAGTTATGACACCTGCAATTGAGCTAGTCTGGGGGACAATGAAGGTGGTCCTCATTTACTCTCCTATTCTGAGCAGACTGTAATGTGTGTTTCAGCTTTCAGATCTTATAATTTATTAGGAATACCAAGAGACCAAAATCAGAATCAAGCAAAAGGCAGCTACAGAAAAGAAAAAATTAAGTTCTTTTTATCACAACAACAAAATACTTAAATCGTACGCTGTAGTTTGGATTTGGCAAGATAGAAGTCTGTCTGCAGACAAAGGAAGTAACCCTGTAATTCAAAAAAGCAATGTTATGTAGGAAAGAGAGAGCCTACCTTATGAAATTATAGACTCCAAAAGTGCTTAAGTGGGGTGAGGAAAATGCATGACAAAGAAAAGACATTTTAATTTTTCCAGAATGTCTGCTTCTTATGTTGGTTGAAGAGTTTTGGAAAGGCAGTCAAAGATGTAACAGCAGAATAGGTACTCTCACATTGCCGATTGTATCAGCTATATCCACAACACAAGTTTGTGAAGGCAGAGAATGAATATGACAGAAACAGACATGCCCTATAGCAGATGCAAACAAAGAATTAACAATTCAGCTTGATTAAGACACAGTTCAAGAACGCACGAGACCAGTGGTGGAACTCTCAGCAGAATAGTGAATGTTAAATGCTAGCAATGTTAAAATACTAAAGGACATAAGCTTACCATAGGCCCTACAGAGCAGTAACTATTAGTCATGTTAATTCATGTTTTGCCATTTCACTGTTAAATACAGTAAGGATTCAAAATATAAGGCAATACAAAGAAGGAAAACTACACAACTCAGGGTTGCTAAATAATATTGGTAAATTACAAGTGGAGAAAGTTTATCTTTCAGTCACTGGAAAATGAAGTATTAAAGTAACTGATTCTCACTAGCAGAATTAAATGCTTGGAGCACTTCCTCTTTTTTTTCCCCACTCCTCAGTCCAATGACTAAATCCACTCAGATGATACAAGAAAAGAAAAGCCCATCTGTATAGAGACAGAGGGTGCTCCACAAAATCAAGATTTGCTTATGATAGTGCAGAACTTAAACAAAAGTTTGATACCTTAACATATTGTGTCAAAGGTGATGGTCAAGAGTCACCTAAACAAAACCTTTATTCATCCAACTGAGTCCAAAACATCTGAGAGGGACTGATCTCCTCATGGTCAATCTTGGGACACAGCATACACTGTCTGACAAGCCTCTGTCAATTCACCACAGTCCATACAAATGTGTATTCCTCAGTAGCTTTAAAAGGTCTCTAGGTAATTGATCTTATTTGGCTATGACAACATACCGTCCTATTAAAAGCTACAAACTAGTATGAGGTCAAGCAATTACATTTTCAAGATACTCAGTTCTAGTAAAAGTCCATATGTCACTACTGTAATTCAAACAAATTATGTAAAAGTAGTAAGTTTTCCTTTGACTAATATTTAGTAAGTTCAACAAGCCATGCAATAAGCTGTTGTGTTCAGCCACAGAACACTAACTAGAGACAAGAAAAGGCATACTAAGTCTCAACAACAAGACAAGCTGTTTGTTTAGATTATGGTGACTGCCCAAAATAAGTCTTTGCTTAGATGAGAACTGAATAGAATCTTTTCAGACAGCCAGTACTCACTGTCCAGTACTTCAGAAGTTGCTAGATGAGCTCTGCAGATGTGGCTGAATGTACAGTTACTGTTTTATTCCTTGCCCACTACACTTACTAGGGAAGCAAAGGAAACCACACAAAGAAAAAAGTTTCACACACTGTAAGGTAAGAGAAATAAAAATAAGGTGTAAGCACAACACAAGCCATTCTATATTAAAAAGTCAATTTTAGACAGTCCTAACCCAATGCTAGAAAAGGGAAAAACTGCACAAGATGAAATTTAAAAAAGGATTAAACTTCCAGTAGCCTTTAACAAAGAAACCACTTGCAAGAGCAGGAAGAGAAAACTGCTTCAAACTAAGTGATGAAGGTGCACCCAGAAAGTCACGTGGAGTCAAGAGAATAAGAAAATGAAGTGTAGGAGTACTTCAGATGCATGGTAGTGCACGATAAAAACATAGTAAGAGCTACGAGACAGCCATGGGAAAGTAGGGCTTATAACTTAGTCAAAAATGCTTTTCATCACTCAACAGTTTGCTCCCTTTGTACACCTCCCTGCCCTGTGTCCATGCGGTTTTCACAGGGCAAAAAGTTAAATGCCACTGCCCAGTTACTTCTATAGAAAGCTTAAGGACAAACCAAAGCAGTGCAGCTTTTGCAACTTTTAAAAAATACGAGGACCTGGCCTTTCTAAGCCATATTTAGAAGTTTTAACAGACTAAGTGTAAGGGCCAACAGCTAAAAACTTGAAGTAAATGCAGAGTTGCAGTATCTACAAATCTTACCTGATCATTATAAATACTTTAAAAGCAGTACTATGCACAAGTAACACCCAAATTCTGAAAAAAAAACCTACATATGAGAAATATGTTTTATTATGAGCTAAAAATCTAAAATTGTACAGACCGATTCATACTGATAATAAGGAAGTATTAGAAATATTTGAAATGGGACTGATAACCTGATTAGAAAAGAAAATAATCACACAATATTAATCTGAAAACATACATATCTGAACTTGAGAGTGTTCATACATGCAACACAGGGTACAGGAGACAAAGAGTGCCTCTCACACTGTCTAGAAGGCATAGGATTCCACCTGGAAACTAACCTGAAGAGCTTATTGACCTGCAGGTATTTTCCCCTTCGCACATCCATTCCCTTGATTTGTACATTTCAACACTCCATCTTTTTCATTCTCTTATATCCATGAAGGCCCTAAATAATAATTCAATTCTCCATGATGTTTTCAGTATTTGAAGCACTGCAGGGCAAGTAGTACCTACAGACAGGCTCTAACTGCAACATTCTCAATTCTAGTACATGACTGGTGAAGTAACTTTTGTATAAATATCATACATAAAATCTCAGGGGGTAGCTATCAGCTACACAGCTCAAACTTGGACAAATATGCTGAATTTACCATTTCTGGAGTAAACTCCTGTGCCTTCATTTAGAACTCTTATCAGCACAATTTTTTATTTTTTGGGGTTTTTTTTACTCACTTGGCCACAGACTGGATAACTTTAGAAGATGTGTCCTTAATATTAGTGAAAAATCGCTCTGTTCCACCTCTCAGAATATCAAAGAACCCTCCATAAGTCTGGTCACATTCCGCAACGGTCAGGCCTAGAGTAGTTGAATAAAAATAATTGTACTTTATTATGGAGCCCATTCCAGGATATGACTTAAAGTATGTTGCCTATAAAGCTGGAATAAAGTGAATGCACACACAGGCTATACCTTGCTGTAAGGCTCACAGTTCCAAAGTTCTCCTTACTATGACCTACACAAAAAAAATAGTAGTTCCAGCAGTCAGGAAGTACCAGTAATATACCTAATATACACATTGCTTAATTTGCTGTCTGTATTTATGAGAAAACAAGATAGAGAATTCTGGAAGTAAGGCATATGTTTCATAGTGTCAATGCAAACATTGCATTTCTTTAGTAATTTCTTTAGTTTCTGAAGTGCAGCTTGCCATAAGCAGATCTACTTAATCATCTCCAGTAGACACATTTTAATGTAGGGTTTCAGAAGCAGCTGGCATAGTTAAGCTTAAGATTTAAGCACAACATCCCAGATAGCAGAACATCACAGCACAATATACCTGTTAATATGATTGTATACAACTAATAGTAGGCATTCTTGCACAAAACAGATGACCAGACAGACTTTTGATTATAATTGCATTAGGATGCTGTATTCTTCCACAGAAATTGATATATACATATTAGTGCAATAAGTGTTACCCAATTTTAACATTTCCCCATGAAAATTAATATCCCTTGTCTCATTGACAGTTCATCATAATTAATATCAAGCAAGAAATATCAAGCTGGAAGCAAAACTGAATACAATATGAAATAGTCCCTTGATATCTTCTACACTAATTGAAGTGCTCCATATTCAGATATAATAGTTAATATGGGTGCAGAAAGAACAGTAAAAAACTAGATGTAAATAAGCCTATCAAGCTTATTTTCTTTACTATATTAAGTATATTTAACTGAATGTACTCTGGATTATCTCTTTCTACAAACTAAGTACATCAGCTTTTAATTGTGTCATTTTGGAGACATTTAGTTCTGCTAATCCAACAACTGTTTTTCTCAAGTGGAACTGCAACTCCTCCTCCTCACCAGTGACATCCTACAGTGCAACCCTCTCCTGAAGTCCAGCCTGGACAATGCTCCTATAATTAGCTGGATTCAAGGCAGTACCAGCTACAGCCGTTCCTGAAAGTGCTGACTGGATAGCCACAAGACCAAATTTAGACTGCTGCCTTTTCCCTTTGGGGCTGTCGGATATGGATCTTTCGGAAGTGAAAGTCTAGCTTTAGACTACTATCACTGTCAGATGCACTTGCAAAGTATCATGGGGAGGTCCAAAGTTTTTGGGCAGGAGAAAAAATGAGGGAAAGGTGGACCCAGGTGCTTATGGAAGTATTTCTTCCTCATACAGACTTTTTGCAGTATAAAATAAACACCTATAAGGTCAGCAATTTCCAGGCATTACTGAACTACTATGGTCCAGAGCCAGAATCCCTACAATTTTTTCTGCATTTATTAAGCTCTCTGTATTTAGCCAGACATGAAGCCCATGTTAACACAAAGTGATAACACACCACAAATAGCTGCTATCTTTTTATGTTGTAACACATCTGTTGTTAAATAGTTCCTCTTGAAAAGCAAAGGCAACTGTTGCTTTTTTTACCTTACAAATTCAGTGTCCAACACAAACTCAGGCTATGTCCTGATTTCAGTACCTTCTGCCACAAGGTAACAACATTTCAATTAAAATACAGAACCCGAGGATTTTTAACAGTTTAAATTCAAAGTACTATTCAATGCTGCTCTTTAGACAATGCACTTTTAAATACCATTGCCTCATTGAATAAAAAAAATTCAGGGTTTAAAATACGCTATTTTCACCTGTTTGTCATAACCTGAAGACTCTTCCTCTACAGCTCTTATTTGTTAGACTATTATTGGTTCTTAAATCCACACCACTTTTTAGTTCACTTACATCAACACTCCTGCCTCTACTGGTCAATAGTGCACTTTAAATTATTTTCCATAGGAAACATAATATTTATCTTGCACAGCAATGAACTTGAAAAATTCATATTTGCATATCAACAAAAAATCAAACCTTGCCAAAAAAAAAACAAACAAAAAAAAACCAAAACCAAAACAAAAACCAAACAAACAAGGCTAGAAGCAATGGTATGAATACCAAAGATCTGGTACAAGCGCAAAATATCTAAAATCCCCAAATGACTTTTTTCCCCCCATGAAAGATATGCAATTGTCTTTATACTATAATGACATCTGTTTTTGAACATACCTGCATTGTACAAGTTGTTGAGCTGCCCTGCAGGCTTGGAGCTCTGTGAAACAGACGTCACAGATGTCCGAGGCTGAGCATTGTTTCCATAGCCTCCATTTTGCTCCAGGAGCTGAGGAGAATAATACTCCAAATGAGAATTTCCTTGCTAATTTAGCCACCTTGCTATGCTTGGCAAATTACTGCTCTTTGGTGAGAACAAGCAAACTAAACCTCAGGACAAAGCCAGAAAGTTAAGATACACTAATTGACTCGCCTGCAGCATAGTGCATATTGAGCATTGAACAGGAGAGGCCTAAGTGGGTTTCAAGTTAGTGTAAGCAGAGCTTCATAAACAAAATTTTTCTGAGCAAGTTAATTATGATAGAACATAGCACATCAAACAGAGTGCTAGCATACACTAAAGAATAAAGCAAGAGGATGAAAAGGTTTTCAAAAAGCAGTAAGAAATACTGTATTTCTTTTAAGGTCTCTGTGCTTTAATGGGCATACTTTCAAAGATCCTATGAGTGATACTAATCAATTCAACTGAACTTTAAAATAAAACAGTGCAAAATTTTCAACATACAAAGGAACAGGGGACCTGCTCTGAAATCTTTTCCTAAATGCACATACACTGTAGAGGACAGAAAGGAGGCCTAATCAATTATACTCCTTATGAGACATTTTTACCTCTGTGATAGGGGATTTAGGATTGACATTCCTAGCTGCTGCAATCTCCTGCAGTTGGTTCACAAGTTCAGTGATTGACAATCTCTCCTCTGGGTTCACTTTCAAAGTGGAGCCTAAAAAAAGGAGATCCAGACAATGTAACAAACCCTTCCAAGCTTTTCTCCCAACTGATAATAACTTTTTTCATACATTCCAGGGCAATAAGTAAACACGTGAACCGAGTGGAGAAACCACTAAATCAATATCCAAATATAAGTCTCATAATAGTAGCCATAAGAAAAAAACAACACTCCATAGGATCAATAATATTTCCAAGAATACACCTTGGGATCAGTTAATAAAGAACGTCAGAGGTAACTTTGTTTCTAATACTACTGCAGTCTCATATATTTCTGGAACAGTAATTAACTGTTCCAGTAACCTATGTGAAACCTAAAGCAAACAAAGAAACCAAATCAAAACACCGATTGTTCCAATGGACTAATTCAGATACTATGCAAGACACTTAAAAGAAACTAAAAAAGCAAGTTTCACATAAAATTTCATAATTTTTTTATAATATATGATTTTTCTATAATGTATAATTTTTCACAGTTTTTCTATAATGTATTAAGATTATTGATAAAATAAGAAGTTGCTGAAGCTTATCACCTTCTCATGTCAATAACATTTAACTATCAGTAAAACAATTGTTAATAAGAACATGTATCCACAAAGACACCAAATAAAACAACACTATAAACTTACGAATGAGATCATGAAACACAGAGTAGCGAGTGTCATTTTGTGGGATGACATATTTCCCATTGACTATGCGAAGTTTAGCTCCATCTTCAAATGGGTGTTGCCTAAAGCACAGCAAGTACAGGATACAGCCCAGAGCCTACAGAGGCAAACAGAAATACTGCATAGGATCATGGGGATCTTCAGGCTGGAAAAGACCTTTATGATCCTCAAGTTCAAATGTTAACTCAGCACTGCCAAATCCACCACTAAACCGTGTCCCTCAGTACCATGTCTACACATTTTTTAAATGTCCACTGCCCTGGACAGTCTCTTCCAGTGCCCAATAACCCTTAGAGTGAAGAAATCTTTTCTATCCTACCTAACAACCAACCTAAACATCCCCTTGTGCAACTTAAGGCCATTTCCTCTTGTCTTATCACTCGTCATTTGGGAAAACTATTCCTGTATTTTTTTAAAAAATAATTTAGAAGTCATTACAAAAAATTAATTTTATGAATTTCAAAGCATACAGAAATGACTAGTCTTGCCAATCTGAACATGTTCAAAAGCAGGATTATCCTTTCAAAAAAAGTTCAGAAGTTTTGTTTTGTATCTCCATCCTGTGCTGCAAGGAGACACATTTTATTTGTCAAGACAGAATTTGATCTAACTCAGATCCATTGTTATGCAATACAAAAGCTAGTTGATTATGTAAGCATTAAGCAAATTGCTTAAATAATTGTAGGGAGACACACAACACTCTCTAAAAAGCATCTTCTGATAAAGGTTTGAGGAAAATAAGCCCAAAATGACACTCCATTTATTCTCTACAGTCAGATGGCTATTCAACCCTTGGGACAAATAAAATTTAAGACCATTTTCAGACAAGTTTATTCAAGACTCAAAAGTCACAAAATCTGGACTACTACATCCTGGGAACTTCCAAGTTCCTTCCTGTGTCCATTTTGAGATTTTTATAAACTGAGAAGACAACAACTAACAAAGAAAGAAGTTAGTTCTGAATTCTAATCTCTGAATAATCTAGGTGTTAAGGATTAGCTAGGATAACTGAATCTGTTACTGAAGTAAATGTAAATTGATACATATTTTTTGAAATTAATTAAGATATGAAATATGCTGGTAGTGTTATAATATTATAACAGAAACATTTTCCATTTCACCTATAAAAGTTTGATAATAAAGCACCCAATGCCTCCACATAACTGTTGGCACAATGAGTTGGAAAATTCCTTCTCTAAGTTTCTTCTGAACCCCAGTATGTATAGTTATATAAGCATTTGGGCTTTCACAGCCCTCACAAATGAAGCAATCCATTGATGATGTTACCTAAGAAAACTGCCCACTGCCTCCAGACCTCTGTGTGCACCATCTCCAGCTGCCCTTGGTTGTCAATTTACCCCAAGAACAGCTTATAAGGTCAGAAAGTTATTAAAGTCTCTGAGGTGTAGGAATTTAGTTACTCCAAAATACTTTGTGAGTCTCTCAGTCCAGTACCAGAAATAAAGTACGTATTTTAGTTATGTATAGTCTTGCAAATTTTGTCAGGATGTGGAAAAAAACCACTCTGTAACCTGTATGTGAGGCTTCATACAGTCCACACTAACTAATTCAGCAGGGCAGTACAGAAAATACCATCTACTCTTCCACTAAATGCTTGCTCATAAAGCAGATCATCATTTAGTCAGAAGAATGTAACTACTCCCCGTGCAATCCAAGACACTCTGCGCATCAGGAGAAAACACCCACAGCCACACAGGAGAGAAAAGCACCAAGCTGAACACACAGGAAATGGAGCGGCCACTCAGATTTGATTTTTGCTTCAATTGCTAGAGAATGTTTTAAATTTCCTCTGCTTTACCTGTAACTTAGGATTGTAACTGTGATAAATTCTGGCTGTTTTAAACACCAACTGTCATTCAATTTGGTTAGAAGGTAATTTCAGCTGCAGGAAGGCAACTCCTCAAACCTAACACCATCCACAAAACCTCAGCACTGCTGAGAAGAGTCCATTCTCAAGATGTTGTCCCAAAGCTGCACAGTCCTTCTACAGACGTTATCCAGATCCATCTGAGAACTCTCATGCCAGAAGGTAAAAAAGCAGAACCACAAAGTAGGAGTAACTTTTTGATCTGCTACAGCCTTTACAGAAACTAATTTAAATCCTCCTTAAGGTGACAGTGGGGTTTTTGAAGGGTTCAGATAGCTTTTGGAAACTGAGGAGATAAGGAAGGGGTGGGATTGTTTGGAAGAAATAAAAATATTGTTCTTTTTCTAGCTTCAGGAAACAAGCTGCATACTGTTCTACAGTACAGCTGCAGGATGGCACAGACATTAGACCCAAGTACAATTAAGTCAAATTAAACTACATGAAACGTGAAGACATTGTTTAGCTCACATTGAATTAAAACCTGCAGGATGTCTTGCACAGACCATTACATTTTTTTCATTAGATATTGGTAAGGAGAACCCAGCTTTGAAATTTTGCTCCTTAAACATTTCCGAAGTCAAATCCTTTGCTTTTTCAGAAATCTTTGAGAAAAAGAGGGTACGAAGGGCCTTTCAAACATGGAGAAAAATCACTTGATAAGGCCTGTCACTTAGTTGAATTTGAGTTCAGGAATTCACATTAGTTTTGAAAACAAGTAACTAAAACATTTGGATTTAGTGTTTATTTCCTGATCTTTAGACTTAGGAAATGTACAGAAAGCAGTCAGCCAAGTCTAAAAAACTCTGGACTTTTAAGGACACCTAACTACATTCCCAGTGTGGAGTCAATGTGGTTGATAATTAACCTTTCATCTGTGCTGCTGTTCTAAGACTTACTTTAAGTTCACACAGACAAACACACAGACTCAAAAGTGTTAATGACTCTACCTTTTTCCTTTGAAAATTATTTTTTATCCTACAAACTACAATCATTTATGCTTCCAGACATACGGCCATACTCTACTGCCAAATACTTTTGTATTTTTATTGAACCCAAAGAATAAAGGAAAATAAAATATGGAATAATATGTTCCAACTCAGGTATGGTAAATGAAATACATCTTCCCAAAATACCATGTTAACACTAACATATACAGAGTTGTTTTAAACAAAAAATAAACTGCAATTGCCCTTTTGAGTGAGGTTTTTATTAAACACATTTCTAGTTTCGTTTTTGACTGGACATTAACAAGGCAAACCCAGATGGGCAACGAGGTTTCGAAGGAACTTAGGAATAAAAAGAGGATGTATCATCTCTGGAAGGAAGGTCAGGTATCTCAGAAACTATTTTTGGGAGTTGCTAGGGCACGTAGAAAAAAAGTTAAGGAGGCCAAAGCTCAGTTTGAACTTAATTTGGCAACTTTTGTAAAGGACAATAAAAATGTTTTTACAAATATATTAATGGCAAAAGGAAGGTTAAGACCAACTTTTGTTCTCTACTGGATGAGGGAGGGAACTCAGCAACTGCAGGTGAGGAGAAGGCAGAAATGCTTAACACCTTCTTAGCCTCAGTCTTCAGTGGGAAGCTTGTCCTCAGCACAAGCGTCTTCCTGGGTTGGCAGATGGTGTCAGAGCAGAATGGTCCCCTGTTATCCAGGAGGAGGCCATCAGAGAACTGCTGAGCTGCTGGATGTTTATAAATCCATGGGCCCAGATGGGATCTATCCCAGGGTGATGAAGGAGCTGGCAGATGAGCTTGCAAAGCCGCTCTCCATCATTTACCAGCAGTCCTGGCTCACTGGGGAGGTTCCAGGTGACTGGAAGCTGGCCAGTGTGACACCCATTCACAAAAACGGTGGGAAGGAGGATCCTGGTAATTACAGACCAGTCAGCCTGATCTCAGCATCCAGCAAGGTAATGAAACAGTTTATACTGAGTATCATCATGCAGCATCTACAGGATGGCCAGGGTACCAGCCCCAGTCAGCAGGGGTTTAGGAGGGATAGGTCCCACCTGACCAACCTGGTCTCCTTTTATGACCAGGTGACCAAACTGGTGGATGCAGGAAAAGATGTGGATGTTGTATATTTGGACTTCAGCAAGGCCTTTGACTCCGTCTCCCATAGCAAACTCCTGGAAAAGCTGCAGCTCATGGCTGGGACAGGAGCACTCTGTGCTGGGCTCAGAACTGGCTGCATGGCTGGCCCAGAGAGTGCTGGTGAGCGGTGCTGCATCCAGCTGGGGCCAGGCACCAGTGGTGTCCCCCAGGGCTCTCTGCTGGGCCAGCTCTATTCAATTTTTACTGACTATGGACGAGGGCCTTGAGTCTTTCATTGTACATTTGCAGATGACACTAAGCTGGGAGCATGTGGCAATCTGTTGTGGAGGGTAGGAGGGCTCTGCAGAGAGACCTGGAATGGTTGAATGGATGGGCAGAGTCCAATAAGATGATGTTTAATAAGTCCAAGTGCCAAGTCCTGCATTTTGGCCACAATATCCCCCTGCACTGCTGTAGGCTGGGTATGGTGTGGCTGGACAGTGCCCAGGCAGAAAGGGACCTGGGGGCAGTGGCTGACAGCCGGCTGGGCATGAGCCAGCAGTGTGCCCTGGGGGCCAAGAAGGCCAATGGCTTCTGGCCTGGATCAGGAATGGTGTGGCCAGCAGGGCCAAGGCAGTGATTCTCCCCCTGTACCCAGCATAGGTGAGGCCACATCCTCGAGTGCTGTGTCCAGTTCTGGGCCCCTCCGTTTGGGAAAGACATTGAGATGCTGGAGTGTGACCAGAGGAGAGCAACGAGGCTGGTGAGGGGCTTGGAATACAAAGCCTGTGGGGAATGGCTGAGGGAGCTGGGGTTATTTAGTCTGGAGAAAAGGAGACTCAGAGGTAACCTTACAACTTTTCTACAACTTCCTTAAAGGTGGTTGTAGTCAGGTGGGGGTCAGTCTCTTTCTCTAGGCAGCAACTGAGAGAGCCCAAGGACATAGTCTCAAGCTGCACCAAGGGAAATATATAGGTTGGATATCAGGAAAAAGTTTTTATGGAAAGAGTGATAAAGTGCTGAAATTGTCTGCCTGGGGAGGTGGTGGAGTCACCATCCCTGGATATCTTCAAAAAAGGATTGGATGTAGCATTTGGTGACATGGTTTAGTTGAGGTGTTAGGGCATGGGCTGGTCTCAACGATCTTGAAGGTCTCTTCCAACCTAGTGATTCTGTGACTCTGTAATCCTGGCTCAGGCTTGACAGTATTTAATGTGCATGAAGAGACCAAATAGCCAGAAAAAATGTGTTTTACTTGGTGTTTCTTCACATGCCACAAGGATGTCACCAACAGCTGTAGAAACGGAACAAGAGTTTCCACAATATCTTGCAACTAATTTAAAAAACTGAATGAACTTCCAAGATTCCATAAAAAATATTTTAAAGCACCAGCATTACATTTCCTCAATTTGTCTTGTGATACACTAATAATACAGGTAAGAACTGAACAGCTTGAAACCTGCCTCTGTAAAAAACATCCCATAAACTAAGTCACTAAGCGCTACACTACTGGGGAGTACTTCAGTACTGCAACATTATGCAGCTGGAAAAGGTACAGCTGAGGATTTTATATTTACCTTTAATTCTCGCTACAGATTTTTTAGTGAACAGGAACATTCATCCTTTCTACACAAAGCATGAATGATCTCTGCATTGGTCTCATTCATAGTATCTGTCAGTATTCTAGCTACATTCCCTACTTGGACATAACCATTTTGAACTCAGCAATAGGCTGTCCCAGGATTATATGCATGGCAGAGCATGAAAAGCAATAACTTGAATCTAAGGACTCTTAAGTATTCTGGATTTATGGTGGCAGGCTCCAACTAGGCAACAGTTCTACCAAATGTTAGAGAAGTTCAGCATTGCCTCTCAAATAGAAGTCAAATTTGATGTAGGAAAAAACCTTGCACAGTACATCTCATTCTTTTAACATTTAGATACAGAATCCATACACAAAGCCTGCAAAATCCGTTTCACTATAATATAAGCAACTATGATGCAGCAAGAAAAGAGACTTCTTACCCAAATGTCCTGCTTTTCACCAATTGGGAAATTTGAATACAAGTCTATCATTTCTGGTGTCCTGTACATTGGTGTTGTATTCCTTGTGATCTGGAGAAGACAGAATTTGTTGAAACAATCTTGAACAATGAGCTTTAACAGCACTCAACCAAGGAAACAGCTCTCTATCTAGAATGGAGAGTACTCTTATTTTTTAAATTAATTTCAGAAACACTTGTCAAGGAAAAAGCTATCAACTGAATCCTGCAATAGTCACAACAGCTTTGACATAAGGTCAAGTGAAGACAGTAGGACTCAAATAACATTGTGATCATCAAGAGTCCACAAAGCACGTAAAGTGACTGTTCTACACAAAGCAAAAATAGACAGGAATACTAATACCAAAAATCAACAATAAGGCAATAGGCAAATTCACACTCCAGTGCATCTCTCTCCCTTTCTCAGCACACTTAATGACAGTGCAGACACATCCAGAGAAAAACTCTGGTCACAAGAATACCTGGAATGACCTTTTCTACCATCTTTTTGCACAGACTATACAAGACAGTGGTACAACATCATCATTTCATCAGTGCAATGCTTTCCAAGAATATCAGACAGCAAAACAGGGGCTTGCAGTGATGTCAGAAGTTGTACACATGAACTTAAGCGTATTTCTCCCGCTGATGTACTACACCAGATTTACTAGCACTACTGTCAACTCTAAACTAAGAACATACACACTTTACAAAAGTACACTGCATGCTAGATTTGGCTGCTGTAGTCCAAGGCACTGCAATACTGTCCATTCCTATTCTGCTGAGCAGACTTGCCTCTCATTCAACTGAGGAAAAAGAGATCAGAAGACGGACATGACTGTGGCACAACCAACTTCTTGTCCAGAGCAACTAAAAGAAGCACTAGCAACCACTTTTATTTTCACAGCAGACTGCAGAATGGACACTGACCATGCTGAAGTAGTGTTTCTACATGTAGCTACAGAACACAGACTATGACTGTAACTGCAGACAGCTTTTGAACTCAAGCAAAATAAATACAGAATCAAAATTTTATAAATAACACTCTAACAGAAAGACTCTTCAGTTGTCTTAGATGTCTCACAAATTAATACCAGATTATTAATAACAGTTAAATTAATCCACTGTTGATATTAGAATTAAATCACATTAAAATAGTCTCACCTCTTCTTCAACCACTGCTCTCTTCTGTGCAGACCAGTTGTAGTCAGGATAGTAAGCTATAGTTGTAGCACTACCGAAGTCACAAAGCTTAATTGTCCCCTGATTACTAATAAGCAAATTTTCCACCTTCAAAAAATGTAGAGAAACAGATTTAAAAAACGTGTCTTTTTTGCCCTAACACAAATGCTTTTATACATATCATCTTACTTGTGAATACAAATAAAAACTAATCACTTCAGCCAAAAATATTGTTTAGAGGAAAACAAAGATTTCAGTTATTACTGTAGTTTTATATGGTAACAATATAGCCAAGTTTTGAAAGGAAGTACCAAGCACACCATGAACAGGAAACATTCCAGAGAGCAGAAACATTCCAGAGAGCAAGAAATAAACCTCAGGGAAAAAAAAATGTAATTTCATCAGAGCCTAAGAAAAGGCCAGTTTTTCAGATTAGAACTTGTAGAAGCATCCAAATGTTTTCAGGCATAAAACTGAACACTGTTAGCTCAGCTGCAGTGGGATGAAGGTTAGGACTGCTATAGGCAAAAACCAGGAAGGTACTAGTAGAGAAGCAGGCTGCTAGGAGACACCCATAAAGAAGCACCTGTGACCCTGTGCAGAGACAGAAAACAGCTATTTCAGAACCATGTGATGCCTGGAGAGCTCATCCATTATCCCTGCCTTTTTCTACTTCATAAATGCCAACCATCCCGTATTGTTAATTGAAATGTGGAAGGAGCTTAAGGAAAGAGTAAAAGTATTGGGCAGATGCACTTGGAGTCATAATCACAAAAGGACTGAAAAATAAAAATTTGTACCTCTGGATAAAGTTAGGAAAAGGTGTCAAAGTTAATTGGCTCAAAACTCTGACTTACAGTTTTCTATGTTGCTGACCTTAGTTTAGACTGCTAAAAAGGGTAGCACAGTTAAATGATCCCTATTTGGCTCCTGGCTGTAGTAAAGCCTCTGCCTCTTGCAGCACAACAATAATTTAATCTTGTTTTGCAGTCTCTGCAACATGAGACCTTCACAAAACCAAATTCCTGTCTTTGTCCCATGTTTCATCTCTGTCAGGAAGGAATATTCCTTGAGAAGAAAAAACAGTTCTGAATTACAGCACTAGCTCAATGTCTATGCAGCTGGCTATGAAAGAAATTGTGTATTAATTCGTAAATAGGTTTTTTTACTTTTTTTTTTTTCAGAAGAGAGATGCACCTTTTCTACAACAGCATATAGAAATTTCAGTGAAGAATGGTTAACATGTCTTTGACACAACCTCACAAACTAAAAGCCTGTCCAATGGTAGCAAGCAAAAAACCCAGGAAAGGAGTGCTCTGTCACCAAAGCTAGGTTTATATTTATGGGGTATACTAATCTATACATCAAAGCTTTCATTGAGAGTGTTGAAAATAACTAATACACTTACTTCTAGAAGAGTGGTCTTATTTTCTTTTCCCCAAAGTAATTTAGTACATGCTTACTTAAGGAGGAAAAAATTTTCCTATTTTTATATTAAATGAAATCACATCAGGCTGGATAGTCACATGTGAAATTTAGACACTATTCCAAGAATAAGAATATCCTCTGTCTTATTTTTTTATGCTAAGGAAAATTCAAATATATTCATAGTACAGCAGAGTCTCACTGATAATGAGGGTTTCTTCATCTAAAGCATGTTGAATAGGTAAAGGTGAACCCCTGTCTTCAAAATACAAAATTCAAACCCAGATAACTCCTTTCAAATCTCCAAAGGTTCTAAAGGTAGAACACTTTCTACAGGATAAGCCTATAGATTCCAGGTAAAGGCAAATGAAAAAAAAAAAAAAACAACAAAACAAGCAACAAAAAAAGAAACAAAATCTAACCTGAATTATGCCTCTCAAATTTTACAATTAAAATTAAAAAGAAGCACTGAAGTACAGCGCAAGTCACCAGTTCTAAAATTAACACTTACTACACATTCTCAATGGCAATGTAATCTTTCACAGATAATTCAACATTCTTATCTTTCAAAGCTTTACCTCTTCTATTAAGACACCTACTTAACCCAGAACTGCACTTCACTAGTTGTAACTATTTTATCAAAAACAAAACACGGAGGCTAACTCAATCAGCAAAACATGATGCACTACTTTTCTGCCAGCTTGTTTCATATAGAGTACAAGCAGTTCCTAAACAGCAAGCACAAGGAGAAGAAGTTGTTTGAAGAGATGCAAGTATTTCAGTGATGATCTTCACACTCAATTGTTATGGTAAGGCAATAGATCTAAGCACTTTGCTCAAGAATTGTTTTTAACACTGATCCAGCCCAACGGGCTCCTTCGCTCTGCAGAAGTTCAGCCTTTATTTAAATATTGTAACATACCTTTAAGTCTCTATGAATAATAGGAGGCTTCTGCTTATGCATATGCTGCACTGCTCTGCATGTCTGATAAAAGATCTTCAAAACTGTGTCACAAGAGATAGGTCCTTTGGATTCTACTTTCTTTAAGAATTCCACAAGCTGTCCTGCAGGAAGTGAGAGAAATTCACATAAGCACACACAAAACACTGCAAATTCTGAATGCTTGACACAAATAGACCCTTCTCAAGAAAGACTTACAATCTTGAGTTGTATTAAATACATTTTCTGAAAATGGCAAGTCCACACTGACTACAATGACAAAAGAAAGAGTGCTCTAAGGAACTACTCCTACTCTTCCTTGCTCTGACTAGTCTCAAACAAAAAACTTAATGATTACCATATATTTAAGACAAGGTTAAACTGTAGTCTAAAAAACCATGATCCTTATCCTATAAGGATCTAGCTTAACTGAACTCTAGCTCCACTGAACCATGCTATCTTCTACAGTCATTCAAGCTTTTAAGTTAACAAGCAACCTGTGCAGAACAGCTGTCAGAAGTGTGCTGGGAAAAGAAATGGAGTTTACCTTTACACAGCTCTGTAAGCAGAAGAAACTCTCCCTGCCCCGTGTCTGATTCTTCTTTTCCTATAGATGCTGCAGAGCAAAACTGGACAATGTTGGGATGACCTGAAAGTTTTTTCTGGAGATAACAGGTTCAAGGAAGATGACACCCAAGTTCATTGATATTATTGCATCCAGTAGTTCATTTGAAATGTTAGCTTAAAACCACAGAAAGCATAGTAGCTGCAATCAATAGCCTAAGCAAAATAGGGAAATACATGCCTCAGCTATAAGAAATCTGAGAAAGGAATCTAAGGTAATGTAATATTAAGTCAAAAAAAAAAAATTTAAATCCTTATGATTACAGCTCAGAAGAAACTTGACTCAGTAACAGGGCTAGTTCTTTTTGTTTTTTGACAATGACTGCCTGCAGGAATAGCAGGGACATCTTCTAATTATCAGCTGCTTCTCTAGATGGCTGGTCAAGAAAGGGCTATTGTATCCTCATCTATCTTTCCCGAAGAAGTATTAAGTATGCCATGCTTCAATTTTAAGTAATTAAAACAGAGTTCAAAACAATTAGAGGTCTAAAAGGACAAGGAATTTATCCTCCCATCATTAGTAATAATTTTTCATGCTAAAACTTTTATCATGTTTCATTTTCAGTTCAAAAACTTGAGGTATCATTTTTGAGCTATGTAAAGGGGGGTACAGTGTAAGTGATCTCAGCTCCTGCCAGTGGAAGTTATGTTGCATTATGCCTGTCCGTGTATGCACTGAGACTCGTGCCTGTGAGACAAACACAATCTATTTACAGGATGCATTCACCAAGTCTGAAGAGAGAAAAAAAAAAGACTTTGTAAGTAGAACAAAGCTATTAAAAAGGGCAAGTTGGATCCACACAATTCACATTAATCTGATCTTCCGCATCACTCCACCACCCTCTATGCAGAGATGAAGGAATTAAATGCATTTCACAGTCTCGTCTCAAAGTTAGCAACAATTAACCCTTCATCATGTGTACAACACATGATGATGTGCTTTAGTGACTTTGAGCTGTGAAAAACATCAAAAAGAACATTGAGTTCTTTACTCTTGGCAAGATAATGTCAGAGTAGATAGAAAATGTATAGTGCTATGGTATTCTGTCTTGGAAGAGTACTTCTCATACGTGGTGTTTAGGCTAAGATTTTGCCAAACATATCAGCAATCATAAAACAGAAAGTTTGAGTGGCTTAAATTAGGATCAGTGGGTTTGCCTGCTAATTCAAAATGAAGCTGAACGCTCAGAAGGGAACACATCAGTATACCACAGCTGAATAACTGACTCTTGAAACAAACTGAGGGTCCAAGAGGAGCCAGGCCAGAGAGAAAATATTGAATTTACTAAAATCAAGGATTTAAAACACACTGAGATGACATTATACCCTACTACCTGACATCACTAAAAATAAAGAGGACAGCATGGGCACTGAGAAACATCTGCTTATTTTCAATGTATGTAGACTACTGAAATGTCTTCCTTAATAGCTAGCACTGCTTCTTAAAGCCAGATGTATCCAAAGGAGAAATCAATAAACATTGAGAGTAAAAGCAAAGAGCAATAAATCCAATGCATGTAAGGGAATTCTATTTAAGATCTAACTATCATGTGAAGTCAAAAGGTCTCTTGATGACATCCACAGGGCTGCAAAAACACCCAAATAAGAATTTAACTTCCTGCCAGAAGTACATGGCATAGTCTACACTGGCTACAAAAATTATTTGCACACGCTGTATTTCTCCAATTTTTGAAGAACCGAACTTTTTGGATGTTGATTCATTATACCAGATTCATGACAAACCATGAACCCAGACCTGCAGAATGTCAGCCCTCTTAGGCATGAAGAAAAACAGAATCTGTACAGCAATCTTTTGTTACCCAGAAATCTCAGGCAGTTAAATATGTCACAGAAAAGGATACCATGAAACAAACTTCCTGAATGATAGCTTTGTTCTTTTCCTCTTCATTAGACAACAATCGCTGCAAAAAAAAATAAAATAATTGAGAAGATATAGTTACTGAATCTTACAGAATAATAAGGTATAGATTTATTCTTGCAGAATATGAAGGATAAACTATAGTCAAAAACCTAAGGAACTGTAATGGGGCAGGAAACAAAGCTGGCTTATTGTATGTTTTGACATTCTGTCATAAATAATACCCAGTTTTCCAGTTACCTGGACTATTCAGGTTTAGTGATAATTGAGCAGCTGTAATTTTTGACACTCTTTAAAGTAACTGCTCTAATAGTTCCAATATATAAAGCACTAAAGTCTCCTGGCTGCAGCATTGTGGCCTAACAAGGAAAGATTCACCTTCTGTCTGAAATATTCAGCAACAACCTTCAACTCATTCTAGACTAAACTCCTGCAGATTATGTAGCCATGCTTTTTCAACGGTATTTGTGTAATCAGTAACAAAATTAAGAATTACTATTTCTAGAATTGGAATTTCTGGATTTGCAGTCAACATCTGACTACAAGCAGCCTGAACATTCTCTGCAAAAGTACTGGTTTTATATAACAGAGGAAGTATAGTAATGGGTCACCTTTTACCTGTTATTTTTTAATGGGGTTACTTCTAGAGGACCTTTTGAACAGTTATAGTATGTGGCTTTGGTCACATATTTTGTTACTGATGAAATGGAAAAAGTCAAAGTTATTACTGGTGCTGTAATGCCAACTTACCTCTCCCACCCCTCATGCAAATAACCCTGTTTACATCTGATTACCAGAAGCCTCTAGAAACCAAGAATCCAGAAAAGTGACCCTAAAAAGTACCAGGCCAAATGCTTAAACAATGAGTCAAATTATTTTTAATACTATGGAAGTTTACTCTTCAAGTAAGAAGGTAGGCTAAATCTGCTTCTGATGAGTGAAAAAGATTCTTGTGCTTCACTTCAGGTAACTATGAAATATTCTTTTTACTGGTGCAACACAATGTTTTGGACTGGATCATAACTTATACACCAAATATAAAAATAAAGATTAGCGACACCTAAAATACCAATTCCCCTGTTTGTCACCCAAGTATGAAGTATAGGGTTCTAACTGGAATAACCATTCTAAATAGTGGGCTACAAACACCACTAATACACTGCATTTTTCCAAGTTACTTGCTCAGTGGCATACATCAAGGACTAATTATCATGCTAAAATATCAAGCCAAAAGACAGATCTTACAAACCTATAGTGAAGTAAATTAATATTACCTTCAAAGCATAATCTTTGCCACTTCCAAGATCTTGAGCTTCATAGACAAAAGCAAAACCCCCTACAAGAAGAAGGCACATTAAATCAGTTTTAATTTCAATATTCAGGTACATTATTCTTTTCAGTCTAACAGAATCAATACATGAATTTAGATACATTTATAAATGTACCAAGTACACATTTTTCAGCATCTGGTCAAGACTGCTGATATTCAGCAAGAGTTCAGATATTCTATTCCTTTCTTGCACATATGCAAAGAGCACACTGACTTAGTTACTTTCCTGCATTTTGTTAAATCTCCATATGCAGATTTTTTATGAAGCCATTTTTTTAGAGGTCCTTATAAAACTAAAATTCAGTACAGCAAATATTACCTGATAATTTCAATTAAATTTTTTAGCATTACATGGCTAACACTTTGTATAAAAAACAACAATAACTAAGGAAGATAAGTGCTAAACATACACCTCCTGTTTTTAAGATAAATATCTTGTCAGAAAGCATTTTCAAGCACATGAAGCACACATTACAATAAGGGTAATGTTATTACCAAACTGCAACATGTTATTTCATAAAATATTACCCTTCCAACTCTTTTTATCAAGCTATCTATTTTCTCAAACACTTCCTTTTGCTCAAGAGCACTGTGCAAACATCATTGAGATAGCAGAAGTTTGAGAGTATGTAACTAGCTTAAAATAGTTACATACTCTCAATCAGTGATTGCACTTTATTGTCAAGTACTGAAATGCTAAACAGAATGGAGTTCCAGATCTCCAGAGAAAAGCCAGTGGTATCATGCCGTGTTAATTCCTTCTTCATTGCACCTGCCTTATATCCAACTGCTGTGGCCTACGCTCACCTTTTACAACTATACCCCTCTCAAAACATCAGCTTCAAGTAAGTTTCCCATTCTGTCGTTTTCACTCTTTCACCTGAACGAAATTCAGCTCCATACAACTCAGTGTTTGGTTTACTACTACTGCAGCACTATAGCAGAAACCAAATTTAATTCCATGGAATTTCTGGGATACCAAAAAAGTTAGAGCATGTTGTAAAGGTACTTCTAACTTCTTGTTGTTGTTAGTGAAAACAATTCTTAAATAAAAAGTAAAACTAGTCCTACTGCTTCATTTGTAAAAACAGTTTCATTTACAGTTTGAATCTGGCTCCCTTGAAGAAGCAGCCTATTAAAACAGTCTTAATAGGTCCTCAGTAGGGACCAGTTTACTGGCAAACTTCTCCTCTGCCATAACAGTTTACTCCAAGCTCCCTGACCAACATATTTTACAAATATTCAGAAAAAATAATTTTAAAAGCACTTTCAACAAACACCTGTACAGCAGACCTAACTGAGGTAAATGGTAAAATGGAAGTTAAGAGAAGAACAACTTCTAGAGGTGTCTAAAGAATGTATTTACATTGGGGTGTTTTCACTCCTTTTTTCAACTCATGTAAATGTTTGTAGATGGTTTTAAGACAGTTTCCTGAGGATATCTGTATCAGCAAAATCATCTTGGTATTCCCCCATAGAGATCACCAGTGTAGAGATATGTGCACACCCATCCAGCTATTGCCCAGGGAGACAGGTTTTGCATTGCTGAGGCATTTCAGAGCTCCATCTCAGAAGACAGCCCAAGCCCTCCAAGGTCATCTCAGAATTTTCTAGTTCAGAAATTACAGCAGAAGAAAGCTGGGTTTATTTCTTGTCTGTAGACACAAGCTTTCACAGAACCAGGCTCACTACAGAGCACCACACTGTCTCATGAAAATCAGGAACCAACTCTACCTCATTTGCTTGATTTATTAGCAAGCACTCTAAACTTATCCTTGCACCACCACAGGCCTCAGGCAGTGCTCCTTCAGTACTTCATCACTCCCTTACAGAGATTTGAAGACTCTTGCTTTTCCAAACAAGAGATTTGGGTTCTCCCTCAAGTCAAACCTAGGTGTCACATAATACTTCACTGTATTTACACATCAAGTTGGATTTTAAACTGCTCTTTTTTATCATGTTCCTGTTTTACGTATCTTCACAAATTCTTTTTTTTTTTCAGATAAGCAGCTTAAGTAAAATGACAGCTAGAGAAGCATCGAAATAGGGACATCAAGTACATGTAACAGTGCTTGTTACTGTTCACTCACTGTTTCATTACACACCTAACTAGACATGAGAAAGTGAGGGTGTGAGTAGCTCCCTGTTTGTAACTATTTGATACGACTTGTCTACTCCCCTCCTAAATACTGACCAAATTTGTTTCCACATCAACTTTCAGTGGTTTATGTTTCAAGTTTAGATTGATTGCAACGCCGTAATTCTAGCCTGGCATGTAAGTTACAGTGTATTTTAACTGAAAGACTTTCTATCAGAGCAGCAAAACAGAAAAGATGCTCTGTTACTGTTGCCAAGCATTTGATTCAAAATTTTGCGGGTTTTTTTGTGGTTTTTTTTGTTTGGTTGGTTGGGTTTTTTTGAAATTCAGTCATGTATTTGTGCCCACTGCAAGTCCTAGTAACATGATGAAACTGCCTCAAGAATGAAGGATGGCCCAAACTTAAAGATCTGTACACTTTTCCACACCCTTGAGAAGCAGAGAGGTACAGTATCTTCAAACTTTGAGAGCTCCCCTGCAAGCAGGAATTGCTACAGCCAAGAAACAACAGCTTTAAAAAATTGAACTGTTCTGTGCCATGTTGAAAACATTGTCTTTGCATATACAGTAAAGAAAATGGAAGTGGGACAGCTGCTAGGACAGGTGCTTTAGTTGTTCTTTAGGAATCATCTTTTTTTCCCCCTATCTGCCAGCAAATAAAACAATGTTCACAGAAACTTGGCATTAAGCATTAAGTGTGCCTCTGCTGCTAGAGGTTTACAAAATAAATCCACCCAAAAACCTGAACTTAATTAAGTTATCTTTATCTTATTAATCCAGTAGTTGCAGAAACCATAGAATTGTTCCTATAAGCTTGGCTAACGGTAATGATGTCTGTTCACACTCAAAATATTGAGGAAGCCCAGAAGAAAAAAAAAAAAAAAAAAAGTTGCTTTAATTGCAGAGGTTTCACCTTGACAGACAACAGCTTGTAACAAGTCACCTACCTACGTAGCTTCAAGTTGTGATATCTATTCATAAACTCAAAAAAAAAAAAAAATTAAAGTCTGCACCTAGACTTTAAGGCTGTAGCCTATTGCTAGCTATATTTCTGACTAAGGAATTATTTTTTTTTCATTATGGTAAAAGCTTTAGACTCAGATCAAACAGATTGAATAATGCATTCTTTTCCTCACCATGTTTCTCTTCTTGTGTGCTTTTTTGTCAATGTTTGTTACTCAAAGGAAGCATAAGATTTCATTACATGTGAAGAATGGTTGCTAAATGTGTGCTACAGAACTTGCTTGCTCCCCGTTTTTCACACAATCTGGTTTATTCTAAATTGTTCAGTCTCATATACAAAAGTATTCCCCAATTAGGCAGGAAATCCGTGACTATTTTACTGAAGTAAAACTGTGGGGGAGTCTGTGCACTTAATAGGAAGATCCAAGAGAGGCATGACACCTGAAGCCACCCTCATGCCAAGAGCAAGAAGGGATTATATGTAAAGGCCTCCACCAAGGTCCTCTAAAATCTTATCTGCAGTGAGCTACTGAAATGTCCAAGCAGGAAAAAAAAACAGGATACCGTAGTCTGGAAGTGCTCAGTCCAATCTGTGACACACTTGGTCTGTTCTTGCATTTAGAGGTGGTATCAGCAAAAGAGATCATCACCAGCTCATCCCCCACGGGTTGCTGTCAGCCTCCTGCAGCAGCACACCGTATTTTCAACCAGCCCAGTCCTACCCCAGCACAGCACCTCTGTGAAACAACCAGGAAAACGCATCCAAGCGACCTGTGCAACAAATCTCAGCCCAGAGCACAGCCAAACATGGATTTGGTGCACACTGCAGAGATGGAATGAGCTGTGGGCTACGGAAACAACTGAACCCGTGCCGCCACACGACACCGTGCAACGCTAAACCACAGGCGCTGTTCACACCAGCCACAAAGCTGAGCCTACAGAAAAGTCTGCGTAGGCAGATGACACACAGTTTACCACCGATTTGAAATCCAGACTCAGAAAGCAGCACTTGACTTTCCAGAAGGGAATCTGGCATGAAAGAACTGATCTAGAAGATAAACAGATCCCGTATTTGTAACCAGAGAAAGGAATACATGTAAGCCACAGTTGTGGATCAATGTATCAGAAGGTACCACAACATGTCCAGATAAACTATATGCTACAGACAAATTCAAGTCTGAAGATCACAGGAGAGGCTGGGATTTTTATATTCTACACCTATTTTAACTTTATACTCAGTATACTGCAAGGGCTCTTTTAGACTGGCTACATTGGCTAGGAAAATGATACTTTCCAGAAAAAGCAAGCAGTTAGCCCAACTTCAGTTAGCAAAATGAACAAAAAAATAGCATAAAATAAAACCATAACACTGCAACTAACGTGGAACACAAAGCAGTGGTTACAGAAAGAGCTGTAGAGTTAAAGTATGTCTCCATTTGCTTTAAGTCATCTAACCTGGCATCTTTCCCTTGACATTTTACAATGCCTGTGCCATATTCTGGGAAACAGCAGGCTGCTGTCAAAGTAAAGTGTTAAAGTACCTGCTCCAGAACCAAGAACCAAATAGTATATATACCTCAAAAATAGCTTCCTGCCCTAACTTTCTTTTGTCCTTCAGTAACTGCTGTGGTCACTGCCAGCAAGAATTTTACAGTATCAGCAGCACAGACAGTTCTTTTAGCATTCACATTCTACTCAGTGCTTACATTTCAGTCACAATTCTGGCTGTAAAGAAGCTGTAAGTAAAGGCTGAAAGCAGAACAGGAGGACATGACATCTAGTGCTGTTTAAAATGCAACTTACTACATAAGAAACTGACAGGTTTTCTCTAAGATCATATGCCAAAAGTGCTTGAGCATTCAAGGAACAAATTATTGCCCTTAAGAAGATACAGCAGTAGTGAAGACCTAGTTGTTGTTGTTTTACAGCTCAAAAATTTTATATGTAGCTTGCAAGCAGTTTGAACTAGCTAATTTTAACCAAGTTTTTCTTCTATGCTTATCACCAAGATTTCAGCAGAAAACTACTTAGTATGAGATAATTACAAGAAGAAACTCCAACATCCAAAAGGAGCCCTAAGCAGAGTTTTGAGGTATCTAACCTAAATAACATCAACCATCTCTACAAAGTTAATGAAATATTTGCCTGCAATAGTATAGAAAAGTCTGCATTTTAGTCTTCTGAGAGTAGCCTTCAATGGTTCTTCTGCTGGAGGAAATAAAGTATTTTCTCTGATCACAAGCATTAAGATGATCCAAACTTTTTATAATATCTAAGAAATTAGCATCTATCAAACATATAATCTTTTCTTAAACAGATTAACAAGCAGTGTGCCAGGCTACCTACCCAAAGCTTCACCGAAGCTGGAAACTGCCTGGATATTTAACACTCTGTACTCTAGCAAAGTCTATGTTCACAGTAAGACGTCTCCTGACAAACGTGTTTAAAGCAAACACATTTTCTGCATTCCATAGTCTTCCAAAAAGCCCCAAACAACAGAGGCAACCTTGCATGTTTGGCAGAATATTATACATTGTGATTAAAAAACAAAAACAAAAAACCAATCAAACAAACAAAAACCACCACGAAATCCAGATTTTTCATGAGGTCCTTGGTAGGTTATAAAGACCATCACAGACTACCAACTCCTCTGAGTTCTGTTGTGTGATGAAGGCATTTTAAACCACGAAGCAAGGGAAGAAACAACACAGCGGCTCTCGGTGGCTGTTCCTGAGGCGAGAATTAACACCGAGCACTGCTGCGACCCCCGGGCCGGGGGACACCGAACCGACCCCGGGCCTGGGGAGACACCGAACTCCCCCCCGGGCCGGGGGACACCGAACCCCCACCGGGACCCGGGGGGACACCGAATCCCCACCGGGACCCGGGGGACACCGAATCCCCCCCGGGCCTGGGGACACTGTCCCGGCACGGCCACAGGGAGCCCTTCCCGAGCCCGGAGCTGCCGCCCCGGCCGTCGCCCGCCCGCCCCCAGCCGGGCGCGGCCTGCCAAGGAGGAAACCCTCCCGGTGTAGGAACGGGAGACGGGGAAAACGAGAGCAGGAGGCCCGCGGGGAAGCCCATCCCAGCCCCGCAAGGCCCGGCCCCGCCGCCCGCTCTTACCCTCGGCGATGACCCGCTTGATGCGCAGCTTCATGTCGCCCATCTCCACCGTCTGCCCCACGAAATCGTTCTGGTCACGGCTGGCGGCTCCCAGGGAGCCGGGGCCCGCCAGGAAGTCCAGGGCGGATTGGAACAGCGACATGGCCCCCGGCAGGCAATGGAACTGAACGGGACGGGAAGGGATGGAAGCAGAGTGGGATGGAGTTGGAGGGCTCCGCCGAGCCACCGACAGCCGCGGCGAGAGCCCGCCCGCCTCTCCCACCGTCCCCGCAGCTCCGGGCGGCTTCCGGGAACGCTGCGTCACTTACGCGCTCCCGGCGCGGCCCGCCCGCCGCGGCTCCGCCCCGCGGGAGGAGCTCCGGCTGCCGCCCGGCTCCGCTCCTCCAGCGTCCCCTCACCGGCTCCTGCTCGGCTCCGCTCCGCTTCTCCAGCGTCCCCTCACCGGCTCCTGCTCCTGGCTCCGCCCCGCCAGCGTCCCCTCACCGGCTCCTGCTCGGCTCCGCTCCGCTTCTCCAGCGTCCCCTCACCGGCTCCTGCTCGGCTCCGCTCCGCTCCTCCAGCGTCCCCTCACCGGCTCCTGCTCCTGCCTCCGCTCCGGTAGCGTCCCCTCACCGACTCCTGCTCCTGGCTCCGCTCCTCCAGCGTTCCCTCACCGGCTCCTGCTCCTGCCTCCGCTCCTCCAGCGTCTCCTCACCGGCTCCTGCTCCTGGCTCCGCTCCTCCAGCGTCCCCTCACCGGCTCCTGCTCCTGCCTCCGCTCCTCCAGCGTCCCCTCACTGGCTCCTGCTCCTGCCTCCGCTCCGGCAGCGTCCCCTCACCGGCTCCTGCTCGGCTCCGCTCCGCTGCTCCAGCGTCCCCTCACCGGCTCCGGCTCCTGGCTCCGCTCCTCCAGCGTCCCCTCACCGGCTCCTGCTCCTGGCTCCGCTCCTCCAGCGTCCCCTCACCGGCTCCTGCCTCCTCCTTGGCTCCGCTCCTGCAGCGTTCCTTCACCGGCTCCTGCCTCCTCCTTGGCTCCGCTCCGGCAGCGTCCCCTCACCGGCTCCTGCTCGGCTCCGCTCCGCCCCGCCAGCGTCCCCTCCCCGGCTCTCCCTTCCGCGGCCGCGGGGGATGCGCGAAGTTCGCCTTCCCGCCCTGCCCGTGGCGCTTTCTCCATGGAAGTGTCGCCATTCCCCAGGCAGCGCTGTGTTTCCGCACTTTAACACTTAGGTTTGCGGCCGGCGAGAGATAAAAGTTTCTCCTGTTCTCCTGCACCTCTTGGCGCTTGGGCAGCACCTGCGCTTTTCCCACAGAGCGTTACTGCCGTCCTTTCCCTGTTCGTCTTCCTTCACCTGTTCCTTCATCTCATCTTCCCGCGCCGGTGGCTCTTCCCCGCTGCCCTCCGCACATCCCCGCTGCCGGCACCGGGACAGAAAAATTTAGCGAAGGGGCCGTGAGTTAAGGCAAAAACCGGGAGAAAGCACTCCAAGGACAAAACAGGCTCATCTTAGAGATAAAAAGTAAGTTTATTGCTAACAAAATCAGAGGAGGATGATGAGAAGTAAAATAAGCTATTAAAAACACCTTTTCTTCCACCAACCCCGCCCTCCCCTCCACCGACAGCGCAGGGAGACAGGGCATGGGGATTTTGGTCAGTTCATCACCCGAGGTTTTGTGTGACCCGTGGGGTCCCTTCCCACGGGACACAGTTCTCTGTGAACTTCTCCAGCGCGGCTCCAAATCTCAGGAGCAGCAGTCCTCCCAAAGCAGCTGCAATGCAAGTCCCTCCCAGGGGCACACAGTCCTCCCAAAACTGCTGTGGCATGGGTCACGCTTCCACAGGTGCAGCCCTCCAAGGACAGGCTGCTCCAGCCTGGCAGCACGGCCCCCTCTGTCCATCAGGTCTCCCACTGGATCACAGCTCCTCCAGGCATCCACCCGCTCCAGCACCGGCATCTCCCCCACGGGCTGCGGGTGGATCTCCCCTGGACCCCCGTGGGCTGCAGGGGCAGAGCTGCTTCTCCATCGTCTCACTACAGCCTGCAAGGGAATCTCAGCTCCATGCCTGGAGCAGCTCCTCCCCCTCCTTCTTCACTGACCTTGGTGCCTCTCGTGTTCTCACCTCCTCCTCTTCTCTGGCTGGAATTAAAGCTGCACCCCTACTTTTGTTTTAATGGCTTCTTAAAGATGTTATCACAGAGGCATTGCCATCATCTCTAGCTGGCTCAGCCTTGGCCAGCAGCGTGGCCATCTTCAGAGCCATCAGGGATTGGCTCTGCCAGTGAAAGAGTTCTAGAAGCTTCTGACAGAAGTCATCTCCATGCCCCCTGCTGCTACCAAAGACCAAGCTGCACAAAACCAACACACACACGAATGTTGGGAATAGCCATATCCACAAACAATGTCAGCCTGAGCTTTTATAGGCAAGGCTGACTCCTCTCTGTATGTTTGGCAGATCCCAAACTGATCAGTTCCTTTCCAGAATATGGCTGTATGACCTGAGGCAGCAGATCACTAGAAGAAAGGCTTGCCTCCAAACCTTTTATTTTAGAAATAACACCAATAGTCAAAATTCTCTTTCAGAAGTTTAGTCCGTACTGTCTCCACCTTGCCAGCAGCCATCCCTTTGAGACGATCCCAGACATCCCCAAATTCTGTAAGATTTCAGGTGGCCATGGCTACTTTCTTCTACACAGATGACTGGTTACATTTTTTGAAGTTGTATTTCTCAATCAACGTCCATAAACAAAGAACTTGCTTAGTTCCATAAACTAAGAACTTGCTCTTCTCCATGCACTGTGTAAATTACAGGGCATGGCCTCTTGTGATTCTCATGCTGTCCTGTAATACTTGATCAATCAAGAAGTGTAGTCTTAAAGGCAAGTACATTTATATGAAGATCCCATGTTTTCATACCTTTAATTAAAAAAAATTATCAAAGATTATAATAGAGAACTTCCTTCTATCTGCAGCAGAGGTCAGCTGCTATTTTACTCTTTCAATTCTCCCTGTAAGAAAACTTCTTTTGTTACAGTAAATCACACTACCATTACTTCTTTGCAGGAAATCCTACCTGCAGAAGCATCTTATCTTCAGTCCTGCTTTGGTTTCTGACTTTCCTGATTATTTTTGTTCAGGAAAATGCTGTAATTATTTTTTTTACAGACAAACACTGGTATTTAGGCTTGCTACACCATATTGTTCCACCCACCGTCCCTTGTATCATTCACCTGCACCTTCCCCTTCAAAGACTCATTCATAAAAGGCCACTGAAAAAAGGACAGGAATTCCTAAAATGACCCACAGAAACAATCTTACTGGTTTTGAAGGTCTAGGTTTTATTTTAGTAGCTTTCTTGTTCCCAAATGGAAGACCCTGTCACAGATGGAAATAAGGCAACTACTTCACATTTGTTCAGCTTAAATAAAAACTGAGGTTTATGATGTAACTGCAGTAGCAGACTGAGTGACCTGGGCTGAAACAACCTCTTTTGCATGTTTGGGTTTTTGCGGGTTTTTTTGCTAACCAGCTGTAACACCGTGGTGAAATTTCCTGACTTTTTCACTGCTAAGCCTCACATTTATCTCAGTTCAGAAGTGATGTCCCAAAGTCAGAAGAAAGAGCTGAGGCTGTTTCTTTATAAAGGCAGCAGGACAAGACAGCAGGACTCTGTCTCAGCAGCAGAATGCCTGATTGAAATGCCTTTAAATGTGTTGTCTGAGAATCTTGTTTCTCTATCAATGTGTACCTTTTTAATGTATAAAAATTAGTAAATAAAATTCCATCCATGAAAACTGATTATATTCAAAACTTTATGGGTTTACTGCTTATGTCGAGAAAGGCTCTTGACACAAATATTCAAAATTCCAGTCCAAAAATTATGTGCAGGTAGGCGCCAAGTGTGAGGTTTGATTAAAAAAGCTCAACTAATTGTTGCTTGAAATTGCACAGATAGGTCAGTCATAGCTTACAGTGGGAAACTGTTCTCAAAAAGATTGCATGAAGAATAATTATGTTACACATGAAGGAGGTATAACAAAAGATGTAGGATAGGCAGCAGAAACATTACACTTGAAAAAACAGGATGGATTTGGCACTGCAACTGCTGCAGGTAAGGTGAGAAAGCCTTGATATGATTGCAGCTTTTCTGGATTAAAATAATTTAAAAGATTACCCGGGTAATATTTTTCTGACCTATGGTTTTAAATATCCAGGATAATACTGGAGAGGTCAAGCAGATCATTCAGTGAGTCCAGAAGGCTCTGCAGTGGTGGGGACTGGCCCCATTTTCATTTATTGCTGAGGCAAAAGTGTGATAAAATGCTACAGTTTTTAAGAATACATGGTCAGAAAAAAAATATTCTTTTTATTTATGCATCTTGAGAAGCTTGGGAGTTTTTATTTTAATTGCTAAAGGTGGCAAGGCTTATCCATTTATATGCTGGCAGAGTTCCTGTTGAAAAGCAGACGAAAACAAGGTTGTGCTATCAGTTACTAGTTTGCATCCCAGTTCTGACAACCACTGAGCTCCTGATTAAGATGCTCTGCTCCAGCCTTCCTCTTGTAACTCTCACAGTCTTCTTTCTTCTACAGCATCACCCAGAATGTACCACAAATCGTTCTGGCCAAAAACCTTGGGTGGAGAAGTGGTAAAAAAGGATTTCCTCTGGTGTCATAAGGTCAAGGCAGGGCAGAACCACAAACTCGGGAATTATTAAATGAAAAGTTTCTTTTTTCTATTAGCATGTAGCAAAGATAGCACTTTAATTTTCACTCCAGTAATTGCTTTCAGCTTCTCAGGGATCAAATTAATTAAACAGCAATGAATTATCATTCTACTTTGCATTTCTCTGTATAACCTTTAATCAAAATATAACTAGAAAATGGCACACATAATAATGTCTCTGTAGATCTAGATAGGGTTCATTAGGTTCAGCACAGCTTAAAATCTATTTTAGAAGTACATCTCAGAATAAAGATTAAACACTTCTCAATGTTTGTACTTTTTATTGCAATTGCTCTTGTGATGTAGTCCAAAAGAATGAGGCTAATCCTCACACAAAGCAAACACAACAGGCTTGACCGTACTTAATTTAATATCTTTGATTTGAATATAGAGACCCTCCATTTCGTCTCAGATCACAAATATACCAAAGGCACACTCAGAGCCAAGCTGGCACTTCCGTCCAGTCATTTTCTTTCCTAATTGGCCAGCCTAGGTTTGAGTGAAACTGCACCCATTTGAAATATTTAGGCTTATTTCTGCCTCACACAATTCACCAAGAATCAGCAGATTTGAGAAGTGAACAGCCAGTAGCACCTCTGTGTTACACCCAGGTAATTTAGTGCAGCACACACGTTTTGTTCATGTTACTTTTTGTATTTGTTGCAATGCAAATAAGCTGCTGTGTTCTTCTGATGTATTTTTTTTTTCTTATGCAGATGTACTTTTTCATACCTGCTGGTGGGAGATTTTTATAATATTCTCTAGCTGGATATTTCAAATAAGAGCCTGTTCATTTGATATTAAAATAATGAGGTTAATAAAGCAGTATTTGAAGCATTTGGAATTAAAGACATTTCAATTTATCTTCATGTATGAATGCTACATTCTAATTTCACTAAATAACTTCTTTTATTGATTTAGGAACTCTTTCTTTTTAGCTGAGTTTCCAGTTTAAATTATTCTTTTCTGATAATATGCCAATGATTAAAGAAAAATTACTTCACTGGTTCTGTGGAGCAATAATTTTGTCTCTAGCTTTGGATTAGACGTATTAAGCAGATGCATCTTCACTCTGTTTGCTTCAAACAAAGAATCTTCTTTATCTTTTTGCTCTTCTTTAGGAAAATTATTTATAGGGCAAATTAGCTACCCTGTATAAATAAAATTAATTTACTGGTTTTTAGAAAACTCGCTGAAATTTGTGGATAGGGTACACTATACCTGTTCCAGTCTGCAGTTAGGGATTTCTTCTGCAGCTGGTGCTGACTTCCTTGAAACATCAAATAATGACAAAGGAAAGAAGGATTTGGTGTCTCTCCAATTCCTCGAAGAAGGTCTTTAACTTTGAAGTCAGAAAGGAAAGTGAAAGAAGTGTTTCAGGTATGTTTTGCTACTGTCTGAAATACACTGTGGTTTTTTTTCGGTGGTGTTGTTTTACTTGTTTGTTTGTTGATACGCCACCTCAACTGAACAAATAATTTCTTTATTAAATTTAACATAAGACTTTTTCTCAAAATGGTCTTATTCTATGACAACCAAAGCATCACTGTTTCACTTTGGACAGGTGATGTATTATGACAGTAAAATTGATACTAGCTGTAATTGACACAGCTGTAAAATTGAGATTATATGCCCATTTACTGAAGTCTCTTTCTAAAGGCCATTATAGTCATTTAACTATGTGGTCATCTCTGCAATCCCTTGCCATTTAAACATTGTACCTCTATGTTACTAAAAGTGGAAGTTACTCTGACATTTCAAAATTAGCAAGCTACATTACCATTTCTTAGGTAATACCAATTTGAACAAATTTTAATAAAGGTTGATGATCGATTTTATGCCACCATGGCCATATATAAACTAAACTGGATTATGTTCAGGCAATGAAAGGTCCTGTGATAAAAACCAGACTTGTCATTAAATAAAATAAAAACACAAAATTGCTCACAAAAGACTTGCAGAAATTAGTTTTGTGGAACTAAAAAACTGTGCCTCATGTATAGGTCACAAGGAGTGACTGCAGCACTCCTGTGCTAGATCAAGTTAATGCTACCAGGACAGGTGAGGTGCAGGTACAGATGAACAGTGACCTCACTTCAGCTCCAGTCTATCAATGGAGCAGTGGATTGATCAGTTTTTGTGAAGGAAGAAGCTTTTAAAAACTTGCTTGAGACTAAGGATATAATCAGTTATTTTGCATTTGGTTAGATGTACCACTGGAGCCTTTATCCTTCTGTTAACAGGGGTGAGGTAACCATACTGCTTATTTGTTTATTAAAATTTCCTGGTATTACAGCAGTCATAGAATTCCAACATTGTGTCTTAGTTACCAATTAAATGATAAATTTTGCCAGAATTGTTATTTTTGATATTCAAGCATTTTCATTCTCTCTAGTCCTTAAAGAGAAGCTAAATGATTTTCAATGCCCTCTCTGCATTTTAAGCATTCAGCCAGAAAAGTAAAAGTAAAACTTGTCCTCCAAGTGTTTTTTACATTTTATTACATTTACTAAGTGGTCAAAATAAACTTGATAGAAAATTCATGGAAAATTCAATTTTGAGAGAATAACTATAAATGAATAAAATAATCACAACATAGGACTTCCTCAATTTTCACAGATCCAACTACAAAATTATAATGTTCAAAGCAAACAAATAATACTACATAAGAGCTAGGTATATGTAGGGTTACAATGACTAATGTTCAGAAATAGGTATTTCTACTGATTTGTTTAAATGTAACTGAAGCACCTTAACTAAAGCTGTAGTCATGGAAGTTCTGACTGAAATAATTACAGCAATTTGTGCTATTTCTGCTGTCCTCTCACTTTAGGGAGCTCCTAAAGTTACCTCACCCACTTCAGTACAAAGTTAATTGAGTAAGCAATAGCAGAGTTCCCTGGCAGAACAGAAATGGCATCAATATCCACAACCATTTTAATATCTGATCACATCAAAGGCCTAAATTATTCATGTTACCCAATGAAAGCTGATTTAATTGTGAATATCTCCTAGACAGAGCTGCATGCATTAAAACTGTAAGGAGATTGTGAAAGTTAGAAATCAAATACAAGTAATTTTCAAAATGTGGTTGCTCCCTTAAAAGTGGAAAGAGATACTGTTTCTCTCCATTAGTTGAGTATTTAAAAAAATGTTTAAGAGGTCCAGGCCTATCAGGTTTGGTGAAAACCAGCAGAGATTAGGAAGTTACTCCGGACTGAGAAGATGTAGGTCTCAGGAAGCCATACTAACAAAGGCAAGAAGTTCTGTTGCCTTGAAGTTTACATAAAAAAATCATAAGAGTTAGTCACAAATGGGAGAAAAATAGTAAAAAATTCTAGGGTCAAATTACAGCTCACTGGACTGTAGGCTGGTAACTGCTGATAAGGCAAGGTACTGATCTGCTCGTCTTGTCCAGTCCTTCCTTCTCGCAAAGAAAAGTGTAAATCCCATGCTACTTTAAATGTAAGGATTGTATTTTTCTCAAAGACCTGCTATTTCAGCCCAGAAATATTCCAGAAATGGTGGGCTGCAAAAGGCAGTGTTAATAGGTTTGGGATTGCATATCCTGTCTGGATAATAACACAAAATAATATTGTGTTAATATACATCTAATTAGACTGCAGTTACGTCTATAATCTACTTTTTCCTTTTGTTGTGAGAGATGTTTACCATGAAAATAACATCCATAGGACAGCCATAGCTGTCAGCCTCAGTGAAGGCTGGCAAGGTTTCAGTGTGGCACACAGATAGTAGTGGGCTGAAATCAGTTTTACATTTCCATTTCACACATTTCCTTTTGTTAATCTTTAATCCAGCCTTTGAAGACTTCAAAGGACATTGGCTTTCTTGGTCTCCTGTCTTTCCATTTTATCTTCATTGCTAGTATCTGAGATCTCCATAATTTGCTGTTAAAAAGATCACTCTCTCTTTGTCTAGAGACAGATTCAGGAATTTAAGGAGAGACTTTGAGAATTACTTGAATAACAACATTCCCACCTAACTCAAAAATAAGTGATGTACATGTTCAAAAATGACTCTTAAAATGTGTATACAAAGAGATCAGAACTTTGTATTCTTTCCCTAGGGGAAAAAAATTGTCAACAATTTGGTAACCAAAACATATTTGTGCTTGGTTTATTCCTAATCTACCCTTTTATTGACTAATTGCAAACTATCAGGTGTCAAACACATGCACAACATCTGAAGCAAGAAGCCTTGTTGCTAATTGGGATGTTTGGATACTACATTGTGGATCATAATTACATGCAGTGGGCTTCTCCTCTGCTCCACAGAGAAAACAAAAAGATTTAAATGCACCACTGCAGCAAAACATTGGCTAGATTGTTGCTACGTTTTACTAACTGGGGACACAGCAGCTACTGAAAACAAGTATATATATGAACTAGTATTGCAAATTACCTGGGCAAATGTCACTTTAATAGTCACATTGTGTTCACATGAAAGTGTCAAGGTGTCAGTAGAATATCTCTTTTTACTTCTTTGACTTAGTTATCAAAAAAATTCAAGCACAAGGTAGTGCATTGTTTTTTGTCTGAGCATGTAAGTCTTTGTTTTAGGACCATCCTGACCCCTGTCTTTGGCTTCCCTCACAAGGCTCCTAAAAAATTTCAGGAGACAAATTTTACTATGAGAAAACCTTTTCTGAAACTGGAGAGAGGCTGTGATGGTGATATGTCCTCTGAGACAGAATTTGTGTTTCAGAATTTGGCGTATTACTTTTACAGTTGGTCTTATCTGGGTTGATACTCTTCTACAGAGACCAGCTTCCCCCAGAGATTTTGCAATCTGCTGGGCTGCATATGCTGCAGAACTATCAACTTGGGAGGGATCTTTTCCAGAGAATGCACCTCCACCATGGACTCCTCAGCATCTGTACCTATCAAGAATGACCTTCTGGCCAGTCAGTCCAGCATCAGCCTGAAGGAAAAACAACTACATTTATTCACAAGATACAATAGCTCATCCAATACCATAATAGTATTATGTACAGCTTTCTTTTCTATTTGTCATGTATATGACTTTGTTCACAATGCTCACATTCCCATGCAACTGTTTAATGAAAGAGTTCACTAGATGGCTGGAGTACTCTTCAGAGATGTACTAAGCCATACCTTTGCTGCAGTCCCTTTTGAAAACCTTTAACAATGCAGCACAACTGTAGACATGACAAAAAGATTGCTCACTTCAAATCAGCCATAATGAAACGCTCTCTCTGGGTTACTGGTCAAAGTCTTCACTCAGCAACACTTTGATGAAGGCCAAGAACTCAGAGAGACAAAAACAGATCAATACAATCTGAAAGGTTAGCAAGCTTCAGCTAGATACACATACTAAATGGGAAGCAGGGGCTTCATGAAACTGCAGCTCAATGTTTTCAGCACAAGAGTACTGAGGAATTCTATCTCAGTTCACATTAATGGCTCAGTGGTGACACAAGTGATACTATACTTCTTTCTTCTTTCTTCCTTCCTGTGCCCCTGATAATGGTCCCAAATTCTTGCATAGATTTTGTCTGCCTCCTACAACTTTATGAGTTGATCTAACTTACTTAACCAAGAGAGATATACTGCTTCTCTGTCAAATTAGTAAATCTGGCAAATACATTCTGATAAATTAACTCCAGAGAGCTGAGAAATTCCATCCTGAAAGAGGATAAATGGAATTAATCCACTATTTTTAAATATCCAAATAAGTAACATGGGAGCAAAGCCAACTTTTATTTCTCAATTAAAGTGGTATCCTTTCATTATTCCAGTGTGATTAAAAGCACACCTCATAGTTTTAATCCTTTTGAACTCTTTACATGAACAGACAGTTTTGTGTAATGTAACTATTTACAATTTCATAGCAGTGGCTTTCTTATCTAGTGCCAACACCTGGAAAGCAGAACATATATAAAATTCTAATGACTATTGATACTTAGTATGTTAAGTCTCCCTTGAAATTTGTTCAGCTTTGTGAGTAATTTCAGTGTAGATATCAGATTGATTGTTATTTCTGGTTTTGATTTTTATTGTGGAAGTGCAGAGATACTGCCAGCCAGCCATTTTAGCACATAACTTAAGAATCGGGTTTTCCTTATTGAAAGTATTTTCTGGAAGTAAGACAAAGATCCAGAAATGTGTACTTGTGGCTCTCTGAGTAGGTATAGCTTCGATTTAGGTGTCCAGTAGGAAAACTCCAGTAGAAATAACTGAAGCTTCCTTAAAAACGCAAAGACTTTTGGTTAAAGGTATGCCATAGAGTTCAAGAGAGAATTTGCAAGAATGCGATGAAGTCCAAGTCTGCATAGGCTGTTATTTATCAAAGTATCATACCTTAGACCACCTTCTGCAAACTTTTCACTTGGAAGGAGATGATAAATGGTGACCTCATCAAGATACTTCTCTGGAATGACTTTTTAACAACATTCACCGTCAGCTCATTCTCTATTTGCTGTAGCAGTATGTCCAGTGCATAATTTACTGAAATCACAAGTGTGTGCACTCAGATGGGCTCCAGTGCACTGTTACATTCCTTGTATTCCATCGGGACCTAGTGAGGAAAAAAATGGACAATGAACACTCAGGGCCAAAATAAACACTCATGGCCAAAAGCACTTGTCTGAAAGCTGGAAATGAACCTCACAGTTATTTTCTGCAGCTAAAGATAATCACATGAAAGGAAATTAGATGAAAAATGATGAATTGTTGTCAATGCTTAATGCAGGAAAGTAAAAACACTACCAAAAGGGTTAACTACGGGATATTGCATGCATTGCCACAGAGAAGTAAAATAAACACAAAAGCTACACAATCCCATGATTTTAGCAGCTGATGCTAATCAGTCTGGTTTGCCATGTTAACTTCTAACTGTGGATTAGCAATAAATTTTGGAGAGCTGTGCTAAAATGAACAACTGTAGATAATATGATAGGCTGTATCCTTTACTCCCTTTTACACAGCTTTTATGCACATGAAAGAATAAACTGGCATTGCTCCATCCTCAGTACCCATTTTCTTACAGACCAAAGTGATCTCTCTACTTTCCTACTCTTCAACATGCTTGAATAGATACATCATATATCAATCAGCCTGTTTACATGTTCTGTACTCTCCTAACAAGAGGCAGGGACACAATCCACTTTGTATTGCAGCAACAGTAGCAATACATTAAGCGCACTCAGTGCACTTTATCCACACTAAATAACAGAAATTAAGAGTAGAACACTTTGCTGTACTGGAAACACATGTGTGCTTTGCCTTTCCTATCCTGCAGGTTTCACACCTGCAGAACTTACTGTCTTTGAAACAGCCAATGTGCATCACTCTTACAGTAGGCTCAGTGACTAATCCACTGAGCAGAGTAACATGGCTGTCAGCAGAAAAATTATTCAGAAAAAACCCCCAAACCTCATTGTTGGTAATTTGTTAATGTTCCTTATCTCCAGGGGAAACAAGGAAAATAGGAGTATTGTTTTGAAGAGACCTGCTCAGACAGTGATAGAATAAACAAACATATGTGCTATATACAAACATACCTTATGAAACTCACATCACCTTGGAACACCAAGAATGGCAGCACCATTTTTGACAAACATAAATTTTAATATAGTAGCAGACAGGGTAAATGATTTCTGGTGCTTCTCACCCTTACAATGTGAGTTGTAACATGCATCTGATAGAAACCTGTGTTTTCCCATCTGGTCTGACCCAGGGCCATGTTCCATTCCATTCCAGAGCCCTTATGCTTGCAATCAGTTTGTGTGCCAGGAGGACTGCTAAGGGCATACATTCCTTAGTTTCATCAGTGGCATAGCCTAACATCAAACCCTGCAGTAAAAATAGGGGAATTGCATTGAAAAATGGGGAAATAAGCCACCTATTTCCATGTTCTCTTTCTATTCTGCACCTTTGTCTCATAGGACATTAGCAAGAGACAGCAGTAATACGCAGAGTTAGTACCCTGCACATACAACTAGCCCGAAATAACATTTATGCGCAAAAATTACAGCCACAAGAGGGGCTGGTTCCCCAGAATGGCTCTGCCCTACACATCTGTAAGAACCCACTGCAAAGGCTTCATTAACATAAAGCTTATCAAGACTGCTCGGTCTTCTCCCCACAAATGACACAGAAATTTTTCCAGGCTAAAGGACTTGAAAGATCAGAAACTTAGCGACAGACAAAAACCTTAATTGTAGCTCTATCCTGTTAAGGCCACTGAATATGGGGAAAGCCACTTGCCTTGAAACTGGTGAAGGCTGTGTTCGCCCTTCTGGTGATTAAGAGAGTGCATAGTGCTCAACTGCTGATTCTTGCAATTTGCACAATAGTTTTTAAGGAAAGACTCCAGTCCATTGTAATTGTAACTGCTTGTGCTTAAACTAGGTATGAGTAAGTGCCTGGAATTTCCTGAACCCCTGCTCCAATGTCATCATCAGTCTTGCCATGGGAGACAGCTTGCTTGATTTCTTCACATTGTTGTTCTTAGGGCCACTAAAACTGTGCAAGTCTTGTAGTCCAGTCTTATTGTAAAGTTAGCTCATACATTCCTGAGAGTTCACAAATTGCTAGAGAAGTTTTTAAGGATTATCTAGTTATTTTGGCTAAAACTTTTTAAATTCTATGCATGTAAGCTTCCTATACTACATTTTTTATTGTTAACAGAAGCAGACAATCAGCACATTTATTTAACAGTTTCAGGATGTGGGTAGGTTAATGCTATTAAGCCAAACTTGAATTTTTGAAACTGATAGGATACATGTAATCCTACAAGCCACCCTGCCAAAGCTTGTTATGCTTATTATGATATTGTTTGTTATGGCATTGCTTATTTTGACCAGGGTTCAAACCATTTGCATATTAAACCTGGGAGAAGTGTTTGGAAACTGGTACCAGAAACTGATATTCCATTTTTCTTGTAGTTTGTTCTAGGATTCAATTGAATTAGGGGAAAAAGTACATTTCATACATGAAAAGAGAAGACTGAAGGGTAGTAGTGATGTAAGTAGTTCAACTGCTGGAAGGAAACTCCTTCAGGATGCATATAAAGAATACCTGAAGAATTCCTTTGGTGTGAACTTCCAGCGTGAAAGGCCTGTACACCCCGAGGACAAGGAACATGAGGGTTAAAGCTTTCATTGTACAAAGTTACAGATGTAACCACCTTCTGACATTTGTCCAAATACTAGCTCTTCTGCATCAGAAAAACAAGAGTGTCACATTACAACATGAAATAACTCACAGACACATGTTATGTAAAGAGGGAAGAAAAAGAACCAAAAAGTAAACTTTATTTTCTGGTTCCACTATATATAGAATAGCAAAAGTGACAGTGGATTGCAGGATGAAATTACCGCCTCTCCAAGCATGCTGGTCAAACCAATAGTCCACCAATTCTCTCCTCCCACAAAGAAGAATGCAAAACAATCATTGTTTATATGAACAGTATGTGAGAATGGCAGCAGAAATATGTAAACATCAGAAGGCATTGAAAACTTTTAGAACTTTAAAACTCTCAAAAGAACAGGGTGACACAAAAGATACCTGACACTTTCAAGAATAAGCCTTCTACAAATATGCCATCTTAAAATAACTCCTTCAATACCATCAGTGAGAAATACACATCAACAACAGTTGTGAGTCTTCTCCGAGGCCTGGATACACACTTCATTTTATTCTTCAGAAGACCATAAAAACATTACTTTGGCCACATGAACAGACCCATGAATGAACACATGTAGGATCTCATTGGGGAATCACAGAGAATACAAAATATTCTGAGTTGGAAGTGACCCACAATGATCATCAAGTCCAATCCTTAAGTGAATGGCCCATACATCATTTGAACGTGCAATTAGTATTATCAGCACCATGCATCTCGCTCACTTTTGGAAGAGTCATCATATGCTATCCTCTTAAGGGTACTTCTTAAAATTTGTTTATAATGTACTATAGCCTGGGATGTGATCTCTCCACAAAGCAAAATCATTCCAGCTTTTGCCACACACTCTGGAGAAAATAAAAATCAGTAAAAATCAGTCAGTAAAATCACAGAATTTTACTTATGCTATTATACAGAGAGATCCTGAAGATTATTCTGTGAACAAAGTATTAATCACAGGGGAAACTCAGTGTAAAGCCTCAGCACAGTTATGGGTCTTTATGCAATGACTGTTCTCTTCAGCTGATATGAACATTTAAAAGCCTGCATGTATTTGGGGCCCATCATAGACAATTATCCTTTCTTTACATTGTCTAGAAGCAAATGTCTGTAAGAGCAGATCAAATACATAAGGCTGTTTCTCCAAATACAAGAATTTCAACTCAGTGTTTTTCTGAAGCCAAAGTAATCTAATTTATTAACAGATGGCATTACCAGTCCTTGATATATTTTTATTACAGTAATTCATCCAGTTGTCCCTGGAAACCACAAAAACTTCTGGCTTCAACAAGATCCTGGAGCAAGATGCTGTGCAACTTCTTTAGAGATTTTGTACAGAATTGTTTAATATTTTATTTTGTTGTTTGTTTCAGGAGTCCATCTGGTCTGCAAACTTCTCTGTTTTATGTAAAAATATATAGCAGACAATCACAAAAAAAATTTTGTACAACAGTATGATCTACTAGGTCTATGTAATCATGTCACACCTGTTTCTCACATCTTACACACATTTTTCCTTAACATTTTTGCAGCATTCCTCTGTTGCCATCTTCAACTTTTCAGCAGTTTTAGAAGCATAGCTGCCTGAAGTATTGAAATACAAGCTTCATCAAGTCTAACACACATGCTAAACCCTCTCCTCGCATCTCACTGCTCACATCTGGGCACCAAGGATCACATGTGATGTTTCAGATGAAAAATTTAAGATCATTGTGTTTGAGATGCAGCTAGTCCTCTGTGCTGTAACTATGGCCTTGATGGCTTGTTCTAGAAATAAAATCACTGTATTTGGAAAGCTCTTTAGGTACATTCCCTTTCTGTGTCCGTTTTTCTGTGGCAGTCCAGCTCATTCCAATTTAGTAACATATTCATAGCCTCTATTGCAAGTAACAAATCCATGCATAGTCTTAATGGAAAGTCACACAGAATAGCAAGCCACTTTGATCAGAATCACATTCAAATGACCTTATCCTTCTGTGAACAAAAGGCATTGACCTAATTACTCTGTGAAGACATGGACTTTGACATATATCTTTCCACACTTCAATTTTTCCCTGATTTTATTAGATTCCTCAGTAAAATCCACCCTGACAAACCTACTTTTCCATGATACCACCTAGCGTACTTGCTACATTTCTTAATTTTTAATTTGCACTGGAGTACTATGTCTTTCCTTTATTCTGTTCATTTTTTCAGCTTCTTCCCTCCTTTTCCTTCTCTTCTGAATCAGAGTGCCACAGCTGAGCTCTTTTCTGTGAAAGTCTTGACTGGTAGCCAGCTATTGGAGGAATTCTGGAACAAAAGACATTATATCTACATTGATTACATGTTGTATTTCATTAATCTGTTTTTCTAACTGTATTGTACTTATCACAGGTAACCTTGGCATCTGGCTCAATTCTGAGATGAACATCTAGAACAGCATCCCTTATCTGATCACAAAGCTTATCTAGAAGATAAAAATAAGACAGATATCACGTTTCTTTCTTGTGATAAAAAAAAATTGATTTCTTAATAAAATGTAATTTCCAGTGGTTTAAAGACTTCTGGTTTTTGGGCATCTGCCAAGAAGTAATTTTATCAACTTACATCCTGAAAGGTATGTCTTACCCTGTTGTCACTTATGGCCTCAAGTCAGTTCTGACATTTTACTATCACCTGCACAGGCCAGCAGCCTTCTTGGTGAAGGGACAATGAAAAATGCCTGCAAAGGCATCTGAAATAATCCAGATAATTTCAGGAGAATTAAATACTCTTGCAGCAATTTTGGAAGAAGTATTTAAGCCAAGACCTTTCTTTTGCAATTTTGCATCCTTCTCCTCTTTTGTTTTAAACTTTGTGTTGCATTTTCTGTGTGCATTACCTGTTTTGATCTGCATTTTATAACTGTCAAAGGTCTGCACCTCTTCAAGTGTTCATCCCTTCTGTACGTGCAGTGTAGACCTCTGAAATTTCGTGTGTCAGTTTTTGTGGATGACAAGAGGAATTGCTATCCTTACAAAAGGTGCATTATATTGAAGCCTGCTCCTGCAATTATGCACTGTTATCTGGCTCATTCACGTTCAGAAAAGCTTTTGCAAACATTTTTTCAGGGTCAAGCATTGGCCTCTCGCCGTTTTCTACAGTTACATTTCTGAAGTGATGGTCTTTCTGTTTTGGGAAAGAAGCACTGGAGAAAAAAGGTTTTACCTGTACTGTCTTTAGCACCTATGATCTATCTTCCACATGAGACCTGAGTATATCAAAGGCATTTGGTTTGTTAAAAGTTAATGAACAAGTTAGGGGACAAACTGGGGTTGTCTCATCAGGATAACTGAACCAGTGCAAGCAATCTCTGTTATTACTTCAAAACTACAAGCTGAGAGAGGTAGCATATCTATAAAACCAACTTTCACCCATCATCATTACAAAAAAAAAAAGCCATCCAAAATATACTCAGCCACACAGGTACACAGCTGGATTTACAAGATCATCTGTATTAGTGAGCCAGACATCCACACACTTTGTAACAGTCTATATAATTATACATGTAAGTGCCAATTGCAAATAGCATGTCTCGAGGGTCCACAGAGAAAATTAATGGAGAGGCATAACTGAATATCCACCATAAACTACTTATTTACTTTTACAGATAATCTGGTCAGGAAGCACACAAACATGCCACCTTAAATTGGATGAAATTATAAGTCAAGAGTAAAGATATTCTGTATTCTAAAAGATCTGTAATTCAATGCAGAGTTTAAGTATAAACCGAATTTTAGTATGAGAACTGTAATTATCTCTCATCACAATCTAAAATCAAAGAAAATGGAGAAATGCTATCAGGTAGTTTTGATGAACAATTATGCCATCCATACCACCACACTCAAATACAAATTATAACCAAAAGCAAACATGAACACTAAAAATACATGAAGCCCTTTTATTCACATAGGTTATAGTGGTCTCAATGTCCTCATGAGATTTTCTTATGGAAATGCACAGGTAGCTTCTTCACTGACTTAATTTTCACAACATAAATCAACAATTTCTGTACTTTTTACCTTTCATTTCAAGCATTTTCCCCAAACAAGCCAAAAGTAAACATTTAACTGCATTTCTTAATCATTTGCAAAGTAAGTCCAGCAATTTAGAGTCTTGGAAAAAAACCAACATCACCATCTTGATAGCTGTAAATCCTGTCTTCAGCTCTTTGTGTTGCATTATTTCCCACCTTAATCATTATCCTTCTGGAATTTATTGCTACTCAAAGGTTAACACTTATATCAGTTCCATAAGCTATATTTCACCTTCACTGATAAAAACAGACCACTGCTTGAAGACACAAGGACATAAGATGAAAGGCAGAAACAACATGTGGTCACAATTTCAGACCCAGAAGTCATTTGAGTAAGCAAGCACAAAATTAGAAATGCCATGTCACCTGGCCAGTTTGATACCCTGAGGCAAACCAAGTTCTGAAAACTGAGAAATTCATTCCCTCCAAGAGGTGCAAGGCTCAAGCAGAATGGCATAACCTTTAACCACTGGTAAGTTTTATTGCCTAAGTGCAACATTACAACATTCAGTGCACTGTTTTACAGCAGAAAAGTGGTAGTATAACTGGTCTCACACTGCACCATTCCCCTCTAATGAGTAAGAATATGGATACACAAGAAAAAGTCACCACAAACCTTAGTGTTTGTCACCACCCTCTACTAATCACTTTTTTTTTTTTTTTTTTTTTTTTTTTTTTGTCTTTTCTTCTACTATGGAAAAAGTAAGAGGCAATGCTTTACTCTTAACATTAAAATGCTCCATTTCAAAGCACTACCTTTATAGTAAATTTGAGTCATTGCCATGTGTCTTGGAGGCCCAAACTTCCTCCAGTGACTCAGTTCTAGATAAATACTATTCAAAAGTAGCTTCTAGAAAAATAGTATTCAAAAAAAGCTGTATGACACTTGTATTAATTTAGTGAGCAATTAAAGCTGAAACATTGTCTTGCAGTTCAAGACCTGGAAAATACAATGGTTTTATACATCCTAAGCTTGTAAATGTGTGTTAGTAAAGATGTGACAAATAGACATATGCAGTAGTACAGCAGTATCTGGAATGCAGCTCTGAAGTAAATTATTGCATAATATGCCAAACATTCCAGAGAATCAAAGTTTAAAGATGACCTATAATATACATGTGTATAAAGTGTTACTTTTTTCATTACAGAATAAAAAAAATGAAATTGCAACACTAGTACACATGACAACTCCACTTCTACCTGTAGACTGATCCATGCTTTTATCAAGCAAAAGTTTAAAGTTACCTATGTCAGATTATATTGCATGCTAAACAAATAAGACAAATACTAGTCAAGAAAAGACATTAATCCAAAATATATTCAAAATAATTTTTTTTTTCTTTTCTCCATTGGAGGAGATCTCACTGAACTTTCATCAGATAGCATTCTTCTCTGTGAACATCAATAAAAGCAAAAATATAATCCTTATTTCTACTTACCAGAATGTCCTTCAGCAACAGAGTCTTAGGTAAAAATAAATACTTTTTCTTTTTCTGACATTTTTGATATCTTTAGCAGGCCTGCAACTGGACTACAGAAGAAACACAAGCAGAAGGTGAAGTGGAAAGGTTAATGTCTTAATGCCAACTGCTGATGTCATTGCTCCTCCTGTTTGTTCCCCAAAGGTAAGACTGATCTGGATGGCTTTTACAATGCACTGCTACAGACACTTCTTTCCTAAGACTTAAGTGTGGGTAACCTCCTAAACTGTGCAGAAGTGTATCATGATGAAAGAAATGTGAACATAAGTAATCCAAAGTTCAGTGCTCCTGGCAGAATTCCTTGATTCTCCATTATTACCCTTTATTCTAAGTGCTAACTAAAGAACATATTAAGATATTAACACAGAACACAGATTTTATTTGAATTTGTAGTGGTAAATGATGTTTTCAACTAGGCATAATGTCCGTATTTTTTACCCAGCCGCAGTAGTGAACTGTGCAGAAATGTATCTCTCTTTATGTGAAAATAAATGTTCAATACAGATCCATTTGGAAGAACTGCTCTGTCCTTCCACAATATTGTGGCTAGGTCAGGAGCTGTAGAACAACAAAAGAGCACGCCCTGTAGAAACAGGGATGAAGTCAGTGGGTTCATTACAAGTTCATTACCTTGAATTCCGAAACGGAAAGCTATACCCTAGCTCAATAAATTTTTGATTCATTAATGGTCAGGCTCTCTCAATTCATTTTAAAGACTCATACTTTTTGTCTCAATGGACAGACACTGGTAGGAAGCAGATAGACTCAAGTATGCAAACTAAGCAAAGAAGGCCTGCCCATTGGAAGCACTGTTTTCCTTTGGCTAGTTTCAGAACACAGGGCAACAACACACCAGAGCACCTGAATACAGCAGTGTCAAAAAGCTGCCTAGGAATAACAACAGTTGGGTCTGAGCAGCTCTACACTGCTGCTACACATTATGGTGAACTCAGCCTCTCTAAATCATTTGTCACTTCCAAAAATGATGCCCCAAAACCTAAGCATGTTAAACAGCAGCAAGAATGGTACTGAAACACAGGTACAACTTTGCTGCCAACAGAAGGATTTACAACTGTCCATTATGAGCAAACTACATTTCTTACCACGCCACCAGTGAACATCTCACAAGAGATATGTGTTCATTCTGAGGATTTCAATGCTAGGAAGGGGCACAACTTCTCTTCAGGAAGCTTCCCAATAGTGAGGTACATGAGGTAATAAAATCAGTAATGAAGGCAGAGCACTTAAACAAATGAAACAAAGCCAACCCTCAAAAAAATAAAGCAAAAAGATATCTCAGCTGCAATGAAGGTAGAATGTATGGCCTGTGGCAATGTAAGCAGGAGCTAGTGTGTGCTGCAAGAGGCCAGTCACTGACAGTGAAAATCACCCCTTTGGAAAGTGATATGTGAAGAGGACTTAGCTGAAAGAAAAGACCATCTTCACCTTTTTTGGTTTTGTCTTGCCTGTTTTTTTCCTTTAAAACCTAGAAACAAAAGATTTCAGCATGTAACACCAAGAAACACCAGTCCTCCAGAGAACAATGATTGCTTAAGTGTTTGTGGAGAAGTGCAATAAACAGGAAGACTTTATACCATGTTAATAATTATCACAAATGTCCTGTGAAATCCACTAGCTATTTCATTGCCTTTCTTTAGTTTCAGAATTTATTATGATACAGTAGAAAATTCTGGGTGGGGGAACTGAGCTGGGGAGTACCATTTCTAGACCACAACAAACAGGTTGTAGATTCCTGTTAGATTTCTGGTGGCAAAGACAGTAGACCTAGAAAATGTAAGTCTGTAGAGTATGTAAAAGTGTTCCAGGTGCCCTTGGATACATGCTCTGATGCAGCTGGAGGTAGATATCTTACTAAAGAGGTGTCCTTCTTGGGGAGAAGAGCCAACCCATAAGCACCTTGCATTTTCATCCGTACAGATGTTATGTGTAGCTGATAGATCGTTACACATGCTTTTACATACCTGACTATTATTAAAGTATTCAATATTAAAAGAACAACAGGGTGAAACAGTCTACTGAAAATTTCCACAGCAGTGAGCGACCATCTGAAAAGGGTGTCCCACCACTGATGCTCCCCATCCTTCTTCACCCATTCCAAGACACCATGTATTTAATATGTATTATGACAGACAGTGATCAGAGCCTTTTATCCATTTCCATGGGTCTGTTTTAACAGTTGTTGTAAATCATCATGTCATAACAACTGTAACATGTGACAGGACCTGGATAATTAAGGACACAATTCTAACAAAAATACAAGCACAAATATTCAAGTGACTACTTTTATCTCTGTTAATATTATCTACAAATACACGATCACAAAGGGTTCACATAGAAATACATCCTTTTCCATTATGTCCAAATACAGTATCAGAGGTTGTCATGGATATCCATCAGGACTGAGCCATTGATCATCCAGAAGGTAGTGATCAATGACTCAGAGTCCTGATGGACATCAGTAAAAAGAGGTGTCCCTCAGGGGTCCATACTGGGACCAGTATAATCCAATATCTTCATTAGTGATACAGACGAAGGGACTGTGCGCACTCTCAGCAAATTTGCAGATCACACCCAGCTGAGTGATGTGGTTGACATACCTGAAGGACTGAAAATCTTCCGGAGGGACCTGGATAGGCTGGAGAAGTGGGCCCATGGGAATCTTGTGAGGTTTTACAATACCAAGTGCAAGGTGCTGCACCTGGACCAGGGCAATTGCAGTGGATGAGAAGCTTGACATGACCCAGTCATGAGAACTCTCAGCCCAGAAAGCCAAAGGTGTCCTGGGCTGCATCCAAAGCAGCGTGGGCAGCAGGGGAGGGTGGGGATTCTGCCCCTCTGCTCTGCTCTGCTCTGGTGACAGCCCACCTGGAACCCTGCATCCAGCTCTGGGGTCCTCAGCACTGGAATGGCATGGACCTGTTGAACTAAGTCCAGAGAGGGGCCACCAAGATGATTAGAGAGATGAAGTACCTCTCCTATGAAGAAAAACTGAGAAAATTGGAATGGTTCAGCCTGGAAAAGAGATGGCAGCCTTCCAGTACCCAAATGGAGACTACAAGAAAGATGGAGACTTTGGGCAAGAGCATGCAGTCACATGTCAAGAGCAAATGGCTCTAAACCAAAGTGGGGGTTCAGGTTAGGTATGAGGAAGAAGTTCTTTACTGTAAAGGTGGTGAGGCACTGGAACAGGCTGCCCAGAGTTGTTGATGCTCCATCCCTGAAGTGTTCATGGCCAGGTTGGATGAGGTTTGAGCAATTGTCTAGTGAAAGGTGTCCCTGCCCACTGCAGGGAGGTTGAAACAGTCAATCTTTAATGTCCCTTCCAACCCAAGCCACTGGGCGCAAATGCTTTGCACAAGTCCATGTAGGTAATGTCAGCTCTCCCCACAGCAATCACCTGTATAAGCCCACTGCAGAAGGCCACCTCACTTAACAGGCATGATTTGCTTTTAATGAAGCCACACTGGCTGTCACTAACCACCTCCTTATTTTCCATATGCTTTACCACAGTTTTCATGGGGATTTCAGCAGGCACAGAAGTGAGACTCACTGGCCTGTAGTTCCATGGGTCTTTATTCCACAATATCACAGAATCACAAAATGCCTAAGGTTGGAAGGAATCTCAGCAGGTCATTTGGTCCAACTTCCCTGCTCAAGCAGGGTTGTTCTAGACCCTGTGGCACAAGATTGTGTCCAGATGGTTCTTGAGTATCTTCACTGAGCGACACCTAACAATCTTTCTGGGCACACTGTTCCTGTTTGTGATCACCCACACAATAAAGTTGTTCTCCCTCATACTTAGGTGCCACTTTTCTGCTTGCTGGCTCTCATCTTATTGCTTGGCACCACAGAGAAGAGCCTATATCCATCATCTTGGCATCAACCTATGAAAAACGCCAATCACTTGGTTTTTAAAATTTTAAAAGTTTAATATTATTAAAATTATTATAAAAATAGTAATACAATTAGAGTAATAAAAATTAGAGTTAGGACAATTACAAGATAATAAAAAGCAAAGAATTATGGATGTCCAGATGCTCTTGGACACTGTCACAAAAAAGCATGCCTTGTGAACAAAGGAATAACCTTAAAAGTAATAGCCTGTTGCATATTCATATATCTCATACATGATGCATAAATTCCTTGCAAATTAAGAACTTTTCTGGTTTTTGTCAACCTCTTCTCCTTAAACTTGGTGGTTCCATAAAGAGGGAGAGAAGGTGGAAGAATGTTTGTCTTTTCTGATAAGGAGGCTGTAACTTTATGAGCCCCCTTCACTGACATCTCTGTGTGAAGAGTTTCTTGATTATCTCATTTTCTCGCTTGAGCTTGTAACAAATTCTATATCACAGAGTTTGTATTTCAACGTTATGTTGTAACCTAAAACTACATTTATCACACTACTTAAGGGAATTAATACAGCATAACTTTCTAACATTACACATATCATCTTCATTGTAACATTTGCGAAAAGCCAATCATAAAATATGCATTTTTCAAAAACCCATTAGATATTTATAGACATTCCTGAGGTTCCCCCCTCAGTCACTTTTTCTGAAGGCAGAACAGGCGCACTTCCTTCAGTTCTTCCTGGTAAGCGACACTCGAGTCTCCTCATCATCTCTGTCACCCTCCACTGCACCTGCCGCAGGAGGTCCATGTCTCTCTTGTACTGAGAAGCTCAGATTTGGACACAGCATTCCAGATGTGCCTCACTAGGGCTGAACAGAGCGACAGGATCACCTCCCTCAAATGCTGACATGCTCTTCCCATTTTGTTAGCGTTCCGGAACACACATAATCACGGGATATGATTATATGCAGGTGCTTTTATTAAGAGCTCTGGGAATCAGGGGTCCAGACCCAAATCTGACTCCAACATGGCTTTTGAGCTGAATGTATTTTATATTCTATCATTATATAACTTATTAAGCTTAGATTGTTCTATTGTATACATTGACATGAGTTTCTCGTGATCTTTCTTAGGTCCCTGACCACAGTTTCTCATGATTATTCTTATGATTAAACAGTAATTATATTTAATTACTAAACAATCATCACTTCTAACAATTATATCATTTATCATGTACTAGCTGCACAGGTGCAGTTCTACCAAGTACAAGTTCTTCATGTGCTTAGAGTGTTTATTTTTCCAGGGCCTACTAAGCTTATTTTTCCTTTTAACCCTAAATTCCCATGATTTAAAAACCCTTTTACTATCAATTTCAAAAAGGGAATTTGTTTGAGGGATATCAATTGCTTCTGTAAGAGTGAGGCTTTTCTTTGCCTCTCCTGTTGATGTTTCCTAACCCGTCCTGTGCAGAACACACCGTCAGCATTCAGGAAAGGAAATTATGATGGAAAACGGAAATCGCTATGGGAAAACGGAGAGGTGAACTGGAAGGCCTTTTAAAGGCGGGATTGCTGTTTAAAACCCCTCACGGACGTGGAGCGCAGCCAGGGGCGGCTCCCGCCCTCTGAGGGAGGGGAAGCGCCGCCCCCGCCGCCGCCGAGCGCAGCGGGGCCATGGCGGCTCCGCGGGAGCGCGGCCCGGGCCCGGGGCCGGGGCTGGGGCTGGAGCCGGGCAGCAGCACGCAGACATCGCACCGGCTGCTGGCCTACAGCGACGCGCTGCTGTCCATCATCGCCACCGTGATGGTGAGCGCCCGGGAGGGAGGGAGAGAGCGGGATGGGGGAGAAGCCTGGCGCAGCCGCGGCTGGTCCCGGCTTCCCGGGTCGCGCCCTCACGGGGCCGGTGCCGCCGGCTCCGCGCCCGCCCCGCTGTCGCGACATGTCGGGGCCGTCACGCAGCGGTGTCGGCCACCCCAGAGCGCTCTGACTCCCACAGCTGCTCCTGGCTACGCGATCCGCGGGCAGCTGAAGGTTGTGTGGTTTTAGGGAAGTGCTCGACAAGGAGAAGAACGTGGCGTGCTAATAAAACGTTTTGTTGTTTCAGATTTTGCCGGTGGCTCACACAAAAATACATCCTGACCAGGTATCACGTGCCGTTTGTTGTTTCTTGTGTCCTCGCAAGTAGATGTGACATCCTAGTTCAGCACGCCCCGCTTTAATTTCGAGTTACAGGCTTTCAAGAGCAGTAACATAAAACCTAACAGAAATTTCACACAGGGCGAGGTGAACTTTGGGCGTAAAACTTTTAGATTAAGGTTTGTGCTATATGCAATGTTGTGACATACAGCCTGAATGAGCTAAGTTTGTAGGCCATAGATTATGACTAGTTACTTTCCTATGAGAGATGAACTGCCCATCTGACCAAAGCATTTCAGAAAGCGTCTAGTCTTCTTGGTAATAAACCATCACTGAGACAAGCCACTTATATAGCACAATCTGAATGCTTGTTTTAAAGTCTGTTCATAATAAATGTAATTAAAATAAATTATGGTGGAAAAAGAAGACTACAGAAAATAAATTAATTCTGATAATACCCAGGAATTTTAGGAAACATTAAGAATTTGAGAAAGTTTACAGGTTTTCTCTTTTATAATTATTTATTTTTCTACTCTTAAATATACCTAAGTCTTAGTTTAAGAAGCTCAGATAATATCGGTAATGCAGCAAATATACAATATGAGTCTGTTTAAGGCATTGTATTGGTATTTTCAAAATTTGCTGAGGTTAGGCCCTCTCATTTCTCCTTTTTAACAGTCGTCACATGAAACTTCTGTGATGCTTCTACTGTGGAAGTAGTCAGTGCTGTGAAAGTAAAAGAGGCATATTGTGTCCAGTCCTCTGGACAGTGCATTGCTATAGTAACAGTGATGAGAGACTGCATAAATGAGTAACAAGGTGAATAGAGCATTGGGAAGCCCTTTTACAGGTTGATGAGATGTGTTGATACATCAAATGCCATATTTCAACCTACTTAACAAGTTCCTCATAAACTGATTTCTCTGCAATGTACTAAAGAGATTGTTGAATGGGAACTGCATTGTTGGGACGCATTTTCCAAAAATACTTTACATTACAGTACATATATTTTCAGATGCTGGTAATAATTTTGTTACATAACATTTATATTTTGTTTCCTTGGGTGTCACTTTCTGTTTCAGAAATTAGGTGAAAGTGTTCAACAACTTCTTCTAGCAAAAATTGCTGTCTACTTGATGACCTTTTTAATAGTCACAGTGGCATGGGCAGCTCATGTAAGGTAGGAACATGGTGTTTAAATTTAAGGTCAAAAGCTAAAAAGTGCAGGAGATAACCATGTCTCTGAGGTATTTCTGTCTTGCTGACAGACCTCTGAATTGTCTTTTGTTGAATAATATTAAAAAATCATTGTAAATAAACGCTACCCTTAGCAGTAAAAAGCTACTCTTAACACCACTGCCATTGTCATACAGAGAAAAACAAGCATTATATATCTTAAAGAGTTTTCATCTTACCTTGAAGGCTAGATAGAATAAGACTTCTAATTCTGCTGAAAAAAACCCCATTAATTTGTAACTTGCATGTTCCATAACAAAGGAACTGACATAGTACAGCTGGCCTAAAACTCATCTCTCTGTCTTCAGCAGCAGTTGTCACAAAGTCAGTTGTTGCGGATTCTGTACTTTATAGAGCTGTGGACAGTCCCACCTGCCATGTCTTGGTGGTTAAAAAGAAATTGTCATGCAGGCATCATACTGAAACCAGGGCAGAAAATACTCTGCCATTCAAATAGAAATCAGGTTCTTAAGAAGTGCCCCATGATTGAACTTGATTGTATCGCGCTTTTAAGATTTTTTTAACAAATTTCTTTCGTATTTGAGCTATATGAGTTTTGGTGGTACCTGGAATACTTGTATTAATTCTGTGGCAAAAGAAATTGAGTTTCCCCGTACTATCATAAATGTACAATTTATATGAAATGTTGTAAAATATATTTTGTGAGTTGTCTTGTTCATGATAACCTTACTGTGCCTTGCCTTGACAGGTTGTTTCAGGTGATAGAACATATAGATGATGTCCTGGCTCTTCTAAATCTGGTGAGTGTTGTCAGACAAGCTGAATGGTTAGCAAGCAGTTACAGGTCACTTAAGTGTGTCTGTGAATATCCAAAAGTTTCTACATTAAATAGTGTAACTCTGACATATTTCCAAGTCAGGAAAATACAAAAATCTTCAGTTTCACTGTGACTGATTGATAAATAACTTGCTTTTAATTTGCAAATGTTTTACTGTAAACCAAAAGAAACTCTGCAGCAGGTTAGTCTGAAGTTCTTCTGAGGGAACTGAGTATTTTGCAATGTTGTTTTAAACTCTGTTCTCTGAAAGTATGCAACCAAACAGTTATTCTAATTTGGTTAATAAAAGCAATGTCGGAGCTCCATGAGATAAAACTAGAGGAAATTATTTTAGAGGAATAGCCTAAGACATCTGATTCTTACCTAATGTAGCTTTCAAAGCAATGTGTTTCTTTATGCTTTTGTTTGTTGGGTTGAGTTTTTTAATTTTGCTTTTTAAGATGCAAAATATTTAGAATCAGCTATTAATGTTCTTGACAAATCTGAAAAACCTGTTTGGAAATATACCTGTGGTATATTTAGCATTGCTACTTTAGAAAGAAGTCTCTTAAAAATCATAGCAAAACTTTTACCTGGGGTATTGGTTGACACAGAAAACAGTATTGTTTTCTACAATAAGCTTGTACAATTTGCATAGAGAACATGGAAGATGTGTATAAAGAACATGGAAGATGTAGTCAAAACTCAGCAACTTTAGAAATGTGGGTATTTTTAATAATGCAGCACAAGCATTTGATCTCCTTGTAAAATACAAAGCAAAAAATGCCCTCATTGAAGATGTGTTTAGAAAATACATAGTGGTTCAAAATGCTTTTTTTCTGTTTTAGGCTTGTATGATGATCATAACCTTCTTGCCATATACAGTAAGTAATATTCTAAAATCTGACATTTATTTAAATTACATTGTTTGTTTCTTCCTTTATTTGGAAAGATTTTACCAAAGTATTCAGAAACCCAGGAAAGTGTTGTTATAGTATAAACACTGAATCCATTTTCATAGTTGTGTTGCTTCTTTAAAATTCATTAAGCTGTTTTATAACTTCCAAATACTTCATGTTTTAGACCTGGCAGAAAATGGGTATTCTAAAAACAAAAATTACAGTATCATAGAATAGTTTGGGTTGGACGGTGCCATTAAAGGTTATATAGTCCAACCCCTGCAAAGATCAGGAACATCTTCAGCTAGATGAAATTTCTCAAAGCTCCATCCAATCTCCCATTGTATGTCTCGAGGGACTGGGCAGCTATGCCACTGTGCCAACATTTTACCACCCTCAGGGTAAAAAATTTCCCATGATTTCTATGAAAAAAGCAACTGTATTGAAGATGGTCCAGGTTATCTGATAAGAATTTTGGTAAGATAAATAAAACTCCTGTGTGTTTGTGTTTCAAACTCATCCTTATATTACAGGATGTTTTCCTTTTGTAATTTAGCCTAAGTTTGTGTTCTCACTTCTGATTTGCTCTGCAAGGTTGATTCTGGCAGTTGAGGGTTTGTGTTTAAAATCTGCATAATTTTTGGTCATATGACTTCAAAAGAATATTTGCAAATGAATACTATATTAACAGAACAAAACAGTTGCTTCTTGACTGTTGTATGTGTAAGACAGGCGCCTGTAGATATGTGTCTTATATTTAGTCTGCAAAAAATAAGGCTGTGGTCAGTAAGACAATCTTTATCAGCAAAAGAACATGTAACAAACATGCTTTTCATTTTGCCTTGAAGTTGAAACTATTTTTGGAAAGCTGTCCATGTTACCTTAACACTACACCCTGCTTTGCCTTTTTTTTCCCCTGTTTTATCCTCCCCTAAAGAAGCTGCAGAAATTAATACAACAGGGAGCCATGGAAGTAGACAAAATAAAAGACTCAAAAAGCTTTCCTAATATCAAGAATTTTCACACCTATGGCATCATGTCAACCAAAACCAGTTAAACTTTATGCTCAGATTCAAGCCACTCTCTAATTATTATGGAGGCACAGTGCCAAAGTGGCTAAGGTTTAGCACTGTCAATGGCAGAGCAAAACCATCTCTCCAGATGCCTTTGGTTGGGATGCATACATGTATTTGTGGCTAGAAATAGCATTTAATGGCATTATGATGAAGTGCAAATTAGTATGTAGATTTATGAATATTTTCAATATTGACTGAAGAGTGCTTCTATTTCTCTACTGTTATTCCTGCATTGCTCTTTAATTAAATATATGATCTTGTTGATGTTTTTCCAGTTTTCCTTAATGGCCTCCTTTCCAGGGGTACCTTTTGGCATCTTCCTGTTCAGTGTCTGTGCTGTTGTCATTGGCCTTATACAGGTATTGGAGCTATCCATTTACATGTTCACTTTTACATAGACTCTCTTTTGTAGAACTTAAATTAAGCTTCTTAGTGACTGGCATAAATTGCTAAATATGTTATTTATATAGCATTCTGTTTCAAAGTTATGCCCATTGGTGATAACACAGTACCTGTATGTAAGCTTCACTGTCCCATGAAGCTGTTTTATACAAGTAAATCATCTGGTCTCAATGTTCACAGAATTCCTTTCCCACTCTCTTTGAAAATGCCTTGGGGAAAGAACAATTGAGTTTTGCTGCTGATGTCTTTCTGAGCCATGCAGCAGTGGGTGAGGGAACACAGGCTTTCAGTCTCAAGTCCAGCAGCACTCTTCCTCCTGCTGCAGTGCTTTGTTGCTTTCAGTTGCTCACCACAGAGGTCTTCATTCCTCTTCATCAAGGATCAAAGGTCATGACAGACTCTGCAGAGGAGACTAAAATCTTCACATGCAGTGTATTGTCAAATCTCAGAGTTTCTAGGACCAACTTTCCATATGGGAGGGAAGAGTAAGCTTGAAAGTGTTTTGGAATGTGTTGATTTGTAGTTTTATGTCTTATGTTTGAAATCCTGTGTATATTTATATATAATAAGTTCAGTAATGCTCTTTTCCTTGCAGGCTGTGATAGTAGCATATGGATTCTATCACCCACACTTACTGAATCAACAGATACAGGAGTCTGAAAATCAGAATTTCTATAAACGTCATATCTTAAAGATTATTCTAAGAGGACCAATTTTATGCTTTTTAGCAGCCATCTTTTCTTTTGTCTTTATTCCTTTGGTAAGTTCTCTTGGTTAACAGAAAACTTTGATGCGACAGTTTGTATTAGCTGTCTTTAGGACTGTGTATGAAAATAGTAATGTCTATATTAATTATGCACACTTTCTCAACTGCAAGTTCTAGGGTGTTGTTTTTTGCATTGAATGTATTTAAGCACATGTATCAACCTATAACTTGATCCATGAGTTTGTATAGTGTAAAAAGAATATTCTGCTAAAATGTTACTTGCTATGCCTGCTTGGTTTGTTTTGTTTTAAGTAGGTCTTCTAAACTCTGTGTTAGTGTCTTATGAATCAGAAGTAATTGAGGTAATATGGAGAATTGGAATGTAAAATGGAACACATGTTGCACAAACTGAAGAAAAGTGAATGCAATTGCTGCACTAACTTAGGGTGTAAGAGCAAATAGAGAAGGGAGACCAGTTAGCTCACCTGCATCTCAAAACAAATAGTTCTGGCTAAGGACTGCTTTTACATAGCCTCTTCTGTCTTTATTTGATGTTGGTGAGTTGCTCCTACTTATTGATAGCTTTAACTCTTTTCTAGAGCCCCTACTCAGAACTAGTTTTGAATGTATCTTGAGCTTCCATTCCTTTTGTTCTTTAGGAAAAGATGGATTTAACTGAATTTTGAGAAGGATTCCACAGAAATTGTCAGTATTTGAATAATCCTCAAGTTTTAAATAATCCTCAAGTGAGAAGTCAGGTTGCTCTTGATGAAAGGAGCAGTTATGAATCTAAATATGAAAAGATGTAGTTTTATGTGAAAATATGTTTTCCTCTACTTCCTCACTCTGTTCACTGTTTGTTTTTAATATCAACAATGGTGAAATAAGTTTCCAAGTTGCTCCTATGCTTAGACCTGTGCAAAGCCTGTGAACCACTTAGGACCCACCAATGTGTTTTTGTGACACAAATAGTAGAATCTTAGAATATTGTTAATTGGAAGAACCCATAAGGATTATGTGGGATAATTCTTCAACTTCCAAAGCAGTTATTCCAGCACTTTTTGTCAGCAGAATTATTTCCCTACTTGTTTTAGTTTGCTTTATTGCTGGTACTAAATTAACTAGGAAAAAGCAGTATTTGGTTCCACATGCAATATTTAGGAAGTGCATGAGCATTTCTACTGAGCCTTGTTCTCTTTAAAAAAGTCAAGATTTCTTTTTCTCAATGTTATTAGTTCTAAGATTGAGAGTTACAGTTTCATATTAAATCTGGTAGGTGATTTATATTTTGATAACTATATTTAAACTGTTCATCTTCTTCTCCAACAGTCTTACGTACTTCTTGGACTTGTAATCGTTTTTCCGCATCTCACTCGGTTAATTAAATGGTGTAAAACCAAAATTCTCGGTGAGTAACAAAATTCTTAGGTATATGTTCAGATTAGGTTGTCAACATGTTATGCAGACAGCCCAGAATGAAGTAATTTCAGTTCTGCTTTCATTTTTGGTCTTTGAACATAGTGATTTTAGGGTTTATTTATGTGCTTCTAAACAGTGTCTCCCTTGCTTCCTAATTTCCCGTAATTGTAATGAGATTTGTGTAAGGCACAACACATTTAAAGTGCAAAAACTTTCTGATTTGTCCTGATAATGTGAGTGCATGCAAACACACTTTGGTATATGAATGACAGCTGCAGGACATCTATCCCGTTTCCCTCCTCAAGAGGGAGCATGGAGATGGAAGAAAATAAGGAAGCAAGCTCTATGCTTTTATCACTTTCTTCCCCACAATGCTGAATAGTCACATATTTTCAAACAGGCAAGCACTGCACCTTTAAATCAAACTTTCTCACAACAGTTGACTGTTCAGGGTATTACATCTCATTAATCTAACTGCTATCAACCAAAGAGGTGCCTTCACACACGTCTTAAACTAGCCCAAACACATGGTTCCTTCCCTTACGTGCTTTCTGCCCTCCTTGTGTCAGGAGTAAGTTGCACAACCATAGCAAGCTGAGCTGCTCTTAAATCCTGCTGAGAAAGAGGTTGCTGTTGCTAAAATAAAAGAAGCAGGGGATATCATGCAACCTACTTGGCTGAAAGGTGCAGTGTCCCTCTGAGAGGGACTACAAAACCACTGAACAGATAATGTCTTTGGAACGGACGTTCCCAAACTGGGTCAGAAGAATAACACCTTTGTACTTCTACTGCTGCTGTTCAGACTAGTATAAGTCTGTTTCCAGTGCAAATATGAACATACTTCTTACTCCCCCATGTGGCAGCAATAACAAGGAGGCAGAAGTGCTCTGAAAGGATGAAGCCAGACTCTCAGAGCCTGAGAATAAACACATACAAATATTGTCCATGTTTATTGTGATGTGGCTGCTGTGGTTTGTAGTCAGGTCATGTCTCTACCTCTCACCCTGTCAGATGGCTGAAATACTGCTTTATCGAATTTCTTGTGATTACACCTGCTTTGCATTCCTGTGAAACCTTAACCTTTTTCTTTGTCCAGTCTATATACCTGAAGCAGTGTATTTTGGCTAGCTAGGCAGTTCTGAGTTCACTCTTCAGAGAGGTGTTCGACATTTCCTATAAAAACTACACCTTTTGACAGAAGGCTTCAGTTATTTTAAATGAGGTCATTCAATATCCCAGTTCAGCCCCCATGGTTTTTTTCAAGACAGGTTTTATTGCCATTTAGTCTAAATTCTCCAAGCTGTCCTAGAGGCCGTACAGCCGTTAGGGCGTCCTGAGATGCTGATTTGTTTTGTTCAATTACAGCTTTGAGTCATTATTCACTTAGTGGAAATGGTTTGCCGTATAGTTTAAGGAAAGAGCTTTTTTTTTGTTGTTGTTCCTAAAGCACTTGTCTTGAATTAAACATAAATTTCAGAGAGAGGCACATATGCTGGAAAAAGTGGAGTGACTGACGTGTGGATGACTGGCATCCTTTTGTCTAAAGAAAAGTTTAGGCAGATAGGGAAAAAAGGAGGTCACAGTAGGTTGTTGAACTACCTTATTTTACACTTCTTTTCATGATTAAGCCTCTGGATTTGTTTCCAGGTCAGAGAGGTGAAGAGGAAGAACATCATAGCTTAGAAACCTTCACTTTTTACCTCAGTGAGCCTCTGAGTAAGGAACGAGTAGAAGCATTCAGTGATGGGGTCTATGCCATTGTAGCAACCCTGCTCATTTTGGATATATGGTAAGGCTTTGTACTGGTTCTTACACTTCATCTTGTTAAATAGATGAACTTCTGTTTGTATGTAATATTTGAGGAAATAAAATTAATCAGACATTGTGTTTGACTTCCAAAATCTGCATTGGTTATCTTAAAATACGATTTTCTGGAAGGACACAGAGCACAAACCAAAGATACTTCTAACACCTACATTCCAGCAGTAATGATCATCAGTGTGTGTAATACGTGTTGGGGTATAGAGTCTTGAAGAACAAAGCTTCCTTTTTTGCTTAGTTATGTTTTCAGATGAAAGCTTTTTATCAATAAAAGCTGTTTAGTCAGTGTAGCAATTTTATTAACCCAAAGGAATGCCAACCTGCATTAAGATTTCCTTTTATATGTAATTTCTTTGCAGAGCTGTTATTTGAATGCTGTTTCTAAATAATAAATTAGAGAAGTACAGAGTAGATTCCTGATTTTCACTACTTTCTCAAAGTAAAGCAGCATAATTGAGTCTTGCTTCAAATGTGTTTTTATAACAGTAATATGCAAAGTAAAGTAATTTTTCTCTCCACAGTGAAGACAATGTTCCAGATCCCAGAGAAGTTGAGGAGAAGTTCCATGGCAGTCTTCTTGAAGCTTTAAGTGAATATGGGCCAAACTATCTTGCTTACTTCGGCTCATTTGTTACAATTGGTCTCCTGTGGTTTGTCCATCACTCTCTTTTCCTTTATGTAACAAAAGCTACCCGATTAATGGGACTGCTCAACATACTTTCATTGGCTTTCATTGGTGGGCTTCCACTAGCTTACCAGCTGACCAGTGAATTTGCAGAAAAGTCTCATAATGAAATAGAAGCCATTCAGGTCAGCTGCGTTATCACTTTCTTTGCCAGCATATTTCAGTTTGCCATATGGACTACAGCCCTACTCAATGAAGAGGAAACTTTGCATGCCTTTGCTAGATATGGTGGCAAGGAGCACGCCTTCATGTTTGCCAAGCTGGCTCTGTACCCTTGCGTAAGCCTGGGGGCCTTCTTCCTAACTTGCTTGTTAAGTGAATTTAGCACAGCAATTTTCCATCTTATGCAGATCGTAATCCCGTTTGCTTTCCTTGCCTTGCGCATTTTTGTTAGGATTTCTTTAACTGCCATAAAGTCTGTGATGTCTCTCTCCAGACGGAAGATTGTATTGTTAGAAGAAGAGGAGGCATGTTTGTCTCCAAATGAAACACTGTCCTAAATTTCCGCACAATGCATGTGAAGTTACGAGATCAATTTCAGCTCCTCTGACTCGCATTATGTTTGTGTGTGGATTATATTGATGTAAACCAAAGCCTGTATTGACCATAACTGGGGCATATTTATGTTTAAGCTGGCCATACTTGAGACCCTTTATCCAAAGTCTGCTATTGAAAACACTGGGTAAAGAGGGAGTGCAAAGAAAAGCATATTCCCCTTCTTTTAAGATTGCCTTACAGGAAAAAATGCTGCTTGACATGTAATTGCAGCAATGATGGATTAAGAAGTACACAGATACCCAGCAAAATGGCAGCCAAACACAGAAGTTGGTTAAGCCTCTATGTAAGAGAAAGTGAGGCATGGAAACCTCTGGAATTCTGGGTGGTACATCATAGTACAACATATGTTCATACAAGTTACTGGTTTCCTTATTTTTTTTTTTATTTTAATTTTTTTCAATGTTAAATTTTTTGATTTTTTTTTTCAATGGTCTGTTGTGCATAGTCACAAACAGGGAATAACAGTTGGAAATCTGTGTTTGAGTGTGAGTTTAGATGGGAGTTGCAATTGTGATAGCAGTCTTCCAAGCCATCTGAACACAAGTTCTTTGGCCATATCTATTCTTTTTTTTTAAAAAGGGTGTAACAAATGAGGATTCATGTGGCTTTGCATCCAAGTTTCAACTAGCTCTGCTGTTTTCTGAGGGAAAAGAGCTCTGTGATTACACATAAGGGTTTTTCTGTTCTGCAGAAGTTTCTCGCCTGAAGTTTTAATTTCTCAGGCTTTTTGTGTCTGGCTTTTGTCTGTCAGTGGAACATCCTTCTGTTATTTGGAAGGCACAGTATCCTATTGAAGGAACTCTCCTTGAAGACTGCAGTGAGACTGCAATGTGTGAGAGTTCCACATCAGGTAAGGGAGTTGAGCTTTCTCCTGAGTTGTGGACAACTAAGGGATCCCACAGATTTCTGAGTCTCAGGAAGACAGCAGAATAAACTAACCCCTAGAAGTTCTTGTCCATGATAATGTTGAATACTTTTTTTTATACTTACATGAAGCTGGATAAGTAAGTGTTTTTCAAATCATCTAAGCTTTGGCTGCCCTAGAAGCCATTACATTTCCTTTTGGCAGAGTGATTAATTTGTATCTTGAATTATCTTAGTGCCTGACAACTTTAATGCCATAATTAAAGGCATTTGGGGAATTTTGTTGTTCATCATTAAAAAAAAAAAAGTGGCAAAACATGCCTGAAGAAATTATAGGTGAAAAACAAATAATCTTGTTTCAGTTGAGATCAGCCTTGAAAGCACTTGTGCTTTTGTTTTGAAGCACCTTGATACCGAATATGTCGTTGTGAATATTACATACTTCTTGTGAAGAGTATGTTCAGCTATACAAGGGGATTTATACCTAGTTATGGTTAAATGACTTCCATTGTGTTGTGTATAACAGTTTTTCTGATATTAATAAAAGCACTTTTGTTCTGTATGGTTTTGTTTCTAATGTGCAGCAGACACATAGTAAGTAGTGAATATGTGTATTTGTAATAAATTGCGATCAGTGAAAAAACCAAAACTTCAAGCTATTTATTTCTTCTCTGTAGGTGAACTTTACAGTCGATGTCTATAATTAAAATTATGTTAGATGGGTTTTTCCTACAAGATCACCAAGGCCCCTTCCAACCTCAGCAGTTTTGAGATTTTTTTTACAAAAGACCAAAATGTTTTTAATGTGATGTAAAGAAATGCTGATTCTACTTCTCATAGTACCTGAGGGGAATGAAACCCCAAAACTGAATCTAGCCAAGGAGTTTCATTTCGGTGTTTATAAGGATGTTTTGTATAAAGAAATGAAAAATATTACAAGCCACTGTGTTGGCTAAGTAATGCTTTGTTTTGTTTTGTTTTGTTTTTGGGGGTTTTTTTTTAGTTTTTGCTTTGGTGTGTGTGTTGTTGGTTGGTTTGGTTTTTCTGGGTTGGTTTGTTTGTGGTTTTTTGCTTACTCCACTTACAAATAAGTAATTTGTTCTGCAGAAAGAAACTTTTTTTTTTTTTTTTTTTGCTTGTCATCAAGATAGCATTATTCAACACAAATTTGGTATTATCTCAGAACCTAAACCTCAGGACAAACATGATGTGAGACTTTGTATAAACAGCTCATTCATTTAGCATCATTTTAAGTTCTTGAGAAACAAACTTCATTGATTTGTGTCATTCTCAAGTAGGAATATAATTCTCAACTGTAACTAATTGTTCTTGATAGAATTACTAATGACCACAGGGTTTCGTATCTATGAAAATTGAAGTGAAATACAATAATTACAATCACAGCATCACAGAACAGATGTCATTAGAAGGGGCCTCTGAAGACCATCTACTCCAACCCTCCAATTTAAAGTAGGATTGGGTAGATGGGTTGGTTGAGCATCTGTACAGAGACCATAACCACTTAATGACAGATTAATTCAGGTTGTAAGAGACCTTTAAGATCATGCAGTCCAGCCATTCACCCAGCAGTGCCACTAAACCACATCACCTGCACCAGATCCTCATGCCTCTCGTACACCTCCAGAGACGGTGACTCCACCACTCCCTGGCCAACCTATACCAATACCTGACCACCCTGACACTGAAAAAATGTTTCCAGTATCTGTTTTCAAAGGGCTCAACAGGTTTTAATGTCCAATTATCCTTACTGTGAAAAATGCATATGTTATGATTGGCTTTTTGCAAATATTACAATGAATATTATATGTGTAATGTTAGAAAGTTATGCTGTATTAATTCTCTTAAGTAGTGTGTTAAATATAGTTTTAGGTTCCAACATAATGTTAAAATGGAAGCTATGTATGTGGGGGGAGGTTTTTTTTTTAAGAATGAGATACTCTCTTCAAGAAACACCTAAATCTTCCAAAGTAGAGGAATTTATGGCTTCTTATGAAAAGAAACTAATTTCTTCAGGCTTTACTCAGACTTGAAGATGCTGTGGGGATTAAAGGAAACAGTTAACATACCACAGACAGAATTTCTTGTTTTAAATAGAATATATGCATAACCATAAAGAATATATGAATATGCAACAAGTGTATTATTTTTAAGGCAATTCCTTTGTTCACAAAACACGCTTTTCCTGACTTAGTGTCCGAGAGCATCCGGCCGGCCGTAATTCATTGCTTTTTGTTGTCTTGTAATTGTCCTCTAAACTTTAATACTCTAAATTAACTCTAAAATTTGTTACTCTAATTATATTACTATTTTTACAACCATTTTATTACTATTATTAAACTTCTAAAATTTAAAAAAAACAATAATTAGCATTTTTCACACTTACGAGTTAAAAAATAATAATAATAATAAAAGGGTGGTTATCTTTTGTTCCGTTTAAAAGGGATAACCCTCGCCAGGGGATGCACAGCCCAGCTCCCTCAGGCCTTCCTGGCGCCGGATCTCCCTGAGGGGCGGACTCGCCGGCGCTCGGGAAGCAGAACTGCATTCGGCTTCCAGGTCACGGCTGCTCCCCGCCCTTCCTGCCGCCGCTCGGTGCCGCCTGCCGCCGCCAGGATGATCCCGCCGGTGCAGGTCTCCCCGCTGATCAAGGTGAGGGCTGTGGGGATCGCCGGGGCTGTCCCGGCGGTGCAAGGACGGCGGGCGGGTCGGGGCTGGGGCTGGGGGGGTGCGGCGGGGAGCGGCCGTGCCTGTGCGCTGAGGTGAGGGCGCGTCCTTGTCTGTGTCCTCCGCAGTTCACCCGCTACTCGGCTCTGCTGGTGGGGATGATCTACGGCAAGAAGCGATACGGTGAGTGCGGCGTGCCGGGCGGCCGCTGCCCGAGCCCGCCCCGCAAGGGCACCTTGAGGTGTCCCGGCCGCCATTTCCCGCCTCAGCCCCGCCGGTGTGAGGCCGCGGAGCTCTGTGAGATGTGGGCTCCGGGGAGTTGTGTTTTAAAGCGGTTCTGTTCTTCAGACTACCTGAAGCCGATTGCTGAAGAAGAGAGGAGAATAGAGGCGGAGGAGAAGAAGAAACGTGAAGAACTGGAGCGAATTGCAAAGGAGCTTGCAGAAGGTAGTTGCTCGGTTTAGTGTGTTCATCCCACACTGTCTTGCAGGTGTTTCGCTGCAGGATTGGTGTTACACCTCAGTGTGCACCTAGGAGAAACTGAGGACTGCAGCTAATCCCTGGAGGCAGGAGTTAGGACACGTACTACTGTTTAATTATGCCTGCATTTTGAAAACCATATCACAGCAACACTTAACACTTTTGTGACAGTCAGGACTTGTTAAATGGCTGACTTTCCACCAAGGAAACAAACTGCTAAAAGATGGTGGTTATCCTGTGAGGAAAAAACTGAATCTATGTATCAGCTGTAGCAATATATCCTTTTTTCATCTGGTTGTGTGAGCCCTTTGCTCCATGCAGTGCCAGAACCTCACAAATATGACTGAATATAGGGCATAGGCAATGGTACGTTATTGCAACTTGAGACTTTTAAGTGGCGTCACACACGAATTCTAAGAGGTCAGCTTGGTCTTTTTGTATTTTGCAGTGTTAAGAGCTGCATTTGTTGTATCTTTGTCATAGCGGGTGTGCTGGAGGGCATTACTTGCAACTAATAGTGCTGCTTTTGTTGTCATTCCCTTCCAGCTGTAGTATTCCTGCTGTAGTATTCCTGCTGCAGCACTGTTTCGCTTGTCCTTAGGATTATTTCTTTTGTTCCCTGTACAAGTCTAAGAATTCCTTTCCCACTGCCATACAGAGGAATATACTCTCTGGCTTTATTTCAGGGTTTTTAGGTAGACTTAAAACTAAGAAGAACTTTAAGAAAATTGATTAATATCTCAGGCTGTTCTTGGTGCAAATACATTCTCAGTAACTCTTTCCTAGTGAAAGAGTGACATTTGCATTGTTCTAAACAAAACTAGTGCTGAACAAAGCACTATAATTAAACTACTCTTACAGAAATTAAAATAGGTTTTGTCTGTGATTTACTGGAGATAAAGTATTTTGCCTTCTTAAAGCCATCATCTCTATTGGTCCTGGACTAAATAAATGGATCTTTTAGATGTTCTCTAGTTAGATGAAACTTTCTTTATTTTTGGAGGTGGAGGCGGTGTTGTAAAGTTGCTAGAGCACCTAGTAAGGAATTTTTTTTGATTATTGCTTTAGAATATTTAATCTGTGTAAAAGTGGCACAAAGGTGACAGGTCTGTTGTTCCCAACAATGGGTTTGGTCTGTTTTTTTCAGAAAAGCAATTGTTAAACTCATTATGTGCAGTGCAGTTGCTGAAGATTGTTCCTTAAAGATGGACATACCTGTAGTGGTAGCTTTTTCTGGACTCATTTGACTTGTCAATTCAGAAAACCGTCTTTTACAACTGAGTAAACGTAAAAGTTTGCCATCACCCCAGAGCTGTGAATTCCAATTCTGTTGCATAAACAGAAGGGGGAATCATATATATTAGCCAGAAGGAAATTACATAAAGATAGGCTTTGATTCCACTATGATTTGCATGTTTTAGTTCTTTGTGGGAGTGGGTGATAGTTCTAACTATGTTTGTGTTTTCCTTCCTTTTAGCAAGCGAAGAGTCCATACTGAAATAAACAACAGATTTCATCTGAATTTTGCACATGGAAATACATGGCTAAGCTCTGAGCTGTCCAGTGGTTTTTGAACTCTGTGTGATACTCTATCAATAAAGTACTTAATACACTTCAGTTGGTATTTTTTTGAGTGAATTTCACAGAACAGTAGCAAAAATAGGGACAGAATGTTCCATGTCCTACTTCTGTTTGGGTCTCTGGAACTGCTCACAGTACTCCAGGTGGGCTCTCACCAGAGCAGAGCAGAGCAGAGGGGCAGAGTCCCCTCCCTCCCCTGCTGCCCACGCTGCTCTGGATTCAGCCCAGGATCCCGTTGCCTTTCTGGGCTGGCAGTGCCCATGGCTGGGTCATGTTAAGTTTTTCATCAACCATCACCCCTGAGTCCTTCTCCTCAGGGCTGCTGTCAGTCTCCACTCAGCCTGTAGCTGTGTCTGGGATTGCCACAACCCAGGCACAGGACCCTGCAGTTTCCCTTGCTGAACTCCATGGGGTTTGCACACCCCCACTGAAGAACGGACAGACAACTCTTCAACTAACTAAAATTGAAAAGAAGGTGCATTTATTACAGTGCTGGGCACATGCGGAATCATTTCCAAAGGCATGTGCAAAAAAGTCACAAACTCCTCTCTATTTATAAAAAAAAGTTTTACATATTGAAATAGTTTCCAGGACAGTTTCTATGCTGCTTATTACATAAACATGAGCTCTCGCCTAGTATTATAATTACTGAATATCTGTTATGGTGTGCAATTGTCCTCTTTAAGTGGGTTGGTAGTCTTCGTGGGAGGAAGTAAGAGTCTTCCTCAAGGTGAACTCTTCGTCTGTCAAGTTGTCAGGGCTTCTTGGCCTGCTGGTCACAGTCCAAACCTCCTCTCATTCTTAGAAGTCAGTGGTATTTATGGCTCCTGCACTCTTAAAATACTTCATATATCACCTGTCCTTCCCAACCTTGTTTCAGTTATCCCCACCTGGTATTGATTAATTTCCTTGTTCTTTGCTAACTACATTTCTAACTTAACCCTTTGACTCACCACTCCCAGCCTGTCCAGGGCCCTCTGGAGGGCATTGCTGCCTGCCAGCGTGTTGACTGTTCTACAGAGCTCAATGTTGGCACCAAACTTGCAGAGGGTGCCCTTGATCCTACTGTACGTGCTGCTGACAGAAGAGTATTAGCCCCAGCACTGACCCCAGAGGGACAGCACCTGTCACTGGTCTGCAGGGACTATGAGCTGTTGATCACAATTCTGTGTTTCTGTCATCTTTCTTTCAGCTTTGTTATCACAGTGGATTATTGCTCATTTCTTTCATGTGGCAAGATCAGTCAGTTTTGATTCTGGCTTGTCAAGCTATGTTGTGATCTGAGGAATTGGTGCTGACTCATTAGTGAGATGTTCTAAACATTACAGGTGTTGGGCAGATGTTCCTCAAAACTAAGTTACAGATGAATTGTAGTGTGTCTTTTTCATAAGGAGTGACCTGCTACATATCCTGATTATGGAGGAGAGACCAACCATGCTCTCCATACTGTCAACAAAAACTGGCTTCAGGAAGGAAAGCTATCCTTGTAATACCTCTTAGATAAGGAAGAATTCCTAAGTAGGGTGGGAAAGGTGTCATGTATCTTTACAGCCATACCACAGGGACCAAATTATTTCTCTGCCACCCCATTCTGGCCAGACAATTGATGATAATCTGTCTAGGTTCCAGAAAAAAAAAAAAAAAAAAAAAAAAAAAAAAAAAAAAAACCAAAAAAAAAACACTCGTTTGTTCTGTATTCTGGAAAACACTGCACCCACCTGTTCTGCTGGAACTACATTTGTGTGACTCCTGGGTACTCTGCTGCTTTGTGAAAAGGAGTTGAATGGTTTTCTACTGAATCTAGGTGAATGTTTTTTCTAATCCTATAGTTTTGTGGAAGGAGTAGAGGATGAGGCACAGAGGAAGAAGATCTTCCTCTTGCAAGTTTTATGACAGGTGATGCAAACAACACTCAGCCTAGACTGAGTGGATCTAAAATCTTGGATCTAGTACTCTCTGAGCATTCATGGAGGTTTCCTTGTACAGGATCTGGATATGCTAGTGGGACAAAGCCCCTTTACCGAGCGCCAAGACATGCAATCCATCTGCCTGAAAAGTGGATCTGGGATCCATACCCTCCCTGTGGTGTTCAGTGCCATCTCTTTGAAGAACTGATTGAATGTTGAATTGTTCCTCTTCCTCCTGCCTGGGAGCAGATGAGCACTTCCCAGGCTTAGCTCAAGTCAGCCTGTGGCCACCTCAGAAAAGTCGACAGTAAGCATTTCTCTCAGATATACAAGAGGTGGCTGAAAATTTCATTCTCCAATCTCCCTGTCAGTTTTTCCCTCCCTTTCTGCCAGAACTGCCACCTTCACAGCTCTGCCAGCAGCAGAGGCCTTGTACATGCTCCCCCATCTCTGACTCTTCCAGGTCAGGCATCTCCACTCACAGCCCAGCCACAGTTTGGCTGTAGCAGAAGGGCATACACATGCTCTTTTTCAGTAGCAGAGAGGTCCTGTCTTTTGTCAGCTTGTCCTACCCCTTCCATCAGGAACAGCAGATGGTGGCCAGGATGCAGGAATAAAAATCCTTTTCCAGTTTCTCACTCAGGCAAGCCTCTTCTCCTGCATGGATGGGAGATTTACATTCCAGCACAGAGCATCTCTCTCAGAAGCCTCACCTGCCAGTCTCACAGGGATATTAATTTTCCCACCCCCTCAACCACCACTTTCATAACCAAGAATGGAAGTCTGTATGCATTACCTGCTTCAGTGAGGCACTGACAAAACAGATCCCCTCTGGTCTCCTGCTGCACTTCAGAGCTGCATCAAGCCAAAGGTGAAAACACCTAACTGGATTGTAGGCAAATATGCTGTGAGCAGATCTGAGTTCTCTACAGCCCTCAACCAACCTTTCCTGGAACTGTGTTGTAATTACGTCTTTTTTCAGGCCTGCTGTTCTGACCTGCCTTTGAAGCAGGGTAACTGGTTCTTCAGGGATCTTTGATGGCTTATGTTGCCTTCTAATAGCACAACTGCTGTTTGGCCCTGCTTCTGACAGCTGCATAGTTTTGCCAGTTGTGCCTTATCAGAAAGAAGGAACACCCTCAGGCCTAGGTGTGAACACCCCCATGCCTCCTGTCCTGGGATGAGTTTATGATGCTTGTATCCCCATTCGTCTATTTAGCTCAGAAATAAGTTTTACACTTTTAAGACTGGTTCTGAGAGCAAAGCTGGGGAGAGAAGAAGTGTGGAGTTTGTTATCAGAAACTGCACTTGCTCCCTTGCATCCTTCTCCCGGACTGTGTTTTCTGCAGCACAGACACCGAGAGAGAGCTCTCCTTTGCTTTTTAGTTAGTTTTTAGCTAGCTGAGGCAGAGAATTTCCCTGGACTGTGGTTTCTCTTTTTATTGGAACTGTTTAAACCCACTCTGGACTGAACACCCAGAAGAGCACCAGCAGCTCACACCTGTGACCCACTGGGCTGGGCCAGGTCTGCAGCATTTCCAGCACTGGAGGGACTGATAACAGACTGGGTGAGCTGAGCTGCAGCCCACCAAAGAGACTTTTTGAGTTTGTCATCTCTTCAGATTTTTTTGTTTTGTTGTTGTTTTCTGTGCTGGTGAATACTTTGCCTGTGAAATAAACAGGGTTTTTTCCACTTTTCTCCAAGGAAATATTTTCCCAAACCAGTCTGGGGAGGGGCCACTTGAATCTGCTTTCTAGAGGAACCCCTTTAGAGATTTCCTCCCATATTTGCCCTGGAAGGAAGAGTTTTGCATTGTTAGATGCAGTTGTGCTTCACCAAAAGGAGATTGGCATGATAAAAAGCATTACCCTACCTCTGCAGGATCTGCTTCTGACGTGCCTTTTTCCCTATCTGATGTGAAAACACTTTGCTTAAGACATCAGACCCAGGTTGTCATGGAAACTGGCTCAACCAGCCCACCCAAGCAAAGTTCAGTCCATCACACCTGGTAAAACAGTGAACAAATCTGTTTCTTGGCCCTTTTCTTTCTCCATGTCTAACATATCCAAGCAGCCGGCTCCCAGCTGTAAAGGAAGACCACTGCAGGAGGAACTACGGCAAATTTCACTTGCGTCTAAATGACCAATACCTTCAGTGAGAATCACTCACTGCTCCCATGGAAAGGCTCCACCCCTGAGCAACAGCCTCCTCCGCTGGCACCCCACACCTGAGTGTCCATGGACACCCCTGCATCCCTTTAGGAATACCTGGCAGCATGCTGACAGGGTGTGATGGGCAGGCACACCATGCTCCTTGAGCGAGCAGCCCTGCTGGAGCACCCTGCAGTGCTCTGAGTGCTTCATGCTGGTTACAGCGAGCAGGAAGGTCAGCCTCCAGGTTTTATTTCCCAGAAAACATCTGAGAATATAGGGAGCTTTTCACACTATTTAAGCATCTGGTGTCTTGTGGTGATCATCAAAATCCCACTGCCTATCACTGTGCCATACAATAACCTTGCGGCATTTTTCCACATGGTCCTCTGCTCTGGTGAGACAAGTTTCTGTATTTTCCTGAAAGACACATGGCTTCTCACGGAATTGCTGCATATTGATTGAGGATTACATCTTGCTTACTACACTGAGACAGGTAAATGATCACCAGGTACCACCACAGCTCTAGTTTTCCTTTTACTTACAATATTTTTGTAATGTGAAACAATATACTGAAGGGTAAGAATCCTGAAGGTAACAGGAGTAATAGAAGAAGAAAATCCCCAGCAAAACAGATCTCCAAACAATTTTAAAAAAGAAAGAGGGGAAGGAGAGGGAATAGGACATGAGGGTGTGTCTACTACTACAAGAGTGTAATTAAATATTCTATTTTTACATGAATAAACATGAAAAGTAATTTTCATTTGAAATAAGAGTCATGAATAAGGAGTATGATCTAAAAACCAGACATCTCAGAGCAGGAAGAGGAAAGGAAGGACAGTTAGTTCCAATCAGTTATGTTAAATAACTGGAATTATGAGGCAAAACAGAACAAATTTACGAGATCTTACAACTCAGGTTGCTTGGTTAATTGTAAGAGGAACTGTAATGGGTAAATGATGATACTGTCTTCTTAAAATAGTGCATAAAAGAATGAAGCTTCAATTAGTACACAGTGTGGATCCTGCTCCTGGAGAAGGCAGCTACTGTGTGTTGCATTAATAGCTCCATATATGAATATATATGACTATATATGAATATATATGAATATATATTAATAGCTATCCGTTTGGGATAGCAACCTATCCAGATTCTTGAAGTGAATGCAGATGTCTTGTCTGTCAGAGTGTTTCTTGGATTTAAATGGAATCATAATCTTTTAGAGCAGTTCAAAGATTTACTATAGTCAGTTTTCATGCTTTATCTTTACCCTCAGCTTTCCTTCTGATATCCTGATAGATACAGACTTAGATATGATAACTTTATTTCTTCCTCTTTTTTTCCCACTGTGCAGGCTATGGTTGCATTCACTGTCAGTCTCATGAGGTTGTAAGGAGCAGCACTATCCCCATCAGCTTTAGGATAAGAAGTGTTTCAGTGCAGGAAAAATACTCTTCTATAATCTTGCAGCTTGATTTATTGGGCTAAATATTGTTCTGTCTTGTCACATGCCATCTGACATAAGATTCATTAAATGGAGGACAGGAGACAGGACAGAACTGGCTCCCTACCATCAGGAAGAGATACAATTAAGGCAAACAAGATCTAGCCCTTCCCTGGTTGGTCACAAGCCTAATAAATTATCAGAATAGTCCAATCAGGAATGTATTTGTACCCCATGATTTTTTTTTTTTTTTAAGTTTTTTTTTTGGTTTTGTTGAGGGGGAAGTTGTTTGTTTGTTTTAGGGTGGGTTTTGTTTGGGTTTGGGTTTGTTTGTTTGTTGTTGATTGTTGTTATTTTTATGTGGGTGTTCTCATTTTGTGTGGCATGTATTTCAGTGAGAACAGGTTTAAAGTATGCTACAGGTTCTGGAAGCTGGAGCTGTTCCTCCATTACAGGTTATTTCACCTGTCATATAAAAAGAAACATAGAATTAGACACACAGTCATAAATTTCCGTCTCAGTCATTACAGGAGGTTTTTAGAACTTTTATCCAACGATCAGTTTAGGTCATACCTATAGCACCCTATATAGAGCTGTCTGCTGTGCAAAGTAATTGTATGTGTAAGGCTGCTTGGAAAGAGTATTGTAGAATTTGCGGAAATTTTCCTTGCTTGAGTATCAGCTACTTATACAGTAAATAATTTTTCAGAGACTTTCTAGATCATAGTTCAAACACTTGCTTTTGATATTTTATGTTAACTACTGTGAATCAAACTGAGATAAAACATTTAGACAGCTCTAATAATTTCTAAACTGTGTCATTTGTGCAATGTCCACGCCATGGGCTGTTGGAATTTTGGTCCAGTTTAGAACAAAAGAAGAGTTCAGTCTCTGTGGAGTGCAGGCACCCAGCCATGGCAGATATTTGATCAGATATTTGGGAGAGGCCAGGAGAACCTTCTACTTCTGCCCTTTTGAGAGTCAAACAAATCCTCAGGCTATCAGAAAAATTTTCAACCAGTACCCACTACTGCTAATGTTTTCAGTACTACCCAGGCTGGGCCCACAGAAGAAGAAAACCATGTTTAGCCAAAATAAATTGCTACTGGTTACTGCCACTACTGCATGTTTCTAGGTAGTACCTAATACAGGCTAGAAATGCAATGAACCATTATTTCTTAAATGTTCTCCTAGGATTTGGGGATCTTGTCTTAACTTTTCTTAGCTTCTGCTTCATGACCTGTGGGTCAGCAGATCAGCCAAAGTGTTGTTTACCTGCTGTTTTCCAGGGACAGCACATGACATTCTGCTTTCCCCAGCTGCATGGGAATTCATGCTGAATGTGTTCTCACTAGTTTCTCAGATAATAGTGTTTGGGATTTTAAGTTGGTGGCCTTCTTGACAACCAGTTCTGGTATAATGTTTGAAGGCAAGGTGCCTTCAGCCTTGCCAGAGGATCCAATCTTACTCTGCTGTGTCAGAAAATCTTGCTGTAATCTGTGAGGGTGTCCATAAGCACGTTTTTCAGTTAGGAAGGAAAAGCTAATTACTTTTTCTGACCTCTTTTTGCAGCCATTCTCTCTTCCTCTTTTTTCTTCTCTTCCTCCAGAGCTTTAATTTTTGCATCATACTCATCAGCACGGGTCTTCCACTCATTTCTGTTGTTCAGCAGCCCATCAAGCATAGGCTGAATTTCCTCATGGAAGCGGGAAAATTCCTAATCAAAACACACCTCTTAGTACAATGCAGTGCAGAGGGAATGCTTGTCCATCATACCCCAGGACAGACTCTTTTTGCTTTGCAGAAGTCATCAATGGCAGAAAGAGTCAACTTGTTGCAATGCCCCAGAAAAGGGCAGATTTTCACTTGTCTACCTGTCCCTCTCTCCAGGAGTGGTGCTGCTGCACCAGGACTCAGTCAGCTGGGATTTGAACTCCTGTTGATAAGGGTGGGGTGTGTAAGGGTGCACTTTGCTTACCTTATAGACAAATGTACACACAAAGTCAATGAAACCCACTTGAAGCTTTGGAAGCTCAGCAGCTTTCCTTCGGTCCATCATTGGCTGTGGGAGGACACAAATTCACCATGATTTATGAGAACACTTAATTAAAAAACACGCCTCTATTTTCTCCCCTTGTTGTGTCAGTTCTGTCATGCTGTCCTAAAGACTGTCCATCACAGCCCTCTTCCTCAGCTGCATAGGAGTGAAAAGGGTTCAAATTTCCATTGCCATTTTAGCAGAAATTTTAGACAGCATTTCAAGTGTCCATATGTGGGGAGGAGAAGAAGGTTTTCCCTCGTGCCTCTCAAACATCTACTAGGAAAGGTTCATGCTGTAAATTGTTGAAGAGCTTTTAAATCGTCTAAAACATGACTGAAGAAGAAATAATATTCTTACAAGATCTTGTTGATTACTATATAATTTGTGGTGCCACTGTGGGTAGAGGGAATGCATGAAAGTCTACTTTAAAAATCCCCAAACTACACAGGTGGAGGACACTTAAAGGAATTATTTGCCTCTTTCAATGTCAAATTCATCCATTAAAAATGTTAGAAATGCCGTTCCGTTTACTGATAATTCCTTGACTCTATGAAGTCTATGTTCGCACTTTTTCTCTTTATTAGGAGCTCCTCTTTCTTCTGTGACTTATCTATTTAGTTTTTAATTTTTTTCTGTAAGGGACCTGCACAAAATCTTCAGGGCAAATCACCCCTTGATGGTTCACAGCCACTGAACCCATCTAACTATATGGACAGCTGGACGAGAGGCACTTGTCACTGTCAGGGATGCTCTTCACTATCTCAGAACTTATTTTTCTAAAGGACTTTGGCAAGCACTGTGATTTTAGGCAGACACAGAGCACTCAGGGCAGCACTGCTGGTAGTAAGTCTCTGCTGAGACTTGCTGTCTGAACTGAACTCTGGTTCTTGCATGATACTTACAATGGGCTGCTGCTGAAGGACGCTTATTTCCAAATCTCCTTGCTCCCAGAACTCAGCTGCTACCAGTAGAGCTACCTACATTGACACGGAGGGAAAAACAGCAGTTAGCACCAACTTTAGCCCCATAACTTGATGCACTTCCCGTCTCCATTCTGAAGCAAATCTCACTTCTTATCCTTCTGTTTCTTTTGTCCAACCATAGCCTCACTTCTTCTCCCATGAAGGGCAGCTGTGGCAATTGGATTTCACCTATCTAATGACAGCTCAACAGTCATATTGCACTGGATCTCATTTGGCCACTGCTCATCTATTGAGAAATATTTCCAGTCTATTCCCTTCAAGGATTTGCTTACTGGTCACCTTTTGGGTGTCTATTTTGATTTTTTTTCTGTTGTCCTTTCTTCATGCTGAACAAGAAGGTAGATTTTATTTCTTTTACTCTTCTTTAAATTTTAGCATTTATTATTTAGCAATTGCTCAAGTACAGTTCAAGAAAACTGTACTTGCAGGAAAAGTTGCCCTTTACTGTTTTAGTAAAGGAAATAAAACAACTGAGCAAACTTCAGGTAGTTATTGCTATAATTAAGGCAATGCATATATTACATGTAAAAAATCTCACTGTGACCTAAACATCTATGTAACTGTTTTGTTGGGTGGGGTTTTTTCCCTTGGGTTTTGGGTTGGTTTTTTTTTTTTTTTTTTTTTTTGTTGCTGTTGTTGTTGTTGTTGGGGTTTTTTGGGTTTTTTTGGGGTTTTTGTTTTTGTTTTTTTGGGGGTTTTTTTGTAAACATGAATTTTGTACAGAGCTCACAATTACAATCTGAAAGATTGGTTGACACATCAAAACCACAGCTAATCCTTTTTGTAATTTTGGTAGGAGACTTTGAATTAGCTTCTAGGCAGCTTAGAAATTGCATTGCTTTGAAGTATAAGCTACAGAAATCCATCAAGATATCAAGCACCTGACCTTACTCTGGACTTCCCAAGGCTTTGTGATAGCTGACAAGTCACAGGCAGTCATCATCATGGCCCTAAAAACAGGAAAGAAATTAAATTTTTTCCCTATTTTTTCTGTCTCAGGACCCTTATACCCCAGTACTGTGTCAGGTATCCCATGGCCCTTTCTGAATTGATAGATGTGTTGCTGTAACAGCCTTGGGATTTACGACCGGGACACTGATTAAAGGTTGCTCTGTGGATTAAAATGGAATTATGATGGGGAAATACTTGCTTCTGGTACTAAGATGTTTGCTGCTTTACTGATTGCTGGGCTGAACTCCTTGACTTTGACACCTTTGGCTCCCCCACAGGTGTGTAGCAGTGCAGTCTGCAGTGAGGTGGGGAGAGCACTTTATCACCAGCACAGGGCATCCTGCAAAGTTTCTGTCTGGCCACAGCAGCAGCATCATGCAACTCGGGTTGGTTGCCACTAGGAACAACAGCTAATGGATTGGATGTCCCTGTTTGTGGCCTACAGGGTGATCTGGTAGGAGTGTACGACCAGAAGGTATCCTGCTTCTCCTTGGGACTATATGATTAACAGGACACTTACTTGGATGAAGAAGCACTTTTTTTTCCCTGAGTTTTTTCCCTGCTTCTCCAGAAGATCAAATCGAGTAGCCAGTAATGTACCCCTTGCTGACTTTGCAGCATAAAGCACATCCTGGAGCTCTCACAAGGTGTGCACATCACTAACCTTTCCCCAGAGCCGACTACTCACATGACAACCTCTTTTTTTGTTGTCTCCAGAGACAGGTACTCAGTCCAGGCACTCGCACTGTCGTACGTCTTAGACTCATCAACGATCTTTTGAAACATTGTTCGCTTTCTTTGGGGGAAAAAAAAAAAAGGTTAAAAAAAGAAAAATCTATGAAACAAGGAAACAAATATGTCAAAAACAGCTGGACAATCCTGATATTGGTGACTCTGCCAGAATGATTTCCACTAGTTGTTGCCCTGATATTGTTGTGCCAACAAAACCAAGCACCATCTTCTGCTTCCTTAGCTATTGTAAATGCATCAAAAATTAACATAGTGGTGAGATATGAGCAGGTCCTTGACAGCATGAGCTACTGCAAGTTCTGTCAGCTGAGAAATGCTTACACCTCTGTATGCAGTTCAAGAAATCTTTTTACTTAAAAGTTAAGCAAAGTGCAGAAACCTAGAGCTAGCTGGAGTATTTTTAAAGATGCCTGGCTTTATATACTTAGTCAGGCATTGTTAATCTTATTTATATAATCTAAATGTATATTGGGAATTCTGGTGAATGGTTTATACACAATACACCCTTGTTTGAAGTGGCATGAGATCTGGAGAAATCTGAGTATTAGCAGAGAGAAGAGTTACAGTGTCATAGAGAACACATACAGAAGTCACAGTCACTTGTGTATGTGTTCTATCTTCAGTAATCCTGTGTCTTAGCTCAGCCAAGCCTTTGTTTGCAGTTCATGGACCAAGGAGGGCAAGGACCAGTTTGTTCCCAACTAGTGAGGAAGTGGTGCCATATAGATATTGTATCTCCAGAGTGTTCTGGGTATTCCAACGTCCCTAGAATTCCTCTTTTTTGGATTGTTTAAAGTATTTATAATGATACTGCAGTTCAAAACACAGAAGCAGACTCTGGTCTTGACACAGTGTTTTGGAGGCACATTTTGAAAGCTCCTTGCTAATTAGGAAGTTATATGTCATTGAGTTTCAGCCTCATGTCCCAGAAAGCAGGTGCTGCTCCAAGATTTTGGCTTTTTAGGCCCTTGTCTGTGGAATAGATTATGAGTTGAACATTCACCTACGATGAACTACTTGTCTCTTGTGTCATTCTGCTCTCACAGAGAAGTTAGTATAGTCCTGGCCAGTCCACTTGCCTTTTACACGTATTTTCAGATCTGAAATGCTAGGTAAATAAAACCAAACCAAATCTTGACATTTCTTCCCACAGGGGTTCACATAGCCCTGCCTTGTTGGCAATAGATGGTTAAAAAGTAATGTATATGATTTAATTGAGTGGAAGTTCAAAATAATTTTGAATTATTCGAATTCTCACACCAAGTCTGAAGTCAGTATTAAAGGCAGCCTCCTAGAGGCAGTGTCTGTGAAGAGAACTGCTGCACTGGTGGGGGCTTTCAGAGCAAAGCATCACACTTGGCCTTTTGTAAAAGCATCACACTTGGCCTTTTCTGCCCTTCACACACGGTGTGCATGACTGACTTACTTGAAGTAGAGTGCCAGGTCTGTTGCTATAATGGCAATTTCCATCAGGTGAATCACATGCTCATGCTGCCTGCGGTTGAGGTTCTGACATATATTCAATGACTGAAAAACAAAGGACAGGCACTGAAAAAATCTAGCTCTATGTTGTTATGAGTTCCTGACCACCTCCCTTTCCCAAATGTGCTCACTTTTTATCTTTCAGTAGCTCAGCTTGCTCCTCTCATGGGCAAGGGGTGTGAGCCCATATGCCACATGTCACTACGTGCCATTTCCCCTTTAATTCACTGAAGGTGAATAGGTAACAATGCCTACCCAAACCCTGTCTCCTGACTGAAGGGCAAATTCACCTGAAATAAAAAGTTAGCTGTGGGAATATGTCAGCCTTGGCCCTATCAGAGGGGCTACAGGAGAACAACCCTGTATTTAACATATTCCTATAGGGATAAAAATGAAGAAACCAAGACAAGCATTTAGGAAGCTTATGTGCTTTGGTCCTGGGTGAGCGTAGAGTCCTTTGGAAATGAGACAGCTGTAGTTTCTTTGCATCCGAGCCAGAGAAAGGTCTTGTGCTGACAGCCCTGTTGTTAATGAAGAGCTTCCCTGAAAGGAAATTATTCATGCTCTTATACTACAGCTCATTACCAACCTCCTCAGAGAGCAGGAATTTTCCGAATTCCAGGTGATGTCTTTCTAAAATAGAGGATCCATGAAGTTTAGCTAAAGGATTTTGAGATCTGTTTGTATAAAGGAAAAATTGAAGACATTAGTGCAGCACTTAAAAATGACAAAAAGTGTCTAATTTTGTATTTCATTTCTGTCACACATATAAGTTCCATTTTTTTGAAAAAGGCTTATGAGTAGAACTTTTTACTAACTAATGATTTCAGTCTAATAAAAGACTTGTGACATTGCTTATAACTCTTTAGACATTGTGTAAAATAGTCTTCCAACTAAAAATTTCACTCCAAATACTGTTTATGACTGCATTGTAATTACTAAACTTAGTAAGTCTGTTTAATTGCTGAATAACTACATGTTGATATCTAGTAATAGGAACAAAAAACCCTGCAATCCTTGGACACCTTACTGAAAAGCAAGGCCCTCTTCTATCAAAAACACAAGCCAACTTTATTTAACATTTTTCCAAAGCTCCAGGATATGTAAGAATTTATAGGCAGCAAGCACTGCAGAAGAGCTGTGATCTGACTACTTTACTATTTAAAGTAACAGAGCCTTGACAAGGCAATGAAATTATGCAATTGTTTATCTGTAGCTAATGACTACCTACTGAGAGCAACATCCTCATAGGTGCTTTGTTTCTGTAGGTAGTGAGGGCAATGCAAAGCATGGTGCTTTCTCCATAGATGCATCAAAAATTCATCATCTTATGTCCAGGATGATTCTGTAGACATCCTAAGTCTCCTGTGATGCTCAGATACTGAGTGCCTGCTCTGCACCTGTTTCACACTGTGATATAGACTTCTGCTTTAACTAAGGGAGGTTTGCTAGGAGGTAAAGAAAGCCCCAGAGAGCACAGCAAATATTCCCCTCTGGCCAAAGTATGACCAAACACTGCAGCAAGTTGAAAAGCAAGGCAACTTGTAAAAGAAGGTTGTCACCCTTGTGTGTTAAATATAGCTGTACTGGAGTTTGGTGTGACCACAACCTAATTCTACTCCAAACAGGAGCAAGAGAAAATGGTTTGAAGTGGTAAGAAAATGCTTACTTCATTTGGTAGAGGTTGTTGGTTCCCCTGTGGTCAATATCATGGCACAGAGCTGCAGTTACCATTGCAAGGGCTTCGAGGTCGGTGTAGTAACGCTTCAGTTTGCCAGTCTGGTGGGAGAGAATTTATATGCCATATGTTAACATTTTTGACAGGAAAAAGTACTGAATGGTGACTGTTCTGTGCTGGGGATGTCCTGGGACAGTCCAGGAGAATTGAAAATATATGTGAACTGAAATGCAGCACACAGCTGACTTAGGTTAAAACAGGGAATCAGCTAGAAACAAAATATTTCAGATCCAGACAGGTGCATCTGTAGTGTTTATATGTTTTATGCACACTTGCAGGGTTAGCTACCCACTGCTATAGAAGCCTCAGCCCTAGGATTCACCCAGGCTATCACAAACAACCCTCACAGTCACTGGACACAAAATACTCAGTGAAAAGTCTCTGTGTCTTTCTGGGCAATGTGGTTGTCAAGCTGAATCACCCAAAAGATTGTCCACACCTGTGTCTGTTCTGGATGGAAATGGAAAGCACAGTTTTGTGTCCATCCCAGCCGGCTGACTTCTGTCTGGCTCTTACTGTCAGAATCTACTGGAGGAACAGAAGTCCTGTAGTCTCTCTCCTCCACTTTGCAGAAGGATTTAATCTGGAATCTATTCAACACCATACACGTCTGTCTCGATGAGAATTCATGCTCTCCATTTATTGGCCAATATTGACCAAAGCTTTCTTCGAGTGTAATACAATGACTGTCCCTTCAGGCAAATGGAGATCTAGTTTTGCAGGACTTGTGCTAGGAGTTACAAAACCTTTTCCTACACCAGGGTTCAAAGGGAGCCCTCTGTATTTCTCAGGTGTGACAGAAGACCTGCTGTAAAAAAGCTGTGCCACAGAATTAGCTGGGGTGGTGCTGCCTTACCATCAGGAGTGTGAACATGGTCTGTGCCACATTGAAGCCGTGACGCCAGTTGTGGTAAGTTATCTTCCGGTAGCCTTTGCTGACAGAGTACACAAACCTTACCAGAACCTGCAGTGGGAAGAGCATGTTAGTGTGGGCAATGAAGCTGCTGCCTGTTCATGCTGCAACAAGGGTCATGTACAAAAACCATGGATGAGGTTCAAACCAGCTCTACAGAGACAGGCCCAGAAAGGGATCGGAATTTGTAATATCATCAGGCTGATAGAGTAAAGCCTAGTAGAGAAGAAAAGTGGATACTGACTTTTTTTTTTCTTTTTTGGTAAAAAATTTAAAATCACAGAGATGCCTCTGGACTACACAAGAATCAGCAGTGTCTGAAGGAAAAGTGATTTCATCTTACTGTTTGTGAATTTATTGACTTTTCCTGCTTTCTCTGTTTATTTAGGTTGTCACTTATAAGATTTATCCCTTTTTCTTGTGATTTATTAATACTCATGTCTCTCTACAAGAGATATGGATCCATAGACGTAGAGCTGAATGAAATTTATTATCACCTAAAGAACTACAATATAGGGCATTAAATAGAAAACTGTTTTTTCCTCTGCAGTCTGCCTCTCCATGTGTACTCCCACTTGTAGCTATGCAGTTTTCTCATTAAAGAGACAATTATTTATTAATGAGTGTTCATTTCTTAAAATCTCAATTATAAGAATCACTGCTTTTCACAACTGTTCCAGGGGTTAGCTGTTCCGGAGTAGATATATTTAATATTTTTAATACTGTCATTCTGCGTATAAGATGCACAGAGGTAATTCCTATTTAACTCCCTCCCAATTGCCATCCAGCCTTTCCAGGGTGGAAACTCTTCCTGCAGTCACCCCCAGATGCCACTAGATGGAAATCGACTTCACATGATGTGCAGAGAAATCCCTTTGGGAGCAGCAGAGCTGCTGAAACACTCGTTTCTTATAGGGTTTTGAGCTATGAAAGTCTATAGGCTTTTGAGCTGCAAGAGTCGTGAGTTCACAAGTCAGAGCTCGGGGTGTGAGCCCATATGTCCCGTGCAGTGCCATTTCCCCTTTAATTCACTGAACAGGGGAAGGTTGTTACACAGTGCCTACCCAAACCCTGTCTCCTGACTGCAGGGCAAATTTGCCTGAAATAAAACGTTAGCTGTGGGAATACGTCAGCCTTGGCCCTACCAGAGGGGCTACAGGAGAAAACCCTGTATTTAACATATTCCTATAGGGGTAAAAATGTGGTTCCTCATCCCCACAGGGTCACACCATTCCTGTCAACAGGTTGGTGCCAACTGTGCCAAATGAAGGCACATGCGTGATTTTGTAGGGATAAAAACCAAAGGGGCTTGCCAGAGCGTGTTTCAGCATATCTTGGCTGAAAGATGCAGCTTATGTACAAAGTAAAGGAAACAGGCGGGCAGGTAGGCACTCCCTACCTGTGTTGTGCCTGGGAACTGTTTTTACCCTGCAGCTGTGACAGGCATTGGATACAGAACGTGCAAGAAACGTTTTGCAGAGTCCACCACTCATCCTTACAGACCTCATGGCAAACCCACATCTGTGGCAGGTAGTGAGGAGCAGAAGACAGCAGAAATTATGCTCCAACCCCACACGAGGGACTGTTCCCTGCCCTCAGTGGGGCTCAGGACACACGACCCCATCCCTGCAAGCCCCCGTGAGCTGTGCTGGGCACGCACAGGGACCTCGGTGCCAGCTGCAGTGTGGGCGAGTCTGCTGTCCATCCTAGACAGGAGATCCCAGCTTTTGCCAGCTCATACCTCCTGTGGGATCTGGAACTTTTTCACCACGCCAAGCTCGTAGTACATCTGAATGCCACACTTCACCAGCTCTAGCTCAGTGCAGTCAAAATCAGAGAACCTGAACTCATAGATTTCAAACTTCGTGGGCCCCGGCAGCTCTTCTTTCTGTAAGAGAGGTGAGTTGGTTTATTGCTGTGCTGCTTATGTCATTCCTGAGCTTTGCTGAATAAAAATGTATCAGTCTGATGCTGCTTTTCTTTTAGAATGTAGCACATAAATACACTGAAATGAAGCTTTTCATTATAATCTCATTACTGGAGGAACTGGGGGGCAGTTTTGTGCAGGAAATATTGCTTGTTTCCTGTATTTGATTTTATATAGTTTGAAGGCTCAAAATGGGGTTAGACTTACAGCCCCCCTTAATTACTCTGACAAAACAAGCCAAAGTGGCTGCTGTGTTTCCAGATGGACTTTGAAGGCCTTGAGATAAAAAGGCAGAGAGCAGAGACTCCCCAGGAGCCGTGGAAGGCACGTGTTGACACATACTAATGATAGTCTCAACCTCAGGCAGCAAAGGAGGGCAGGGTATGCTTTGCCTTCACCCTCTCCAGGTTAACAGCATGCCAACACTGGGAACTCTTCCCTACATCTATGCAGGCAATATTTGCTTGCCAGGGCTTTTCTCTCCAGCACTGCATTGTTCTTACCAGAATGCTTGCCAGTTCCTCTTCGTCACACTCACTTGGCTCCTTCCCCAGCTTTTCTCGTGTTGGCTGCAAAAAGCATGAGTGTGTTAATGAAACACCTGAATCCCTCTGGAGTTTTCACTGGCCCGTTTTGGGGCAATCTACAGCAGCTCTCATATGTAAATAGTGCATCTTTCCTGGACCTTACTTCAATTTTTTGTCTTTCAACATATTTTTCCTGGCAGTGCTCTCCCCCTCCTACATTTTGTTTTGTGTTTCCCTCACTTACAAATGTCTCCCTAGAGCCATTGTCTCAGCTGGCTCCTCTAACTTGACATCCTCAGCACAAAGGAAGTTTTGAGGAATAAATCAGTTTCTGTTCCACTCCTACAGCCCTGCCCTGAGTAGCACCTCCAAGGCTGGCTTTGTTGAGGAAGTTAGAAAGAACGCAGTGGTGCAGGGTGCCAATGGGGAGGGCAGATCACAGAACCAAAAGAAAGACTTGTCCTGCCCCTGTGCAGTTACCAGGGCCGGGTGCTGCCACCCCTCACGGTGGCTGTAAGCACCTCTGTGAAATGGGAGAGCTGTGTCTGTGCCATACGTCACGGGCCAGGCCAGTACACGTGGGTGTGAGCTCCACACTGTGAGGCATTACCAGAATTTCCTGGATTTCATCCTTGTCACATTTCACGTGGTAGAGCACCATGTCCTGAGCAATGTCCTTACGGTTCTCCAACTTGTTCATCTTATCGTATGTGTCTGTGTTGAGCACAGACCAACCCAGGAACTGTGTCAAGGACTTGGTAAGGGGGAGAGAAGGAAACAGAGAAATAGCCATAACATCTGCTCCTCAAAGACACAGAAATATGACACTGTATGATACATTTTTAAAGAAACACAAGCTCGACTTTGTCCAAAATTCTAGCAATGAGCAACCACATCTTTGCTCCCAACTGTGACTTGCTCCTCAGGAAAGCAGCTCCCCTGCTGCTGAATCTGCCCAGGCTTTGAGAGCACAGATTCTGTGGAGGTTGAAGCACCCTCCGTCCTGGTCAGAGTACAGAAAATTAATTCTGTGTTTCTGCAGGTGTCTCCACACCTGTGGAAAGCTTTCTGTCACAATGGTGACCACAGATCAGGAGCTCTCACATCAAAGGAGAGCAGGGTGGTCTCATCACCTTTCACATGTATTTACTCACGTCCTGTGCTTGCTTTCAGCTTGTTTGCTGTCCAGTGGCCAATTCAAACTGATTTTTTTCTCTATGGTCTTTTTTGTTTGATAAGAAAAGTCTGATTCAGGAAGTGTCCTGATTGATAACAAGTGTCAAGAGCTAAATACTTATATTTCATTGAAACCAGCATAGGAACATTTCTAAGGAGCAAGGTCTTTAATCACAGCCACTGCTGGTGAATTTAATAGCTGGCCTACTTTTTTATCCTAGCTACATAGATAATTTCTATGTCATTTTTTGTGGGACTTGCTCAGCCAGTGAGAACCAGCTGGCAGGTATGTGAATACAGGTACAGTAGCTGCTCGTGGCTAGCTGTACAGTCCAAGAATGCTGGGAAAAAAAATCACAACAACATAGTTGGGTTTCTCATACCAAACTCCCCCAGTATTCCAAACAGTTGCTTTCAAAATTTTCGAGCTGATGTATAACACTGCTCTAAGCAGCAAAGATACCTACTTAGCTGCAAAATACTCGGGATGCTTTGCAAGTGTACACGGAACAACAGTGACCTGTTCAACTATATGAATTTCTTCCAGCAAGAAACTATACCTCCATGAGGGTTTCATCCTGTTCATCAAATGGTTTCCCATCTTTTCTGTTATAAAATGTGACAACACCAACAATTTCTTCTCTTTTATTCACTATTGGCATGGAGAGAACGTTTTTGATAGTCCATCCTGATTCATCTAGAGGACCTTCCTTGAAGCAAACAGCAAGCAGAAAGACATCATGAACTTAGTATGTTTTAATATTATGGTCATGTAAATACATGAGCACTCTGGTTTTACATTCAAACTACAGGCAAAAGAAGTATTTATATGCATAATATTGACTCTACATTACATTTCTGCAAAAAATAAAATAAAAAATAAAGTTGCATCCTTGCTAGAATGGGAAGTTTTCACGATACCTGAAAGTTAAACATCTCATCTGCTGCAGCATTCATAATGTTGCAAATCTAGGGGATCACACAGAAGAAAAATTATTACAGTATGGTCAATGAGAAGTTTAAGTGCCAAAACAAAGGACTGAATTGCTGAGAAAGCAGAATGAGTATTATTCATCTCAGAAAGACTTGAGGAACCCCAGGGTAAGTACTTACAAATCCACTTTCAGCCACATAGGCTGGTAGTCCAGTAACTAGTGCCCAGTGATCCGGGGTAGGATTTCTAACAAAAGAAAAATGTATAAGGGAAATTAAAGGTATATGTTTAGTGAAAAAAAAGATCATGGAGCTGAAGTGTGTTCAGCTGATTGTATAATCCAGGTTTAGACCTGGAACCCCCCGTCCATAAATGGTTCTGTTACTTTCAAAGGATACATGTGCACAAGAAAAAATTTTCCACATAAGTAAATACTTTCCCCTTCAAGCATTCAAAATAACTGATAAAATATCAGGTTGCAATATATAAAAATTCATTCCTAGGAGTGAAGGCCATGTCTCAAACCTTCAAGACAGAGAAGGATAAGAAGAGATTCCTGGCTGAGGATGTCTGCCAGCCTGACCTTTGAACACTGCATTACCCAAGAAATGGGGACTTTTTTTGCAGCACATACTCTAGTGTAAAGCAGTGTTACCAGAACTGGAGGACATGTCCCTTATGTCAGATTTGCCAATGCTGCCCAAGGCTCCTCTGAAAAATTCAATGGCAAGAAGAGAGCGCAGTTCTTAGAGTTCCAATGTGCCAGGATGGGAGAAAAGGCCAGAGGTAGCCTTAAGATGGGGTCAGTGATAGAAAGAGTGGAGAAAAGCAAGGAAACCTCAGCACAAGAGCATCCTGGATGAGGCTCAGCCACTGACACAGGGAAGGCACGAAGGAGAGTGATGTCTCTGCCTGGCAACGACAGCAGAAAACTGCAAACAATCAAGGCAGCTCACTT